>NC_136495.1:84001947-84411947 GCF_053919585.1 Euprymna scolopes
ATTCGGCACTGGAAGTCTCACAAATCAACCCTTCCTTTAACCAGATCAAGTCGTCCTTGAAAAATGACCAAACGTGCTGAAAAGTTATTAACAAGGAAGGTTATGAATTCACCTAGAATTACTCTTGGAGAGCTGTAGAAGAACATAAAAAACAGTGAAATTAAAGTTAGCAAGGAGACAATAAGTAGAACCCATCACCTTACAGACATCTTCTCTAGATCAGCAAGGAAAACTCCACTTCTTAAGCCAAAGCATGTTCGTGCTAGGCTTAATTTTGCAAATGAGTATGCAAGCAAGCCTCTAGAGTTTTGGCATAACGTGCTTTGGTCAGATGAGACCAAAACTGACTTGTTTTGTTCGCCAAAAACACCGAAAGTTTGAAGAAAAAAGGTACTGAATACCAGCCAAAAACACCATGCCAACAGTAAATTTTGAAAGAGGATCCATTATGATCTGGGGTGATTTTAGTGCAGAAGGTGTAGGAAAAGTGGAAATAATAAAAGGAAAAATGAATTGAGCATTTTATAACGGAGAAAAACTTTAATAAAGACTTTTCATATCTATCTGCGTAAGTATACTTTGATAATTATGTTTCAGTTTGAAGAAATATGGTATAATAAAATTATGAGGTGTTCGTTCGCGCCTGACCTCCATAGAATGGAAATATGTGACAAAGTTTAACAAGGTTTTTTAATATAGATCAACAGAATATTGTGATAAGTGTTTCAGTGTGAACAAGTATGGTATAATAAATTATGGGGTTTATCTATGTTATTTTTACTTTCATCATATTTTGCTTTGGTTTTAATACCCCCAAATTCGAAGCTATCTCTTTACAACCCTTTCTTTTCATAACCTATCATATTTTCATAAATCAGAGTCCATTTTCTGTTGACTGTTTTTGAACCCAGTCACCGACGGGTACTTTTGCTAGTATATATATATATATATATATATATATATATATATATATATATATATATGCGTTGTGAGGTAGAAAATTCCTGGTTGGTATGGTGTCTGGGGCGCGTTTAATCCACTGAAAGAGTTGTGCCTCAAATCTTCATTAAGATATTAATATAGAAAAAGGAAAACTCTGATATAAAACCTGAGGTTTACTGTCTTTTCTGTCTTGTGGTAGTCATTGTGCCGACTGAGATTAGCAGTTGTACTAACAAGTGTGGATGGTTCTACACAAATTTTCACCACTATAAACAAATCATCTGTATGGATACCCGAACATCTTACTTGTGGCGGACCTCAAAGGTGAAACCGATTGGCGTATTCATTATATATTCCCATATATCAATATACATGTATATACATACTCATATATCTATCTATCAATCCATATATATATATATATATATATATATATATATATAGATAGATAGATAGATATAGATATAGATATAGATATATAGATATATATATATATATGCTCGAACGCTTTCATCTTAAAGCCTACGCAATTATGCAGAATGTAGAAACTATGCATAAATAGTAATCAGCGTAAGAGTTAAATGAATAATATACTCAATCATAGACATGTGATCGACTACGTGATGGTAAACTAACTTGCATATATATATATATATATATATATATATATATATATATATATATATATATATATATATATATGGGGGTATTCTGAATCGGAAAATTGGATGAAATTCAAATGATTTTTACTGAAATTACTTGTGCTTTTTATGATTTTTTTTGTCATTTTTACTATTGTAGCTTTCTTTGTTCTTATATTCTTTCTCTTATTATTTTTCTATCAATGTTATTGTTGATATTTTTGTTGCTGTCGTTATTTTTATTTTCTCTTGTTGTTCGTTATACAAATTGCTATTATTATTATTATTATTATTATTATTATTATTATTATTATTATTATTATTATTGACACATGTAAACAATGGCAATAATGATGATTATTATACAAAAAAGTATCTTTTGTTATTTATATTTTCGTTTTGGCACCCTCGGGTAGCACCAGCAATGTTTATGGCGGGTGGCGGTGATCACTATCCTATTCTTTTGCGTGTAAGGATGGGGGTGACCTGGTGGTGAGGGGATTCGGGATTGTATGTTCCATGTTTCTAATCATACTTTCTGATCCCCAGCTGTCACTGTTCGACTTGTGCACCCGGGTGCGTGGGGTAGGGAAGAGTGTGGGTAGGGAAGTGTATGGGTAGGGAAGAGTATGGGTAGCGGCAGCAAATGACGCTAATAATAGCGGCAAAACGGACGCTTGGTCGACCCAACGGAACAGCCGCCCGACTTGGAAAACGACTCACAATCAGGAGTTTGAAGAGTGAACCAAACAAAACAAAAACATAGAGAAAGAGAGGGCGTATAAGACGTGTAAAAGGCATAAAGAATATTGAGAACAAAATTGAATCGCATATCTCGAGTCAAAATTGAAATTAACAGTCAAAAGAAATTGATCCTCAAAAATATTTCATCTTCAAATATGACAAGGTAAACAAATAAGTAATTAAAAACAAGGTCACAAAAATAAATTAAATAACATTTTTAGAAAAAAACATGAAATCCAAAGAAGTGAATCAAAATAAATTTGAACGAAATTCAAATAATTCGAAAAGAGAAACGAAAAGAATCGGAACAAAAGGAAGTAGAAAATTGATGAATGAAAATGAAAAAAAAAATAAAGAAACGAGAAAGAAACAAATGATATAAGAAAATAAAAAGAAAGAATAAATAAACAAAACCAAAACAGAAAAATGAAAATATCGAATAAAAGCTAAGAAAGATTATTTGCATAAAGAAGAAAATAAACAGGAAATGTTCTAAGAGATTTTAAAAGAACATTTGAAAAAGAATTTCCAAAAAATTGTCCCCTCCCTGTGTGAAAAAAAATGAAATTACGAAAATTACAATAATTACTGCTGAAATTGAATCTAGCAAATATTATTCAGATAATATTTTGTAAATGATGATTTCTTAAATTATCTTTACATTTATGTAACAGCAACGATTTTATGTTTGTAATATTGGAAAATTATTTTCGAAAATATACAATATATTTTCGTGCTAAATAAATGATTATTATTTAGTCCGCGGGGCTCAATACATAGAAAAATACCTCGAATTGGAAAAATTAGAACCTTACAAGGTCATGTACGATTCCCATTTGGCAGTGTTCTTTGATTACATATGAACGACTTCTAAAAAAGGTATAGATTCACACACGCACACACACATATTATATATATATATATATATATATATATATATATATATATATATATATATATAGAGAGAGAGAGAGAGAGAGAGGGAGGGAGATAGATAGATAGATAGATAGATAGATAAAAATACATATTGTTTTATTTCTACTGCGATTCAAACCTATTTTCTGTGCAAACTTAAAGGTGCATATATATGTATACACAAACACACACATACACTGACACATACACACACATATATATATATCGCTGTATCCATTTTTTTAGTAAATATATATATATATATATATACATACATACGTCCATATATATATAAATACATATATATACATATATATATTTATATATATATACATATATATATAAGTATATATATAAATATATATATGTATATGTATATATTTATATATGTATGTATATATGTATATGTATATATTTATATATATATGTATATATATATACTAAAACATGGATACGGAGATATATATGTGTGTACGTGTGTGTGTTTGTGTATACATATATATGCACCTTTAAGTTTGTACAGAAAATAGGTTTGAATTGCAGTAGAAATAAAAACAATATGTATATATAAATTATTTTATATGTATCTATATCCATCTATATATATATATATATATATATATATATATATATATGAATTAAAACGTGGATACAGCAGTTTGTATATATATATATATATATATATATATATATATATATATATTATTTATATGTGTGTGTGTGTGTGTGCGTGCGTGCGTGCGTGTTTATATATTGATATACAAACGCTTTGAAATAAGTTAAACCACTTTATCTTTTTTTATGTATGACTAAAATGCTCCCTATCTCGGGTTGAGCATATTGTCAAGTGATATACAAATTTCCATTAGCATATTAAGCGATGCTTTTTGTGTAAACAAATTGAACTTCGGCATTTGGACGTATAGCTTTGACCGTCGTTTGGGCAATTGGGTTTCGATCCTGTTTAGTCGCATTGATGAGCTGTAAATCAGCGAAATATTACGGTATGTGGATGACTCTCCCCCCCTCTCTCTCTCTCTATATATATATATATATATTATTTATATATATATATACATATATATGTGTGATGAACTAAACTAAGTGAACCATTATTGTTGTAAGTGATGAACTAAACTAAGTGAACCATTATTGTTGTAAGTGATGAACTAAACTAAGTGAACCATGATTGTTGTAAGTGATGAACTAAAATAAGTGAACCATGATTGCTGTCAGTGATGAACTAAACTAAGTGAACCATGATTGTTGTAAGTGATGAACTAAAAACTTCTTTAACTAAATACATGCTTTTAAATAAGTCGAACCATTAAAAACCTGCAAAGCTAAGTAGAGAATACACACTTAGAATAATCAATTATATATTTCTCTAAACAATAATAAACAAGTAAGAATATTATTTTAAAAAATATGTGCGTATTCTTTTCAAACAAATATCTCCTTCAAGAACGTTCATAAAATGAGTTCTTAATCGATATTTATTCAATAATGGACCAGGTTACCTACCTAGCAAAAATGGACGAGTTTTCTATCAATGAGTTTTTCATGGACGAGTCTTCCGTGGACGAGTTTTCCATGGACGAGTTTTCTATCGACGAGTTTTCCATAGACGAGTCTTCCGTGGACAAGTTTTCAATGGACGAGTTTTCTATCGACGAGTTTTCCATAGACGAGTCTTCCGTGGACGAGTTTTCAATGGACGAGTTTTCTGTAGACGAGTCTTTCTAAATTCGGTTGGGTAGATATAGGAGTCTATATAATATCCGCACGAACACACACAAGTGTGTGTATGCGTGTTACACTGAAAATGACTGCAGAAGGCGATCAAAAATAAAATGTCTACGATTAAGCTTAAAATAAATAAAAGTTAAAATTCACAAACATACACGTATTATATATTTTTATATATGTACATAATATAATGTACATGTGTACAGTAACACTTTTACCTCTGAGTTTATATATATATATGTTATATATATATACATATATATACATATATGTATATACATACATATATACATATATATATGTACATACATAATATGTTTATGTATATAATCTATTATATATATGTATATACATATATATAATATATTTATATATTTACATACATATATATAATATATTATATGTAATTATATACGTATATACATTAAAAAATATATATGTACATGTATACAATATCTAATAGACATACTTCAAGGATTGAATAGTTTTAGATTTGGGTACACTTCTCTGAATGCCGATATATATTTTATAGCTAAAAATCGTAATAGAAAATAAAGCCTAGAACCAATTTAAATGATTTTTTGTTTATTTCTTTTATATTTTATTCATTTATTTATTTATTTATTTATATGTTTATTCATTTTACTTTAAATATTCATTCGACGTCCATAAAATTAAAATATTCTCCGCTAAAACCGAGAAAGAAAAGAAAATGAACAGATGTACAAAACTGAAAGTTAACAAGAAAAAAGAAAGATTTATAAGGAAAAGAGGAAAAGAGAAAAAATGCGAAAAAAACGGACAGATGTACAAAACGGAAAGTTTGCAAAAAAGGAGAGAACTGCGTCGCTGTATGACGAACAGCTGGATCTCTCTTATGCATAAAGTATGGAGAAACAGCAAGACAGAAAAAGAGAAAGAAAATAGAAATAGAAAACAAAAAAGAAACAGAAGAAAACATAGCGAGAAAAAAAAACAGCGAGAGAATAGGAGAAGGGTAGCCATGCCTATCTGCACCCATTGGAGACAATGGCTTTGTTCTTCAGACTCGTCGTCAAAATGCTACATTTGAGACAAAAACAAAAAAACGTCGTCAAAATGCTACATTTGAGACAAAAAAAAATTATGCGATAATAACTTGCCAAAGAATTGAAACGTAAATTACATGAAATCTTGCCTATGAATTGATCGTTTAAAAAAACAAATGAAGAATTTGAACATTTTTAGTTTTTTTACAGAATCAGTTTCGATTTGTTTTATGAAGTCATGTTGAGCTGCTGACGTTGAACACCTGGGTTCACTAGATCAGTTCAAATCAGCTAAGACTAGACGCTTTTCGAAATTTACACACACACACACACACACACACACATATATATATATATATATATATATATATATATATATATATATATATATATGCTAGGCTATCTGTGACCCGTTGGGTCAGTATTTTATATTAGCTATGGAATTCATGTATGAGCGTGACACTTGTGACGTAAAGAAAATAGGGTTTTTTTTTGGCATAACAGAAACATTTCTATGAAAGTATATTAAAATGAAAAAAGAATAAAGATAGATTCCTATGAGTCGCTCTGTTTATTATAATTGATTATTTTTGAAAAAGAAATTCACAGTTACTGAATTATAAGTGGTTGGCCATACTTATAGATAAACGTGCACTGAACAGATACCATAATACTTATTATAGTTAAATTCAAATTTTGATCATCTGCTTTTTTTACATCGTTCATTTCTGTATTACGTTTAAGTTATTTTAAACCCCACTCTTCCCATGTTAAATAATAATTTCGAAATAATAACGTTAATATTTCAGCGTCCTAATTGTTCTTTTGTGTTTTTGTTTATTTTAAACCCCACTCTTCCCATGTTAAAAAAATAATATCGAAATGATAACGATAATATTCCAGCGTCCCAATTGTTTTTTTTTTGTTTTTTGTTTATCGCGTTTAAATTATCCAAATAAACAATTGTTAATATTGTCTGCTTTTTTTTATATCGTTAATTTCTGTATTACGTTTAAGTTATTTTAGCACCCACTCTTCCCATGTCAAATAATAATTTCGAAATAATAACTTTATTATTTCAGTGCGCAAGTCAAAATCTGCAAAAGAAGCGATTTGTGTTCATTTGTTTACGTTGTTATGGGTTAATGTTGATGCGCGCATGCGCAATCAGATGTTGTAATCCGGAAAGTGGGTTACATACATTGTTACAAGGTCATTTGAGTTTTATAATTATATATATATATATATATATATATATGCAAGTTAGTTTACCATCACGTAGTCGCTCACATGTCTATGATTGAGTATATTATTCATTTAACTCTTACGCTGATTACTATTTATGCATGGTTTCTACATTCTGCATAATTGCGTAGGCTTTAAGATGAAAGTGTTCGAGCACATGGAAATATTTATATAGATAGATAGACGACTATACTACTGTATGCTGCTATATCTATTGAGAAGATTTGTATTTACGAAGCAGTTTTCAATTTTGGACTTTTTTAATTGAAGAGAATATTTATCTTCCAGTTTTCTGTGAACAAGCCTAATGGAACTATTTTATTGCTCTGTTTTTAGCTTCTCTAACTCGATTTCTATCCCATTCAATTTTTAGTTTTTCACTTTTTAAAATTTTGACTGATTTTTATTTCTGTAAAATTATGATACTATACAACATTTTTACTAACTAATATTTTCATACAATTACATCTCCATAAGCCGAAATAAAAATGCGTTTTCGTAATTCGGCATTCGGCTAAAAAAAGCTAAAACAAGGATAAAATGCTTCAACGGAGATTTTTTTCTTTTTTCAAAAAAAATAAAACCATATCTGATTTAATAACCTTCTTTGCTCATATAAGAATACAAAAGTCAAATGCATAGACTTGTGTACAAACATGAACTCCAATGAGTTCTCAGGAAGCTTGATTAAAGGTACGATCATAAATACTGCAGGTGTGAAATCCACGCAATGTTTGAACCTTTAAGTCAGTTAGAACCATTTTATTGCAATTTCGAAATGAACAAAATCATTTAAAACATATATAGGAAAATTTGAAATATTGTTAGGTCATGATAAATTCAAATATGACGTCATATGTATTTTGTCTTCTCGTGGTTGAAATATAACGGGTATTTATCTCTGGAAGATTTCAAGATAGACCATAATAAGTAAAGTCAATTTTTCTTATGATTTTGAAAAATTATCATTTCCTTTTACCATCATTTTTTCTTTTCAATTGAAGTAAAAAAAGAACCTTTGTTTTTTAGAGTAACATATATGTCTCTAGATATTTGGTTTGTGAATTTCTATCATTCAATTAAACACATGAAAGACACAGTATATCAGTAATAAAACAATATGAATGTGAAATAAATACATTTGTAGCTTTGGAAAGTTCAATATCAATATATATATGTATATATGAAAAATTCAATATCGATATATATATGTATGCATAAAAAATTCAATATCGATATATATATATATGTATATATGAAAAATTCAATATCGATATATATATGTATGTATGAAAAATTCAATATCGATATATCATTCAACCACGGTAGTGGTTGAATATATGCTTAAGTCCGAAATTGAATGAATCGAGACACATTCAAACCCCCACCACTAATTCCGTTCGCAACCAAATTTCAAACAGGTTATATATTTGGATAGAACACCTCATTAGCTACATTTTGAAAAAATAATTCGAAAATTGGTTCAGTAGAAAAAAAGTTACAACAAAATATGTGGGTTCAAAACAGGAGAGTAAGTACATACATAAGTGACTAACGCTTTTTTATTTTGCATAACTTTTTTTTGTATATAAATATTTTTACTGCGATTTCGCCAATATGACATGTTAGCGTAACGGTTAGAGTACCGGGGTTTGAGGAAAGATTTTATGTTCAATCCCGTGTATAGTTTTTTTTTTATAATTAAAAAACCGAACTTTTTTTAATAACTAATTTTTTTTAACTCTCCTTATGATTTTATAGCAAAAAATGGTGAATTTATCGATTAAAAATATTAGTGAATTCTATGATATACATATTCTTTGAATGAACTCAAATGTTTCGTTATCACATTTGATGAAAAATGTAGTCATTTCATAACAACTACTGTGATTCGAAATTAAATTGAAAATGTTATATGTTACCGTAACGGGTATAGAGCCGGGATTGGTGGAAAGATTTTAGGTTCAATCCCGTGTAATGTTTTTTTTTTAATTAAAAACCGATGAAAATCGAACTATTAATATGCTAATAATTCGCCGGTTCCAAGTTATTATAACTACTACTCTTAGAGCTGCTGCTGCTGCTGTGAGATCGTGTCTTGTCCATATTATCATCAGCAGCAGTGAACCTGCTTGCCTAGTTTCGGAAGTAAATAAGTCGAATAATACATGTGGAACTTAAAAGACTAAAAAGAAGAAAATACTAGTGAGAGTGGCAGAGATAATCAGAAGAAGCCAGAAAACAAATGGATAAAATAAAAGGTTTAGTTTTTATTTTATTTTAGTAGAAGAAATGAAAGAAAAAACAACACAACTTTATTTAAACTTACTCGGAAATACTGAAAATAGTTTAAAGATTTTTAAAGGTAAATTAAAAAAAAGGATAAAAGCAGACGTCACTTTAAATGTCGATGACAATGAAACTTGGATAAAATAAAAGGTTTAGTTTTTATTTTATTTTATTAGAAGAAATGAAATATTTAATATTAATAATAAAATGAATATTTAATGCCATTTTGGCAATGCGTCTGACCAATGATGCTTTTGAACCTTGGACCAGCACTGCGAGTTCATCAGCAGCAGCCCGGGCATAAATATTCCTATTTTTAAACTCTTTTAAAAGAGGATTCAGCATACAGTTCCATAGTAAAGGTGATAAAATCCCACTTTGGGGGTTTCATTTAACTACTTCCCTTTTAACAGTTGCCTTCAGTAGTTCTACTTGAACTGTTCTGTGCCTCACCATATACTCAATCCATCGGATGAGTACTGGTGGCACATTGAGTTCTCGTAGCGACTTGAACATACTACTGAAGGGTATGTTGTCAAAAGCTCCAACGATATCTAAAAAAACACCGAGTGGCATCTTCTTTTTTGTTAGTTTACGCTCTATACAGATCACGAATTCATGAACCGCAATAAATGTGTGTTTGAGAGCTAATTTTTTTTGACAATATTATAAATTTATATATTAATACAATAGCAATGCATGGAAAAATCATGGATTATATGGAAAAATGCGTGCATGAAAAGTAATATTCTTAAGATTTTATTAAACCTGGAAAAGTAAAAAAACAAGATATTCTAGTGAAGTAAAAAATAAGAATTTTTAGACTTAAAATATTGCAGCTAAAAATAAAATTTGAATATTGATAAATATTTTATTTATTATTTGCATATGTTGTTGTTTATTGTTGAGTTAGAAAGTCGCTGGATTGAACTTATTTCCCCCCCTATTATTTGCATATATTTATGTTGTGAAAATTGTTTGAATAAAATTAATTCATTAGTTAGTTAGTAGATGGAATTAATAATTTTATAATTTACATAAAAATTAATAATTTTATTATATCATAATTAGGATCATTTAATTCATGAAATTCTGAAGAGATGGTAGGCATCGAAATCCTATAGGATAAGGGGTTAAAATATTTCTAATGTATTATTTGTCTTAAATAGAATAATAAAAAATTTTAATCTGAAACTCAAACATTTCACGTCATAAATTTTTAAATTCATTGAATGACTAAAATTTTATTTATTTGCTCTATCTTGTATATCAAGCAATTCTTATTTAGCTGTGATAATACTTATAGAATATTACTGTCAGTAATATTTTGTAAATCATAGGTTTCCATACCAGCTGATTGTTGGATAATTTTATTCTGAAGTATATGCATATGTACATAAATATATACGAGGTACTTTTGGGTTTCTTTGGGGGGACGGCTACTATACAGCGAGACATAATGGAGTATATAAGTACCTCCACTTGACCATCTGTAAAAAATTAAACATCCAGTGTAACAGCAAGTCCTGGAAACATCAACCTGAAAGAACAGTTGGAAATGACTTATATACCATACATTACGACCATGTAATCCCTATAGCCATATACCTCGAAAATGCTGCTGTCAAACCTGACATAGTTATATGGAATAAGTCAGAAAGAGTGGCAACCTTAGTTGAAGTGAGTGTCCCTAATGATAAAGGTTTATATACAGCTGAAAGAGAGAAACAGACCAAATATCAAGGTCTTCTGTATAATATGAAAAGAAACTGGAATCTTAGGGATATATTAATCATACCAGTTATTATATGTGCTACAGAGCTTATGACGAAGAACCAGAAGTCCTACCTAACTAATATTCCTGGTGAATCAAGTGCAAAAGAGATCCAAAAAATTGCACTAGAAAGAGCTCTCGGTTGGTTTCAATAAAAAGCAGGGCAATGTTGACAGCTGTTTTGGCTGCCCCATACTCAGCATTACACTCTTCAAAGAAAGAAAATAGAAAAAAATACCTTACAATAAGTTTCCAAACTTTTATTAATAGTACATACAATAATAATAATAATAATAATAATAATAATAATAATAATAATAATAATAATAATAATTATTATTATTATCATTATTATCATTATTATTATTATTATTATCATTATTATTATTATTATTATTATTATTATTATTATTATTATTATTATTATTATTGGCTCACATGTAGCTTTCACACAAGTCAGCAAACGATCTGATTGGAGACCTGTGGTGTTCTCTGGAAGCTGAGTGGCAACAAGTCTCCCCAGACGTCCAGCTCTCTCCCCCTCCTTCGATAGCATTTGCAAATAAATTTACATCATCGCAACAGCCGTTTACCATTGATTTCTCGCTGGCAGTCGCCATTGGTTTATACTGGAATTTGAGTGGCACTAAGCCTCCCCAAGATCCCATTTCTCTTTGCACTTGTCCAGGTCTGGCCAGTGCTCCCTCCTCGGTCTTTCCATCCTCCTTGATCCTTGGCGGCTCTTTGGTATCAATCACTTTTCTATTGGGGGAAACGGTGGTGAAACAATGGAGGGATGCATGATGAGGGTGTAGAGCATGTAGATCTGCAGCTTCGGTGTTCTTCATTCCCTGTAACGCTTCTTCGTTATATTGTCTTGTGTTATTCTCCGCATTCAAGGGTTTTCCTTAATATTTCAGCCGTTTTCCTTATCGTTAGGCGTTTTATTTTTGCAGCCATTCTTCTGATTCCAATTTCTGCTATTCTTTTTTCCAGGTTTTTCGGAATTGTTCCTAGTGCTCCTACTATTATCGGTACTATTTTGATTTTCTTCATCATCCAAATCCCTTTTAACTCTCTGGCTAGTTCTGTACATTTGCTTCGTTTCTCCTTTCCTTTCATACTCACCCTGTGGTCAGCTGGGACAGCAAAGTCTACGATTTGACAGGATTTCTTTTCTTGTTAATTATTACGACATCTGGTCTTCTTGCTTGGATGGGTTTGTCCGTCTGTATGTCCATGTCCCATAGGATTTTGTGGTTCTCGTTTTGGAGTGCTGTTTCGGGTGTATGCTTGTACCATTTATTTGTACGCTCAAAATGAAGCCATTTGCACAATTCCCAGTGCACCGCCCTCCTCACTTGGTCATGCCTGTTTTTGTATTCCTTTTGAGCCAGTTTGCTGCATTCATTTACTATATGGTTTATCGTTTCTTCTCTTTATCCACAGAGTCTGCATTTGCTGTTTTCTTGTGTTTTATCGATCCTTGCTTTGATATGGTTGGTTCTTATCGAGTTATCTTGTGCTGCAGTTATTATAGAGTCAGTTTCTCGGTTTATATGTCCTTTTCGCATCCATGCCCAGGTGTTTTCGTTATTCTCATCTTTTGTCATTCTTGTGAATCTTCCGTGGAGTTGTTTCTCTTCCCACTTCTCTTTTCTTGTTTTGTCATTTGTCTCTCTTTTTTCTGTTTTGTTGGTTTTCTTCGTATCTCTCGCCGCCATAATTATCCTTTCAGTGTTTTGCATTATGTATTTTTCTAGTTCTTTTTTTTTGTGTCCTTCACACAGACTTCTATAGAGATCAGTCCTCTCCCGCCGTCTTTCCTTTTCACGTAGAGTCTGTCAATATCGTCCTTTGGGTGCAGTGCATTATGCATGGTCATGAGGTCTTCTGGTCGAGCTGTCTCAGTTCTTCTTTTGTCCATCCTATAAACGGTCCAGAGTATCTCACTAGTGACAATGCCCATGTATTTATACCTTTTATTAGGTTTCTGCTATATAATTTAGTTTCCACGATTTTTCTTGTTCTTCTGAGGTATTCCTTTCCAATAATAATAATAATAATAATAATTATTATTATTATTATTATTATTATTATTATTATTATTATTATTATGCTTTTTGCAAGTTTAAAACAGAAATTTTTTTTACAAGTTTAAAACAGAAATTTTTTTTACAAGTTTAAAACAGAAATTAATCGTTCTTCTAATGTGTCCAAACCTTTAGATTTCTGACATTTTTGAAATTCATTATCTGTAACGATCAGGCTAAAGTATGGTGTATTCGAATTTCTACTGTATCTGCTTACTTGAACCTGAAATCATAAAAATTCGTCAGTGATCTTATAAGATGTATAGTAATAGCATACTGAATTTTCAAGAGTCTACAACAATTTTAAACACAACAACAACAAAAATCTGGAAACTTATTTAAGGCGCCTCGTATGTTGGTAGTCCTTTGTTTTCGAAGAAGGTGCTTTGTTTTGGCAACTCATTTGTGTTTTCGGAGCTAGCTGCGCAATCCCAGGCTGGAGACACAGTATCTGGAATAGTAGGAGTCCGAAGTTTGTATCACTGCTGTTGATGCCCTCTGGCGGCAGTGAACTTCTGACGACAAACATCCTTAACTTTGTGGACGGTGACTCGTAAGTTTGCTCGACCACTAGCACAGTCCTTTGATTCCTTTGGTTCATGTTCGCACCCTTAAAGAATGGTTTTGACTTTGATCTTGAAGTGTTTTTTTTTACAATCATGTTTTCTCTTTCCTTTCTGAAGTTCTCCATACAGCAAGCACCTTGGCGTACGGTATTCTTCCATGCTAATGGCATGACCATGATGAGCATAGACTCAATGTTTTATAATATGCCTTGGTTTAGGACCTCAAAATTAGTACTGTGCTTCCACAATAGATTCCATAAACACATAAAAAATTGGAGAATTTCCACATGCGTGCCATATGTTTGAACATGTATGTGGAATTTCTCCATTTTTTTCTTTGTGTTTACGGTACAGCGTCTAAGTCTCACACCCATAAAGGATGGAGGGACGAACACGTACAATTTTGTACTCAAACGTGTGTTATGCTTACTGAGCACTTTTTTTTAAAGTCTTCAGAGTTTTTCTGATACATGCATCGATTTCTCTGTCCAAGAGGCTAGATATTCTTCAGCTGAGTCTTATCAATGGCAATGGTCGTGGTTTGCTGGTTTGTTTCTGGTGCATGTTAACAAAGCACCTCAGTTTTACTAAGATTGATTGTTTAAAAACTTCGAAATAATTGTATGCCTATGTGTATGTGTGTTGTGTATCATTTCTATGTTATGTGTGTTACGCATGTGTTGTGTGAGTGAAGGCTTCTGAAAAGTGGTTTAGCATGAAACTCAGCATGTGCCACAAGAGCAAAGTCGTCGGCAAAGAGAACTTCTTGGATAATTTCTAGAAGGTTTTAGCATTGAGTCGGCGCAGGTCAAAAAGGGAACTGTCCAATCGAAATGTCTTTCACTGCCTGAGACAGCTTGCAGGTAAAGAAGGTGCATATATATATATATATATATATATATATATATGAGAGAGAGAGAGAGAAAGAGAGAGAGAGAGATATGGAGAGAGAGAGATTATGTGACAAAAAGGAATGGAGGGGAAAGAAAAAAAGTCGATCAAAAGGAAAAGAATAAGAGGCAACTGGAAAAAGTCTTTAAGAACACCAAACTTATGGAAGCTCATAAAATCGATAAACATGATTGGATTCTCTGACAAGAAATGGGAAAAGGCGAACATATTCTAAAAACCTTTTGAGATTTGGAATGCATAAAAATGTCATGTAAATACACTGGAGATTTTTTTTATATTTCCATTTATTTGCATTATTTCCGTTTTTCTTGGGTTTTGGGGTGGAATAGAAAACTGTTGGAAGTGATTGTGTAGTCACGTGATAAAAATCTGGATAGGAGAACACACAGACACAAAGAAGATTGGAAACTTGCGAAGGCGTCGAAAGGAAGAGAAAAAAAAGCCCATTCCTTTCTTCATACATCGATCGATAAATCATATAAGTACTATCATCACGTGTCATTCAGGTTTGTCAGTTTATGACGTTTTGTTTGGGGTTTTTGGAGTGATGCTCAAGGATGAGAGGAAGAAGAGTCGCATACTTGAATGTGGACTCAAATGTTATCAGAAAAAGACGCATATTCGCACTTACAAACATACAAAAAAATAAAGCAGTTCTTTATTTTCATATGCATAAATCTACATTGTTTTATATCGAAAACTATACGTATGTGTGTATGTGTGCACAAGAATGAATAGAATTGTGTTGACTGAGCACTTTGTGGATTACTACACACACAGGTGTGTGTGTGTGTGTGTGTGTGTGTGTGTGTGTGTGTGTGTGTGTGTGTGTGTGTGTGGTAATCTACAAACGTTTCCCAGTGTAGCTAAATATTACGAGAGTTTCAAGTTGAGATTTGAAACGCTACAAATTATACAACCATCTAAATGGCGATGAAAATAATATAAACTAAAATCTTGTATATTTGTTTAGATTATCGACTTAAGAGTGCGCTTAATTTTTATTACTAAGAACAATGCATATATTTTGCATAAACATATAAGTAAAAATTGAGGTGATTGATTGCAGTCGAAGGTGACTCAAAAGCTCTTTTACATTTGCTATGTCTTCCCTCGGCCAGCTCGCCATAAAGGAATTCTTTGGGAAGTCGACTGTCAAACATCCTCACCACATGACCACTCCATGTATATATATATATATATATATATATATATATATATTGTGTACAGAAAGTTGTTAGTTGAGACGGATCATTGGTACTGTCGGTTTCAAGCCCGATAATAAGGCCCGTTTAAGGTATCCTTATCAAGCTCTCTTCAGCCAATATTCGTCTTTCCAAAAAAAAACTAATCATATATATATATATATATATATATATATATAATTGTACTTTAATTTAATACTATACATTACAGTGTCTGTTGAGGATATCGAGGGTTCATCATTCTGGTGATTCTGGCGATTCTGGCTGGTCAACTTCAAAAAGTATTGACATGGTATTAAGATTTATAGTGTTGTTGCTAATATCCAAGTCTGCAAGTTTTACTGTGGCCGTCGTAAATATAGATTCAGGCCCTTTCACTGAAAAATGACGTCATGATCTGAAGTCCTAGCAAGAATTGTCAATCAGTCAGACTAGCGATAATAAAAGATTTTTTACAAAACCTTTTACAGATTTTTATTAAAACTAATATGATTTAATTAATAGCTATCGTTCTGTTTTTTTTTATATAAAAGACGATCTTTCCACGAATTTTATAAATTATTTTTATAAACCAAAAATGTTTTTTTTATTGGTTCCTTCAATCTTAAACTACCGGAAGAATAATAACAATTCACAGCAACTTACATTATACATTATACGGCATAATCACGTTGACACACCGGTTCCCGTCAGATCACCGAAGTTAAGCAACGTTGAGCCTGGTTGTTACTAAAATGGGTGACTAATTTGGGAAGTCCAGGTGCTGTATGTAGGAGGACGTTGACACCTCCCTGCAAAAAGTTGCAAAAATCTAACGTCCTCATCTCCCCTAACGAGGATATACATGCGACTGGGTACCGCTTGTGAATTTCATACTTCCATGAAATTTCCTCTTTCGCCGGTTAAACCACACACACACACACACACACACACATTATACATTAAAACGACGAAATGAAAACTGCTGAAATCTTTATGAAATTGAGATATAGTTTTTTGGTTTGTTTTTGTTTTCCTAGCTAGCACCTATTAATTTATAAAAACGGTTACTTTATTTTCCGACACAGCTTTCATTTACACACGTTTATCGCATGTACGTCCACAAGATTTGTTTGCATTTTTTCGCTAAATAATGGTTTAAATAAAAATCCATGGTAATGAATTAAATATAATTTAAATATAAATCCATAATAATGAAGGAACTGATATGGCTTGCGTAGAGTACCAGTTAGTGTTTAATAAGTATACATTATAAATAAACCGATAAACATGTTCTTTGATACACCAGGGCGGCGCGAGAAAACTTTTTGTTTAGAACAAAAACATTTTTTAAATTTGCGTTCACATCAAACAAGGAATATTGCTCTGAAAAGTTTAAAATGAATATAGTCAAAAGAAAAAATAGTTCACCATAAAAACTCATTAAAAGATTTATTTAAAAAATAAATATATATTTATTAATCTTAAAAGCAAAAGAGCATATATCATCTTAACATTCTTAAATTTCAAGTTTTAATGATAAATAAATAAACACACTGGTAAAATGTATCTCTTATTTACTGTATTTCCCTGGCAATAAATTATCTCTTTTAATTGCAGATGTTCAAATGAAAAATAATTCCTTGTCTTTAAAAAAATAAAATACGGACACTTTTGGACAATTTTCGTAATTTCCCTCTGCAATTCTATCCAACAGAAGGACCCTCGGTTTTATCTTCAAACTTTATTCGTGACATTTACGTGACTTTAGTGCAAGGGTCATGTATACTGACGACGATCACGTTTCTACCATCTTCGCGTTGTCTTCGTATCTATTTATATCGTCCCAAAGACAAAAATATATAACAATCATAAACTATTAAACCGGAATGATATGTGATGATAGTATTTATATTATATTAGGTTGGTGCAAAAATAATCTCGTTTTTTTGTGTTTTGTTTTTGTAGTTTATATATATATATATATATATATATATATATATATATATATATATATATATAAGCATTATTTTTGCACTAACATAATACCTGAAGGAAAAGAAATAGCATTTTTTCTTTAAGAACTTGGGAAAAATGAAACAGGAAAAAACAAAATTATTCATATATTCACCAACATTTCGTCTTTATTTAAAGTCTGGTATATGTATCGATTAGTTATTATGAATTTTGGAACAGTGCTGCTAAACGTAATTGTTAGTGTGGGCTGTATTTAATTTAATTTCATGCAAAGATATGAGCCATTCATGTGAATTCAAATACCTCCAGCTATGAAAAGTCAAATTTAGTCGCTTTGGTGTATTTTAAAAGGGTTTAGGAAGCATAATATGGAATACACATCTCATTTGAAAATGTATATATATTTATTTATATATTTGCATTGGATCCAAAATCATCCCTAAATCTTAATTTCTGGTTAAAATTCCTTAAACTTAATATTTATGCAAAAATTCTCCAGGAATGAGGACATAAATATTAAGAGTAATTTCTTCATCTTTTATTCATCATCCATAAAGACCAAGGAATCATACTTCGTAAGGAAACAATACAAACAAGACAGTTATTATTCATTCATAAATCAATGGACAGATTACAATGGTTGTCACTAGCATACATCCATGATACTAACTAATGTTTTTAATTTTCTGAATTCAAAACCATGCAATGGATTTTAATCAAACTTCGAATTGGGATTCTAAGCACACGGCTAAATTTCGTAAAGGGGTCTAAGAGTGGTGCAAAACTGCTCTGATCAATCTATGATTTCTGCTTACAAGAGTGCTTGCGTAGTTTCTCCATATTTTACTTACCATCCTTAAAGATGATGGAAGTAGGCTTCCTAAGCAACACTACAATAGAGCACGAATTACGCATCCATTCAAACATATACGTACATATTACAATGATGTAAAATGTCTGTCCAAACATACATAAATATATATAATTATTTTTCTTTCCTGGCGTAGTTTTAAGTGGATATAAAGCGTGGTTTAGTTTGTATCGAAATGTTTTGTATAAGTTACTGAATGAATTAATTTAAGTATTTAAACCATTCATATTTTCTTGGCTTGCTTGTTTTCGCGATGCCAAAGGTAACATTTTATTAATTATTGGTTCAAAGTATTTGTTTTGGGGCGCTGTCATGTCTGTTAGAATGTGTGTTTTGTGGTGGTAATTTATGATTGTGGTTCATGTTCATTAAAAGTTCCAGATCGTGATAAGTTGAATTTTCCTTGAATTGGTAAACTTTACGGGATTGTCTATGTCCATACATTGATATCCGCGCGCGCTGCAAGACGTTCTATCTGCTTCAAACTATTCACTTGAGGAGAATAAGTTGGTTTGGCCATGCCCTTCGTCGACAATTGACCGATTTCATCCGCCAAGCTATTGACCCACCTCCACTACAGGGCTGGAAGAATAGACGCGGAGGACAGCTGACGACCTGGATCTGAACGGCGAAGGAAGACTCTGAGCTTATTCTGGGTCATCAACTCTACGGAATACGACGCTGGAATGGTTCTCGCTTATGTAATTCGTCCTTTGTCTTTTGATTATGTATTGTTTTAATGATTTACAACTTTGAAGAGTTTGTTTCAGATTTGTGGCCATTTTTAATAATGAAATTATATTGGAAGCTTACGATGTTGCCTGCTTGCTTTTGCATTTCAAGTTTGACTAAGCAGAGTCTCCTTTGTTCTTGGCGCCTGTCAAATGTTGAACCGTAAAATTGTACAGAGGTATGTGATGTCATACAATGATCTACCATTGAGAATTCAAACAAACGGCTAAGGCTATGTAGACACTGCTAGGGTAGAGCATTCAAGGATAAAGATAGTGAAGGAGAGGTGCGACTGCTAGTGTGTATCCTTTAATTGATACATAATTGTGAATCGATTGCAAACTAGGAGAGGTATCAACGTGATGAAGATATGTTTCGACATTGGCAGTACTTGTGATTGAGAGTGGACCTAATAACGTTGTTAGACCAAACAGCTTCTTTCCTTCTTTCATTACGTTCACTATTATAAGTTTGGATTGCTCTATTGCTTTAAATTTATATATTTAAACTTGATTTGTCTAAGATCCTGATTTCTCTCGTGATTTTTGCCATTGATGTGGAAAATTCTAGAATGTTGTTCAATAATTTCTGACTTGGGTGTCATCATCATCAAACTCAAGTGTACTTTATACAAATGGAAATTTTCTGGATTTGAAGCTGATGTCATTCCTTAAACACAACTTCTCCCAAATGTTTCTTTAATAAACTTCACTTTTCATTGTGTCATGTTATGCTTCTTTTTAAAACCAAAAGTAAAAAAGGTGCATGTACGTTTGTTTTATAAGGGAACTCATACACACACACTCATATATATATATATATATATATATATATATTTATATATATATATATATATGCGTGTGTGTGTGTGTATATATTTGTGTGTGCGAGGATACTTCCGTTAAATCACGACGTATGAGGCTCAGGCAGCTTGTTGTCCGATCCCACATAAATGATAGTGGTAAAGTCTTTGTGTAGCAACATATACTGTTTTTGGAGAAAATGCTAATTTCAGTCGGTGCAAATGATGGTCGCACAACAGAACACACACACACACACACACACACACACACACACACACACATATATATATATATATATATATATTGTATTGCATTGTATAACATTATATATATATATATTATATTATACAATGCTGTTTTACATGTATGCCTGTATGCTTCACATCAATTACAATCATATTAACCTCCGTTATATTCTTGAAACATTAATTGAAAATAATTATATGTATATATAGGTAACTATTAACATTTCCGTGATTTCGATACAAATTTATTTATCTTTTAAATATGACAGAAAGAAAAGACAGAAGAAATCACGTTACCGCCAAAGAAAAGCTCCAACCTTGCACACTTTTCTAAATCGCCATTTTATGTAATAGCCATAGTGTTTTTACCCTATTTTTAAAAAAATATCTGCTATCCTTTTCTCTCTCAAATTAGCATTCTGAAAACAATTGACGATATTCTAAACCGTCACAAAACAGCAAATTTACAGTTTCTGCAACCGATTTGATGAATCCGAAAAATTGTTTCTTGTAAATGCAAGCCGTTTTTACAGTTACACGTATCCATTTACAGCGCACGAAATTCGCCATAGTGGCACATGTATCGCCTGAGATTGTAGATAATTTTTATTTGAAGATGTACTCATTACATATCCATACTTCAAGCAACCATCCAAATAATTACGTATTTTTTAAATAGTATTGCCATTAACAATAAAACATCGACTTAACTTTTGCAACATATGAGAATGCATCTACATCGATACAAACACAGTTTTGATTGACTACAATCTATTCTTCAATAGATTAGTCACGACCATGCATTATTTCTTTTTTTTTTAATCCTTTTCACCTCAAGTCATATTGCAACTTGGATGTTGAGCAGCGATATGTCTGTTCACGCTTCATTTATTTAAACTTTTGCAGGATAATGCAGTTAAAGAAGCAAGAGTCTAGCCGTCTAAGGGAAGAAGCCCAAGGCTCCCAAGGCTTTCCGGCATCTCAATAGGTGGGGGTTTGTTGCTTGTCGGGTTAGTCGAGGTGGGCACAAGTGCTATAAATAGTACTAGAGTGCATTCCACTGGCATTGCCGATAATATATTTCCTTTATATGACCAGAAGTAAATATATACACTACAGAAGAACAGAAAAGTGTTTTACAATTGCGATTGTTTGTCAAACTTTAATTCTGTAAAATACATTTATCACCTTTACACTAAGTGAAACGGTAGGTTTGTTGAGAACACATGGTGTATAACACCAAGTACGAGAGATGTTCCAAAATTAATGTCTACTATTAGGTTAGGTTAATATCGTTTTCGGTTAGGCGTAATTTGTACAGACGTTATGTATGATAGGACTTTGCGAAGTGGTTTCTTATTAAATATTCTGCACCCACAAAATAATGTCAAGAGAATTAAAGGAAAACATTTTCGCAGTAGAAACCATCTCTACTAAATTTGGTAGTCGATGTTCAACTTTATGGTCTGTTGAATTGCAAAAAAAAACTGAAGATTATATAAAAAAAACGCCAGTTTATATTAAAGTTGGAATGTTTCGTTATGCTCAGCTGGTTCACTATATATATATGATTGCTACTTCTTAACATAAGCTTACTCTCTCTCTCTTCCGATTGATGTAGATCGTCCATGCGCGCGTAAATGGCTCTTCAAACGCACTACACTCTTGCAGAATCGTTCACAGAGGAGACAAGAGAATTTGCCAGTATTTGGTGTTGTTTGTGGTGAGACTTCATTATGAACTTTTGAGAATCTTGTCAAAACGTTTGCTGAATTCGAGACCAAAATAGAGATATTACTGCAATACATATGTGATCTAGGAATTAGAAAAACCTCATCAAATTGTTTGTCATGACATTGTGTGACCTCACATGATTTACTAAACCGGCTTAAAGCAGATTGTGCATTTTAGTTGTTTTTGCAATTGGGCAGGAATTGCGGATTCATCCTGCGTCCTAAGTTCATGGTTTAATACTGCATGCTTAAAACGCTTTTCCTCAAATTTTCTGCATCCTTCTGGGATTATTTTTCTCTCTTTCGATCTTCAGTTTGAACTTTCCAACCGTTTGTAACACTCTCTAGCAACTTAAGGTTATCCCTCAATACATCCTTAAACCTATTCGTGGGTTTATGCTGCAGTCTCTTTCCTATGGAACGCTCACAATAAAACAGTTGTTTCGGTATCCTATCATTTCTCATTCTCAATAAGTGTTTGTGGTTTTGAACGATTCTCATTTCTATGCTACAACAGTTGGGTTGTTCAAGTATCAGGAGTGTAGAACCTCCAACATGTTCAGTATTCTACGGATGCATTTTTGATGAACTGTTTCCAGAGCTATAAGATGCCTTCGATATGTTGTTATATTTTCCGATGCATACAGTAGGCAAGTCAGGACATATGCCTCATATATCTTTGTCTTCACAATGATTCCTCTATTCGGCCATACACATTTTGCAAACTTCTTAAAAGCAGCACCAGCCTGTACGTTATTTCAACATCTAAGGTTGCATCTCTACTCAGCATGCACCCAAGATATTTAAAGGTATCAATGACCTTCAATCTCCTCCCGTCGGTCAGAACAGTTGGTTCCATACATGGCTAACGACGGTTTTCTTTGAACTAATTATCAGACCGAAAGCTTGCAGAAACATTATAAAATTTGTTCATTGCTAACTGCATGTCCTCCTATGCATGTGTAACAAGAACTACGTCGTCTACATACAACAACTCATAAATGATTGTGCGGAAATTTTTTTGAATTTGCTCTCCAACGTCGAAGATAAGACCAAAAAGAAGCTAGAAAACGCAAAGATATCTCAACATACCTGTCTCTAAAAGAAAACAAAAAAACAAGCATTGTTGCAAAGTAAACTGAAAAAATTGTGAGTGCTGATATGTCACTTTGCTTGACTCCTTTGTCTATTGATATTGGTTCAGACAATATACGATTAATGTTCACTCGGGCGTTCATGTTCTGATGTAACTCCTTTAGCATTTCTACAAAACGGCCAAGTTTGTCTAGAATAATCCAGAGTGCATCACGATTGATGGTGTCAAAAGCTTTGATCAGCTCAACAAAAACCTGGTAAAAAAATGCATGTTGTTTCTTGCATTTCTCCATTAATTGATGAGCAGAAAATATCATGTCAACTGTCCCACGGCCATTTTTGAATCTTGATTAGCGTTTAGAAATGATGCAGAGGCAAATATACATAAGCATTTGATTCAACACAATTTTTGCCAGTATCTCACTGACAGCTTCAAGCAGCCCGATCCATTAAAAGTCACCACAATCAGACTTCTGTCCTTGTCCTTTGTAAATTGGCAGCAATGTTGCATCCACCCAATCTTCAGCAACACGATTACGATACGTTAAGAATGAGATCATGCTTCGCTCCCGAAATATTTTCACCGCCAAAGATCAACAACTCTACTGGTATCCCATCCAAACCTGATACTTTGCCAGTATTAATTCCATTAATAGTGCATTCAACCTCATCATAGGTGAGGTTCACCATCATTTCATCTAATAATTTTGTGTTGCGGCAAACTAGTAATAACTGCTTCATCTATTACAAATGGATTATCAAACAGATCTGTAATGTGCTCTGTCCATCACGCCATGATACTGTCTCTATCTTTGATCAAAAGAGAGCCATCTTTAGATTTTAAAATAACTATAAATCTCAGCCCATAAAATTGTTTGATTTTGTTATTGAAAGCTTTTGAATCTTCAAATTCTTTTGTATTTCATTGGACAACTCATTCCACCGCTTATTCTTAATCTGATGAAGTTTGCCTCCGCAAATTTTCTTTTGCTTCCTTGTAAGCATCCTCTACTTTTTCTGTCGGAGAGTCAGATGAAATAAAAAGTTCGTCGCATCTCTCTTCTTCTCTTCCCTTATGATTGGAGATAACCACATCATTTTCATCAAACCAGTCTTTGCGTTTATTTTCCTTAAACCCCAGACTTTCTACTCCAGTGCTTTAAACTTTTGATTCCAACTAGTCCCACATTCGATCAAATATGTCATTGTTCTTTAGATTTTCGCGTGCTTCCATATTTTTCAGCTTAAAACATCTATGTGTTTTTGCACTTGAGTACCACCGATCCTAATTTCTTCCTGATTCGCATCTTCATCTTCATACGAAAAGTTTGTGATAAGTACAACACCTAGTTCTTCACATAACTCTAACTGTACACATACTCTAGGGAACTCGTCTCCGTGTGATTATGTAGTCCAGAATATGACCATGTTTGGACCTAGGATGTATCCATGTTACTTTCTAAATAAGTTTTTTTCGGTGGAAAGTTTTACACACTGCTGGTTCAAAACCTGTGCACAACTGGAGGAGAAGAATACCATTATCGTTAGCTTTGCCAAATCCATACTTCCCTAAGATATCCCAGGTTTCATAATCAGATCCAACTCGTGCTTTGAAATCACTGAGTAACACAATTTTATCATCTTTAGGTATTCTTGAAAGACAATCTCTCAGCTTTTGTAAAAATGCCATGATGATATCTTGACTGCTATACAAAGTGGAGGCATATACTGAAATAAATTATGAAAAACGTCCGGAAAAAGCAGCTTCAGACATATGATGCGGTCACAAACCCAATAAAATCGTTCAAGCCGATTTACGATATTTATGCGAATTGCAAAACTTACACCTCCTTATCTTTTGGTGCCTTCGGGTTTGCCCTTCCAAAAGAATGTGTATCCAGCACCTCTTTCAGCTATTTGATCTTCTCCACTGAGATGAATTTCAGATAGTACACATTGTACCTTGCCAGTTCATAAGCTATAATAGTGGTTCTCTGTTCTGGGAGAGCAGATTACTCCCGATCGTGTCGTCACATCCTATGCTGCAATGTTCATCTGAAGTCTTTCTTTTGCATAAACTTTGTTTTTCTAAGACTTTTTCTGTATACTTGGAGAGGTATCATCAGTAAGCAGCTGATTAGCATCAGATTGAAAAGACGATGTTTAGGTTACTTTTTTGATAGCTTCTCATGCACTGAATGTGCAGGTTCCTCTAAAAAATGGGCTGTTTTTGTAGTTCAAGCGAATACATCTCAGAGAGGTATTTTTAATAATGATCCACGTAGTCACAAAATTAATATAAATTATTTTATTTGGAAGGACTAACTTAAATTCCTAACAATTGATCCACAGATCTACAAAACATAAATTAATCACACACACACACACACACACACACACACACACACACACATATATATATATATATATATATATATATATATATATATATATATATATATATATATATATATACGGTACAATTACCTTGACACACCGGTTCTTGCCTAATCACCGAAGTTAAGCAACGTTGAGCCTGGCCAGTACCAGGCGGTAACCATTTTGGAAAGCTAGGCACTGTATGTACCGATCCGAGTCGTAGAAATTCCCAAATTGGTATCTGAGAGCGCATTAATTCACTAGGAGAGGTGCACCTCTAGTCTTCGTTAAGACGTGCATCTAGGAGAAGAAAACGATGATGTAAAAACCTGCGGTCTACTGTATAATCTGTTCTGTGGCAGTTATCTGCACCGACAAAGGTTAACAATAATACAAAAAGTGTGGTTGGTGATACACAAAGCCTTCACCACTATAAAACAATCATCTGTATGGATTTCCGAGCAACTTAGTTATTGTGGAGGAATCTCATACGTCGAAATTGACGGGAGAGTCCATGAGTTCATTATATATATATATATATATATATATATATATATATATACTAGCAAGGAAACCCGACGTTGTTCGGGATTAAATAATATTCAACAAATGTTTCACCCTTCCATATTTTTATTGCCATCGACATCGGTATAATCAGCCATTTTTCAATCACACCGACTGATTATTTGCTCTAGTTAGGGACCTCCCCGCATTTTCATATTGGCGATTTCACCAATTTCAATAACAATAAAAGTATGGGATGAACATTTGTTGATCCTTATTCAATCCTGGATAAGGTCTGGTCTCCCTCTCATATATATATATATATATATATATATATATATATATATATATATATATATATATATATATATATATATTACCGCAAAATTTGTTTATGCACTCTTTGGACCGTTTATACCGGTGTGTCAAGATGATTCTACATCTGCCTCTAGTTCGCGAATGGGCTCCTTCTGATATGGTTGATTATAATGGAATAACTTAGACAATACTGGGGTTGAGTTTTAAAGTATTGGATTAGCGCTGTTGTGTGATGGTTAGTGTTGTGTGATGGTTAGTGTTGTGTGATGGTTAGTGTTGTGTGATGGTTAGCGCCTTGTTTATGTTATTGCGCTTTTTTTCTTTTTTTTTTGGAGGGTGCTACATGTTTTTTTGGGGAGGGGGTGCTACATTGGTGCACTGCGAATGCCAAAATGTTGGATTGGGGGATTCATGCAAAGCACTAGGAATGGGAACTAAAATTGCAGATGATTCAATTTTCTGTAGAATTTGCTATTTTTCACATTGATTTACCACTTACCTAGGCTCGTAGGCCACTTGAGGATAAGGATGAATGAGTTGACGGTGGTCAATGAGACAATAGTCTAGTAATTGTTAGCATTGAAAATTGGGTAGAATTGGAATATTTAAGGAGACGACTCAACAAAAACTTGTTTACATTGAACTTGGAAACGATCCTGTTGTAGTTAGCTGGAAAGACGACCAACGGAACAGAGTTCTACAAGTGAACAATTTTAAGAAAGGTTTGTTCATCAAATTTCGTTTAGATTTAAGCACAGTTAAGGAGTAGTAGAAATTGTTAATAATGGTTGTAGCTAAATAATTGCTTTTATTGAAAGTTTGGCAAGAGGGGTGCCATAAATTGAAGCTCAGATAAGCATTCTCATGAAAATAACGATAGAACAGAGACTGGCTGGCAACGTTTTTTTTCTGTTGGAAAAGAGAGGCGAACATTTCGAAGCCACTTTTGAACTATCGATGCAGGATCGAGTGCTTCGTGCAGCTCCTCTCCAGATGTGACGACAGTGATTTATTTTAGGGCGTATGGGACGTATGAGATTGCGGTGAGTGAGATATTTTCCAGAGCGGTAAAATGACGCAAGCATTTTTCCAGCAAACTTGACAAAAACTTGACGCAAGTTCTTCATTTCAGGTCAGGAGACAGAAGCTTATCATAGCAGGATGATTCTTTTAGAGAAGAGACATTCATATCAGTAAGGGTCATGTGAGGATCAGAGCGTTGATAGTAAAAAGACAGAAGCTTGTTTTTGGATGCATTAAAAATAACCAGCCACCTTTCGTCCCATTGTACCACGTCTTCAAGGTCGAAGTAGAGACAACCAAAGAGATCTTGATCGTTGTTGGCCTCTGAAGTGTTGCCATATATGATAGCATTGTCTGTGTATATGTTGACGAAAAAACTTAGAATGTGATTTGGGAGATGATTTATGAAGATAAGGAAGAGAGTTGGCCTCATGATTGATCCTTAAAGCACGCCAGCATTTATGGTTTGAGTTTCGGACCTCTACCTATCGACGACTACTTGTCAGATTGGATGGTTGAGAGAAAATTTTATTAATATTCCATAGCTGAAAATCTTTTGAAGTAGACATTTCTGCCAATCTTTATCAACAGCTTTTTTATATGTCAAGAGTTATTGATCTAGAGAGAAAGTCCCTATCAATAGATTTATTGATTTTACTTGAAATTATAGTCAGTACATCAGCTTTAGATCTTGCAGGACGGAAACCATATTGTTTGAGTAGGGTGGGTCTTTTTTTCTGAGCTGGTTAATAATTTCTCTATTTAACATGGATTAAAGCAAATTACTTATGACAAAGAGAAGGTTAATTGGTATTACTGAGATGCAGTTGCCCGATCTCCAATATTTTTAAATACTGGGCAGACAGATGAGGATTTCCAAGCTATGCCTTTGCTCTATTTTGGACTTGGACTGAGCATATGACTCTCGCGTTTTCTATAATCATTTTGTAGTGATTGCTTGCGTTTGTTTGCTCTTCAGCTTTCTATAATATTCAAATTTCGATGGATTGTAATATATTTTTTTAAACTTCATACAATGAAATATTAGAGGGAAAGATCACGCACAGAAAAACACTTTGTAAGTGTTGATAATGTAAACACGATTTTAGTCCCTAATTTTCATTATTTTTCTAATCCGAAAAAAAAAACTTGTTAAAATCATTAGCTGTTTATTTTAGGTTTCTTTTTTAAATGGTACGTATATTTAAATTGAAATCGTGTACATATGGGGGGGGGGTAAATTCTATGGTGCGCTTTTGAGTTCAATTCCTTAATGTTCCACATTAAATTCAGAGTAACATCATGTCTTCCTGCTTGTATATATATAGAGAGAGAGGAGTAGAAAGAAAGAAATGGAAACAACTATATTGGCTTTTTATTATCGTTATTTTGTCGGTAATACTATTGCTAAAATCTCATACCAGCAATTTCTCTGCGCTGTTCATTTAATTGCACACCATGGATTGTGTGACAATCTATTGCGACTTTCCATTAAATAACCCAAAAGTGTTGATATGACGTACAACAGACGCACAAACCTAAATGTCTCTGTTCTTTTCTTTTTGCAAGTATGTAAATGAAATAGAGAAAAATAGACGGAATCTATACGTTTTTATCATGTAACATGGTCTTGTTGTGTGTGTGTGTGTGTGTGTGTGTGTGTGTGTGTGTGTGTGTGTGTGTGTGTGTGTGTTGTTTTCTTTGGAGTTGAGGTTTGCTGCCGTCGTGGGGGGAGTTTTACGCAGGGACAGGGAAGGGTGGGTAATGATGTCGAGAAGTATGGGAGAGGAGGGAGTGCGCACTTTAAACCCGGGTGAGGTGGGGCGAACGAGGAAGACATTGAGTGTGTGGTGGGAGTAGCCGATCTATGAAGAATAGAGCAAAGAGGCAGCAGCTACAGGGGTGAGGAATCTGGGGGAGATAGTGGGTGTGGTTGGGGAGAGCAAGAGAGAAAAAGCGTCGGCTCTAAAATCCTGCACATCTGGCCAATAACATACTTCCACTGTCGGCTTCTGCCAACATCTCGCAGTCTCTTCCTACTCTTTCACCCACTACTACCCCCTTATCCAGTGTTTCTTGGAACTAATACTACTACTCGCTGCTTAATGCCTCAACCTACTGCTATTAAAACAGCACGAGTTGAAAGCTGCGATTAAACTCGTTTCTGTTTTATTAGAGTCGATGACTTTTAAATAAAGAAAACCAAGGATCTGTGTACCCTGTAGTCTGGTTACATTCCAGAATCAACCATGTAGTTCTTACGTAGTGATCCCCAACCATGTATTCCTTACGTAATTGTCCCCAAAAACAGATCCACGGATACATGACACTTATATTAGTTTTGTATCCACGGAGTCACAAAATTAATATAAATTTATTTTATTATTTTGAAGGGCTAACTTAAATTCCTAACAATGTATCCGCAGATCTACAAAATATAAATTAATCAGTTTAGCATCTTACCTATTAGAGTAATTTTTCCAACATTTGTGAATTCGCTGTTCAATAAGTTAGTTTGAGTTTTAATTGCGACTTTCCAGCATGAGATCCATCAACTGTAAATAAATTTAATCTACCAAACGAAAATAGATCGATTTTATAGTTTTTTAGCAACTGTTTTAAAATGACATCACCAAAAATATTTAACTATTTCTTTGAAATGATGTTCTCGTAAACGCATCGACAAAATTCGAATAAATCAATATGTATTGGAAATGTATTGTAAATGTATTGGACAACTACTTTAAAGGATCCACGATTTCGCAAAACTTTCAAATATCAGTTTGGCATATTTTACTAACGCGTATCTACATTACATAAATAAGTCAGTTGTGGTTTTTATGCGTCTCTTCTTAGAATAGCTTGTTAAGGTAATAACCACAAAATGTGAAGTTTGGTATTTTTAAGCAAGTTCATTAGGAAGGGGTTCCTAATAAGAGGTCAGCAAAATTTAACTAAATCCACTTTCTATTTCAAAAGATACTTTTTAGAGAGCATTTCCTAAAAAACGCTTCATCAAACATGGTAGTTTTCCCACACTTAACATAGATTGATGCGAATCAGCAACATGATCGCGACGGTTGTTCGTTGGATTTAATCGATGGTTTGTGATGTTTTCTTTGTTGAAACCTAGTCCTTAAGCAGATTAGTAGTCGCGTTTTTAAAAACTTCTTGGATTTTTTTTAGTCTCAAGAAGGGGGGGTGACATAAACTATTTCACAGTTGTACGATACATGTGTTAGAAGCTCAGTTTTAAGGATCAAACAAATCAAGATTGATTAATTAAAATCGACAATGCAGGTTTACTTAGAATTATCATCGAAACCTTCGATGTCAAAGTAACCACGATCGACAATAAGTTGCTAAGAAGGAATTACAAACTCTAAATACAGTCGTTTTATATTTTTAATCCGTAACATATGAGACGAAACTCTAAATACAGTCGTTTTATATTTTTAATCCGTAACATATGAGACGAAACTCTAAAAAAGTCGTTTTATATGTTTAATCCGTAACATATGAGACGAAACTCTAAATACAGTCGTTTTATATTTTTAATCCGTAACATATGAGACGAAACTCTAAATACAGTCGTTTTATATTTTTAATCCGTAACATATGAGACGAAACTCTAAATACAGTCGTTTTATATTTTTAATCCGTAACATATGAGACGAAACTCTAAATACAGTCGTTTTATATTTTTAATCCGTAACATATGAGACGAAACTCTAAATACAGTCGTTTTATATTTTTAATCCGTAACATATGAGACGAAACTCTAAATACAGTCGTTTTATATTTTTAATCCGTAACATATGAGACGAAACTCTAAATACAGTCGTTTTATATTTTTAATCCGTAACATATGAGACGAAACTCTAAATACAGTCGTTTTATATTTTTAATCCGTAACATATGAGACGAAACTCTAAATACAGTCGTTTTATATTTTTAATCCGTAACATATGAGACGAAACTCTAAATACAGTCGTTTTATATTTTTAATCCGTAACATATGAGACGAAACTCTAAATACAGTCGTTTTATATTTTTAATCCGTAACATATGAGACGAAACTCTAAATACAGTCGTTTTATATTTTTAATCCGTAACATATGAGACGAAACTCTAAATACAGTCGTTTTATATTTTTAATCCGTAACATATGAGACGAAACTCTAAATACAGTCGTTTTATATTTTTAATCCGTAACATATGAGACGAAACTCTAAATACAGTCGTTTTATATTTTTAATCCGTAACATATGAGACGAAACTCTAAAAACAGTCGTTTTATATTTTTAATCCGTAACATATGAGACGAAACTCTAAATACAGTCGTTTTATATTTTTAATCCGTAACATATGAGACGAAACTCTAAATACAGTCGTTTTATATTTTTAATCCGTAACATATGAGACGAAACTCTAAATACAGTCGTTTTATATTTTTAATCCGTAACATATGAGACGAAACTCTAAATACAGTCGTTTTATATTTTTAATCCGTAACATATGAGACGAAACTCTAAATACAGTCGTTTTATATTTTTAATCCGTAACATGTGAGACGAAACTCTAAATACAGTCGTTTTATATTTTTAATCCGTAACATGTGAGACGAAACTCTAAATACAGTCGTTTTATATTTTTAATCCGTAACATGCGAGACGAAACTCTAAATACAGTCGTTTTATATTTTTAATCCGTAACATATGAGACAAAACTCTAAATACAGTCGTTTTATATTTTTAATCCGTAACATATGAGACGAAACTCTAAATACAGTCGTTTTATATTTTTAATCCGTAACATATGAGACGAAACTCTAAATACAGTCGCTTTATATTTTTAATCCGTAACATATGAGACGAAACTCTAAATACAGTCGTTTTATATTTTTAATCCGTAACATATGAGACGAAACTCTAAATACAGTCGTTTTATATTTTTAATCCGTAACATATGAGACGAAACTCTAAATACAGTCGTTTTATATTTTTAATCCGTAACATATGAGACGAAACTCTAAATACAGTCGTTTTATATTTTTAATCCGTAACATATGAGACGAAACTCTAAATACAGTCGTTTTATATTTTTAATCCGTAACATATGAGACGAAACTCTAAATACAGTCGTTTTATATTTTTAATCCGTAACATATGAGACGAAACTCTAAATACAGTCGTTTTATATTTTTAATCCGTAACATATGAGACGAAACTCTAAATACAGTCGTTTTATATTTTTAATCCGTAACATATGAGACGAAACTCTAAATACAGTCGTTTTATATTTTTAATCCGTAACATATGAGACGAAACTCTAAATACAGTCGTTTTATATTTTTAATCCGTAACATATGAGACGAAACTCTAAATACAGTCGTTTTATATTTTTAATCCGTAACATATGAGACGAAACTCTAAATACAGTCGTTTTATATTTTTAATCCGTAACATATGAGACGAAACTCTAAATACAGTCGTTTTATATTTTTAATCCGTAACATATGAGACGAAACTCTAAATACAGTCGTTTTATATTTTTAATCCGTAACATATGAGACGAAACTCTAAATACAGTCGTTTTATATTTTTAATCCGTAACATATGAGACGAAACTCTAAATACAGTCGTTTTATATTTTTAATCCGTAACATATGAGACGAAACTCTAAATACAGTCGTTTTATATTTTTAATCCGTAACATATGAGACGAAACTCTAAATACAGTCGTTTTATATTTTTAATCCGTAACATATGAGACGAAACTCTAAATACAGTCGTTTTATATTTTTAATCCGTAACATATGAGACGAAACTCTAAATACAGTCGTTTTATATTTTTAATCCGTAACATATGAGACGAAACTCTAAATACAGTCGTTTTATATTTTTAATCCGTAACATATGAGACGAAACTCTAAATACAGTCGTTTTATATTTTTAATCCGTAACATATGAGACGAAACTCTAAATACAGTCGTTTTATATTTTTAATCCGTAACATATGAGACGAAACTCTAAATACAGTCGTTTTATATTTTTAATCCGTAACATATGAGACGAAACTCTAAATACAGTCGTTTTATATTTTTAATCCGTAACATATGAGACGAAACTCTAAATACAGTCGTTTTATATTTTTAATCCGTAACATATGAGACGAAACTCTAAATACAGTCGTTTTATATTTTTAATCCGTAACATATGAGACGAAACTCTAAATACAGTCGTTTTATATTTTTAATCCGTAACATATGAGACGAAACTCTAAAAACAGTCGTTTTATATGTTTAATCCGTAACATATGAGACGAAACTCTAAATACAGTCGTTTTATATTTTTAATCCGTAACATATGAGACGAAACTCTAAATACAGTCGTTTTATATTTTTAATCCGTAACATATGAGACGAAACTCTAAATACAGTCGTTTTATATTTTTAATCCGTAACATATGAGACAAAACTCTAAAAACAGTCGTTTTATATTTTTTCGTAACTACATTCTATTTTTTTATTATATTTTCACCCCAAAACAACGCACGTTGTCACCTTGATGTAGGAGGCTACTACCAGGGACCTAAGTTGCAGGGGTACTATGTAGGGAGCTTGGCAGCAATATGTTTGTTCACATTGCACTTGAACTTCTGCATATCAGTACAGTTGGGAAGCAGGAAACCGGAAGAGAATTCCAAAGTCCTGCAGTTCTGGAGAAGAAGCTATTAGAGGAAAAGGCTTTTTTACATCTAGGAATCTCAACTGTGAAGGGGTGGGACTTCGCTGCTTGTTGTGTTTGTCCGGGGTATTTTCGTCGAGGGGGTTCGTTAGAGCATCCACCATTAAAATACTTGTAAAAACAGGCAGAAGGATGCGACATTTCGTCGGTGAGACAGGGGCTGAAGTTTAGATGACAGTTCGGGACCTATTAGGTTGCTGACTCTCTTTTGGACCATGTCCAGGTGCGAGAGACTAGTAGCAGATGCACCAGCCCAAATGTGACAGCAGTACTCCATATATAGGCGAATGGTGACTTTGAAGAAGTACAGGATACTTTCAGACGTAAGTAACTTTCTAGCTCGATAGAGAGAGCTCACCTTCTTTGCAGCAGCCTTAGCAATAATCTCGATGTATCTATTCCAACTCATATTTCCTGTCAACGTAAAGCCAACGAGCTTAAACGAAGTGCTCTCAGGTAAAGTATCTCTAGCCATAACTATTGGTGGCTGGTAAGGTTTCGTGCAATTATTAAAGGAACGAGCTTTGTCTTGGCAGTGTTGAACGTTACCATCCATTTTTGACTCCATTCCACTACAGGCTGAAGGTCTTCCTCTAGGGTTTCGAGCATTACTTTAGCTATGTGCTCATTAGTTTTCCCCACATACCTGCTATAAAGCGTGGCGTCGTCGGTAATATACCCATCTCAGAGACAATTTTATCAAGTAAGTCATTTATGAATATCAGAAATAACAAATCGATCCCTGAGGTACACCCGCATTTATATTAATTTTTTGGAGGAACGCCCATCGAGGACAACCTGGATTCTTCTTTATTTAAGAAGAATCTAATTATGCTAAGCATTCGTCCAGTAATACCATATGATTTTATTTTCATCAGAAGACCATCGTGCCATACTCTATCAAAAGCCTTAGATATATCAAGGGCTATTGAAGTCCCCTCTCCTGCCTTATCTATTCGAGACAGATTCACAACAGGATTTAAAAAACAAAACAAAAAAATAAATCAGTTTGGCATTTTTAGCGAGATTTTTCTCTGACAAGGGATCCATTATAATGGAGCCTTTATGGAGACAACTCTCTAAAGTTATTGAAAAGAAAGAGTGGACGGATCCACAAAACTGTTTGAGTGTTTCGACTGGAGAGTGGCGTTAGAATTTACAAGCTCACAAAACAAAATCTATCAGTTGTATTTTATTTTGAAATCTATATCAAGAGTTGATAAATTACAGTTAATTATTTTATTTTTATATTTTTGTTAGCGCGATAAGTCATGTGTTGTATCCGACGTAGTACATACTGGCAACTGCAGCCAGAATTAGAGCTCATTTTTTTCGATTAGAAGTTTGCGAGCAAAGCTGTAGATTATTTTGTTTAAAGAAAGATTAATAAAAATATTAGAGACGAGTCGAACAGGCAGAGCAGCCGTTGACATGCCGTGATTGCAAAGTAACCGAACCGTTCGTGGAAGGTGATTTGGGGGAAGATTCGGATGATTTTTTTTTCTTTTTTACATAGGCGTCACCACTTATCAAGGCCGATAGGCCACTCAAGGATAAGGGTTAAAGAGTGTAGAGTAGTCAAAAGGACAATATAGTAATCGATAGTAATGGAAGTTCGGTAAATTTGTTAACTTAAGTGGAACGGCTCATCAGAAACTTGTTCACGTTGGACTTGAAGACAACCATATTATAGACAGCTGGAAAGCAGGAAAACGGAAGACAATTCCACAGGCGTGCAGTTCTAAGAAAGAAGCTTTGATCATGGAATCTATGTTTAGGTTTAGGTACAGATAAAGAGTGGGGAAAATTATTGACAATGTTTTCAGCTAGTCTAGTGTTTCTTGTGAAATTTTGGCGAGGGGGGACCATAGCTTGAAGCTCAGTTGAACACTTTCCATGAAAATAACGATGAAGCAGAGACAAACTCGCAACATCTCTTCTGTGAGATAGAGGTTGCAGCGAAGAGAAAAGGACATCTCCTACGAGGCTACGAAGTCTATTTTGAACCCTATCAAGGCAGTTCAAGTCCTTTCTAGCAGCTCCTGCCCATATGTGGCAACAGTATTCCATCCTTGGACGTATCTGGCTCTTATATAGATAGAGAATTGCATCAGCAGTGAGATATCTACTGGATCGATAGAAGAATCCGACCATTTTGTCAAAACTTGAGGCCTCCCCAAGACAAGAGCCATTCATTTTAATTGATGCCAGATGGGGATCAGAACGTTGATGATGTAAAGATAGAAGCTTGGTTTTAGATGCATTAAAAGTAACCAGCCACTCCTTTCTCCATTGTACAACGTGATCAAGATCAGAGGAGAGAGAATCGGAGAGAACTTGGTCGTTTACTGTCTTAGATGTGCTACCATAGATGGTAGTGTCGTCAGCAAAAATGTCTACGAATGATGTAAGGATGTGGTTTGGAAGATCATTAATGTAGATCAGGAAAAGAGTTGGGCCCAGGATGGACCCCTGAGGGACTCCAGCATTTATACTGTGAGCTTCTGATTTTTGCCCATCAACTACTACTCTTATGAACCTATCAGAGAGAAATGATTTAATAATTGAGAAGACATTTCCAGCTATACAATAGCTGGAGATCTTGTGAAGTAAACCTTTATGCCATTCTGTTTGCTATTTGCCAAAACTGGTGGGAACCAAGCCGCTGCTCAGCTACTTTGGACCTGACGGACTGAGCATACAACTCTCTTGCGTTCTTTATTACTTTCTTAAAATGGTTGCTGGCAGTCCTGAAAGCGGCTTTAGTTTCCATACATCTATTACGTTGGAAGCAGTGGAAAAAGTGATTTCTGTGCGCAATAGCAGCAGCACATTCTGGAGAAAACCATGGCTGGCTGTTAGGTTTTTGCTGGAACTTTTTCGAGGGTATGAAATTGTCTATACCTACAATTAACCATTCTGTCAGGTCTGATACTATAGAGGACACATCCTTTTTAAACAGATCCGATATAAATGTACGGAAACTATCCCAGTCAGCCATAGTGTATCTATATACTGTACGATGGGGAGGTACTCTGAGGACTTATTACATTTCATTTTTATCTTAATTGATACAACTGAGTGGTCGGAAGATCCAAGAGGAGACAGAACGGAAACTGAACATAGTTCAGGGCAAGTTGTGAGAAAAAGGTCTAGGAGACTTGCATACTGGCCGTCATTGTCGGGCACACGGGTAGGTTCATGAACAATCTGAGTGAGTGTCGGACTGACTTCCTCATCTTGGTTGTTATTGTCACAACGTTTCGTCCGTTTTGCCCTCCGGCCTTCGTCAGGTGTTTTGTACGAGCTATTATTATTACGGGGGTACCGTGTTCGGACTCCAGCTAGGCTTCGGGACATAGTTGCTGATTCTCTGTTTTGAATATTACTTTTTCACTGCCTTCGTTCAGGATCGAACTCAGCACCTTTGGGTAACTGTAAACTTTGATACAACGTCTAGGACCACTCAGCCATATGTCACTTCTTTGCTGGTTTTTGTTAATGTTAAACCTATGTTGTTATTCAAGGTTTTCTCTCTCTATCAGAGGTGTCCAAATTGCATTCAGCTCTATGCTTGGTTTGCTCAGTAGGTTGTTATGTCCGAGCATGTGAGCTGTTTCTTTAAGTTTTCTTGAAAGGGAGAAAAGTTGTTAAAAAATTTTAAAAGAAAAGGAATACGATTTGATTTGTATGAAACTGAAGTTTGTTCAATAGAATTAAATAAAAATGAACAATAAATATTTTTAAATAAAAAAAACAATATTTTAAAAATCAAAACTGAAAAACAAGCGATAAATTAGTTCAACTGAAATACGAACAATAAATTAGTTTAACTGAAATACGAACAATAAATTATTTTAACTGAAAAACGAACAATTAGTTTAACTGAATAACGAACAATAAGTTAGTTTAACTGAAAAAAAAAACAATAAATTGGTTTAACTGAATAACGAACAATAAATAAGTTTAACTGAATAACGAACCATTAGTTTAATTGAATGGCAAACAATAAGTTAAAAATTAAATTCAAACAAATGTTAGTATAAACAAAGCTACTAAGGCAGAAATATTTCAAACATTGAATATTAAAACGTTTCAAAAATCTGTTGTAGAATTTAAAAGTTTGAATTTTTCTTTTTCTGATATTTTTTTTACTAATATTAATGAACTCCATATTAGCATTTTTTAAATTTGCTGAATAGTGTGAGCCTCATCACAAGAGTCAATAATAATCGATTTTCATCAGCCAAAATATTTAAAGTTATGTACATGGCTAATTTTCTCTGATTAATCGAATGTAAAAAAGAATCGCATTTTGTAAGTTTGTTTATAACTATATAACTATATAAGACAAAATTATGAGTTATATATTAATTTGGTATAGCAGAGAACCTCTGTTAATACCCTGAAAGTAGCTATTTAATTCAGCTGTTTTTTCAACAGTCTCTCTCCCGGATATTAAATTTTTGCAGCTATTGCATTTCAGTTTTTTGAAAACTGCATGACAGCAATAACCTGCTAAGTATAATATAACAGGAAGTACTTCCTTGCATTGGTTAACATCATCTTCTGTTACATCTATGTTAAATTTATAAACATGTAACTCTTGCTCCCTTGTCATTTCATCCCAGTTAGTTTCTTTAAGATTTTTCAATTCAATTGTTCGATTATTAATTGGTAAGCTCAATTTTAAAACTGACAACATTCTGAGTTTTTTTCACATTCATACACCCGACGTATCGATATATTATACTGATCTCTACTAAGTTGTCAATACTGACCAAACCTTGCCTCAAAGTTATCTGTCTGAAACTTTCCTGGTAATATATACACCATGTTCAGTACATTTATACAATATTTAGTCAATTCTAAAATTGCGTAAGTAGTATGGTTCAAAGCAGTATATGTTTCCTTTCTTAACTTATCAGAACTTCCAGAAATACTATTCCAAGTTTCTAACCAGTCACAGAGCACATTTAGGAAACTATAATTATCATTATTTAATGTAAGTAGATTAGCATATTTATATACAAAACTCGTGATTTCTCCGTTTAAAGTGGGTTGTTTATTTTCTTTATGGAATATACTTCCAAAATAAACTATTAAAATTGTTTTTAAAAAAAATAGAAATATTTTTTTTATTGCCGGCATTTTGTAAACACTTTTTTTAAATAAAAAAATAATATTTCTATTAATTTTTTAAACAATTTTAATAGTTTATTTTGGAAGTATATTCTCCAAATTCTGACACCTACAGGGCCACGACATTTACCACAAATAATTATTAATAAGCTTTTGGGATAACAAAAACGATCATAAACTTTTTTAAAAAGTTTAATCTATTTCACGCTTATATAAATACTGCACAGTAAAATAGTTGAACTAAAAAGACAAATGCTTTTTCTAATTTAGAATTATTTAAACAAGGAATTCCGTTTTTACGATATCGCTTTTATTAAATTGTTAGGTGAAAGTACATAATATTTTCACCATACTCGCCATTTTAAATAAGTTTCTAAATAATAATTTATTATTTATTATTTCAGCACATAACTTAAATTACATGTAAACTTCATTTTTTTATATACATACTTTCATTTTTATTTTAAAATACGTTATATAAAAAAAAATAAAAAATAAAAAAGGCGCGCTTTTTTTTTTTTTTTTTAAATATCTTAAACATTTTAACACTTACTCTGCTATATTTAGATGGAGTAAAATCCCTTCTTTTTATTGCATTAATCCATTGGTAAATTATTTCCTTTTTGGGGGGAAATGAAAATACAGTAACTTTTCGTAGTTACTCCGGCATTTTGGAACTATACATCTCGACGGCATATTTAAATTCATTTAACCCTCCAAAACTTTAAACCACTTCCGGTTTAGTCATGAGACACGTGACTAAATTTCAACCGACCGATGTTCATGACGTTACCAGACTAAATTAGTCGTCGCTAGGCCATCATATTACGGTAGCCACGTTATTAGTCAGAAATTTACAAATGGAGGTTCGTTTGAAAGGTAATGATCTGAATTCTGTATGGGGCTATGTGTTATTTGCCCCTAGGTTTGCCCATTAAGGGGATCACCCATCATCCAGAGCCTATTTTTGGCACGTTTTTACAGCCATGAAATATTTCAATCATAGTCATTTGTTTTCTAGTTTTGCATACGAATTACAAAATATCTAATATTTCCCCCAAACCTCTGACCTTGATCGAGGGAGACTACAACTTGTTGCTATTGAATCAAATGATCTGAAATAAACAAATTGACTCCGGATATTTCTCATGTGTTATGTCTCCCGTTTTGGTTTTCATACATAAAGTAAATTTCACCTTCAATAACGATTATTTGATACTGGAGATATTCATAACCGGACCTCATTTCCAAAAGAGGGGGGATATTACATATGAGAAATATTTGGAATCAAGTCTCCTTTTACTTTGAAACTAAAGCAGATAGTTATAGTGTCCACTCCATCAAGGCCAGGGGGTTGGAGGAAATATATATAAGCACAGTTAAAAACGAATATATATATATATATGAATAAATATATATATACATATATCTATATATCTATATATATATATATATATATATATATATATATATGTATATCTATATATATAAATTCGTATTCCAGTCTGTTTGTTTGTTTGTTTGTTTATTTGTTTGGTTGGTTGTTTGTTCACAATTTGTTTAATATATACAAAACGTGTCTTACATTAATCTTTCATTTATTTCTATATATAGTATGGTACTTGTAAAATATACAATTAAGAGATCACCTTATTTGCATATAACATTCAGAAAAATCGACTTTACTATGTTTTTAGCGAAAGAATTATTTTAAGTGTTCTATTTAAAATTGTTATTTAATATATTTTAAACAACAATTATATTGATAATATATTTAATTTAATTTATTTTGGAATTAATATTTGCAACAGAGACCTTTTTTTATAACTTTCTTTTAGAGTTATTTTCCCCTAGATGCTATCCATAAAAAAACGTTCACCAAATATCATTTGGTGATTTCATTAAGTTTCTAGCTGGAAAAATAATTCCGTGTCGATAGAAAAATGTTTGGCTTTTTTTTTAATATTAAAAAAAAACACTTACGAAAAAAAATGAAAAAATTTCATTTGTTTGTTTTATTTTATTCCTTAAACGGAGCGTCGTTTAATACCAAAAAAATGAAGATCTTCTGCCCAACCTCTAAATTCCACAATTTACACTTTTTTCTTTTTTCACGTTAATTTCATCGATTCCAAACTTAATTTTCTTATTAAAAAGCTAACTTTATACGACTTGACTCAGCAGCGTTTAACCCCTAAAAAATGGAGATCTACTTTTTTCAGCCTAATACATTTAAATAGCCTTTATAAATATTATCAGACAAGAAATTTTGAAAACAAAATAAATAAAATAACATGTTAGAGTGGGGGATCACTTTTCTAGATAAATTTAACGTAAAATGAGCACTCTCTTTTTAGCCACCAAGCGTTCAACGAGACATGTCACCTCTAGCAATTTTTCAAGTTTTGCGATTGAGGGGGAGGGCAAAATCTGACAAACGCAATTTGTCTTTTTCTGGTGGGGGAGCGGGAAGTATATTGGAAACATAAAATAACGATTAATTTAATTATTTTTTTATGAAACTATTCTCTACTTTCACCTAACAATTTAATAAACAAAACAACCCCCAAAATATGAAAAATTCAATTTTTTTTTTTGGGGGGGGGGATTACATTAGAAACATAAAACGACTAATAAAAAGCAAATTGAAAAGCCTCCCCCCTAACAAAGCAAATCGAAAATTTCCTTTATTTACAAAAAAAAAAAAAAGCCAGTAAAAAGGTACCCTTACAAAAAGTAAAGGTAAATGTGTAGTTTATCGGCGTAAATTATTTGAGAACCAAAAAAATTATAAAAACTATTTATCTTATATAAAACATTATTAGACCTAAAGGCTGAAATAAAAAAAAAACATTCATTTTTATGTTTCTTTATCATTTTTTTATTAGACTAAATGTGCACATCTTACACGTTTAAAATTTGGCCTTTTTTAGGTTTGACAAATTGGCTTTTTTAACACCAAATTTTGCCTTTTTTATGCTCTTTCATTACAAAAAAAATATGGCGGTCAAAAACATAGTTCATGAAAGAGCTTAAAAAGGCCAATCTACCAAACCTTAGAAAGGCCAAATTTTAACAGCAATATAGCGGCCTCGAATAATAAATATAAATGATAAAAAATAATAAAAATGAATTTTTTTCTGGTTTTAATTCAGGCTTTGGGTCTAACAATGAGTTTTATATAAAAATAAATAGTTTTTTATATTTTTTGTTTGGCAAATAATTTATGCCGCTAAACTACACATTTACCAAAATAAAAAATAAACGCACGCATTATGTTTATAAACGTTATTTTTTTTAGATTTACACAATCGTGAGTTTTCTTAGGATAGTGATCCCTTCTACCGAAATATTTGGTGTAGAGGGTATCAGATACTTCTTTTGGGGGGCGATTACATTTACATGTTTCTATCCGTTTTTTTTATTTTTGAAATTGCTGTAGGGATATCCACGTTACCCATGATGAAAATGATTAGTATAGCAGGCGTGTTTAAAACGGAACTTCATGTCAACCCAGGCAACGCCGCGTACCCAAGCTAGTATATATATATATATATATATATATATATATATATATATATATATATATATATATATATATATATATATATATATATATGGCGCATATAAAAGTTAGAGAGAGAGAGAGGAAGGGATTCTTTATGTGTATGTGACATTAAGTATTATTATCACTGATCCCATCCCGACGATTGCAATCGAATCGGCTAGTTTGTTCTCTATTCGAGGAATCCAAGTTTGGTAATAATTAGGATGGCTGAGTCGGAGTTATGCGTTGATGGAGAACGTAGCAATAGAAAAGGCAAGGATCGTTTTCTTCTTTCTTTATCTTTTCCTTTTTTTTCATTTTTAACTGTGCTGATAGGGGAGCAGGTGGTTGGAAATACGTGATTATCAGGGTGGTGCTTTCGTTGACTGTTGGAAGTCTCGATAGCAAAGGCAGGACGGGCAAAATCCAGGTCTCGGTTGCGGCGACAGTGGCGGCAGTGGGTGAGGTGGGTATAAGCGGGAGTAAAATGTCACATCTGGAAGAGAGCTAAACACGCGGAAGGTAACTGGGGGAGAGATCGACAAACACGCCAAACCACACATTTAGCAAATAAAACGCACAAGCACGCAATACATACAAAGAGTAAGGCTATATATCTAATATATAAAAGGCTATATATCTGTCTGTCTGTCTGTGTCCATATTTTCAAACTCTATTTCCAACGAAACTAAATGTTGCAGAGCGGTGTTAGGGGTCCTAAATGCTTGGGGGGGGGGGGTAAAGACTGTTCTTTTCAGGTTAAGATAATTTTAAAGGGTAAAAAATGGCTAAAAATTGCAAAAATCGTTATACATTTTGTACATTTATCTTAGTTAATATAAAATTAAAATTTTTAATCAGTACATCTGTGTATCACGTGTTTAACGTCACCAGCTTTGAATGCTACAGTTTTGCTTTGTGTTTCGATTCTAGCTGATGGCATCCAAATACTTTCTTTTACTTTTGAAATCGCGATTCTATAATATATATATATATATATATATATATATATATATATATATATATATATATATATAATCTGGACAACTTAAAATATCATATTTAAGCGTATTTTACGCTCGGTCAAAGCCGTGCGTGCGCCCTTCCCGTTAGTATATATATATATATATATATATATATATATATATATATATATATATATATATATATATATATACCCAACTTTATTCCATTTTAAATCTTCATTGGTGTAGTTATTTTTCAGAAAATAGTCTCATATATATATATATATATATATATATATATATATATATATATATATATATATATATATATAGTCATCCACATATGTTACTGTTTCATTGTATCACAACTCATCAGTATCTAAGCATCTCCTCCTAGCCGCGAATCGAAGCTAGGACCATCGAATTGACAGCCGGCAGTTCTACCTACAATGCTACGAATCGGCGCTCGCAAATGTTCCACAGCAAGTACCTATTAAAGAAGCACTTACCCAGTGCTCAAACTGCTAGTTTGTTTACAAACAAAACGGACAGTATTCTTTGCTTAATAGACAAACGAAGCATCGGGTGAAAGTACATTTGCAACAATGCTCAACCCAAAGAGGGGAGGGGGCTTTATTAGTCATGTATCTATATATATATATATATATATATATATATATATATATATATATATATATACAGAGAGCGAGAGAGAGAGAGAGAGAGAGATTGTTGTTGATTTTTTGAAACGATATTAAGAGAGATCTGGTTTTTTCTTAGAAAATCGCCCATTTTTCATTTGGACGTATTTTTTATTTATTTATTATTTTTATAAACAGGAATTTATGGATGCGCGTGTTTCGGAGTACCTCTTCAGCGTAGCTTGACTGCTGCTAAGATTCGAACCCCGAACCTTATGTATTTTAGTCTAGCGCCCTAACCCATTACTCTATGATGCCATAGACAATTTGCTGTTTAGTTTTTTTTTTATCTTTTATCTGTTTACATAGTTTTTGTTGTTGATTTTTTTTAAAACGATATTAAGGTTAACGTCTCCGCCTCTGAGATCCGGTGTTTTTCTTAGAAAGTCGCCCATTTGTTATTTGGACGTATTATATATATATATATATATATATATATATATATATATATATATATATATATATATATATATCAGTCGTAAACAATTCAAATACCACAAATATATTTAAATCACATTCGTATCGTTTTATTTTATATATGGTACGTCTTACACGTGTTTCTTTGAATGGTAAACCAAACAACGTATCACTAACCCATATCAATCCATATCAGATTCTTTTTATATATAACTAGCGGGGGTACCCGGCGTTGCCCGAGTGTTTGGGGTGTGTATATAGGAGAGGGTGACCCTGTTTTAATATTATAAAAAAAACATGATGTTAAGAAAAATTGAAAAAACCAATACAAGCAAAACAGCGAACAAACGTAAAAAAGGGGAAAAAAGTTTAGGCAGAAATACAGTTTCGAACCCGAAACATCGAGGCTAAGGCGGAAAAAAATGCCCCACACGTTACCCTTACGCCAAAAAGACATAATTTAATAACGGATAAAATTAAACCTTTAAAAACACTTGCGGGTGGTTGAAACTAAAACGAACGTTTTCTAAGTCAACATGACGTCATTGTCGTAGTAGCAGGAGCAGAGAAAATGAAGAAACGATTTTTTCGGCACCCCTCCCTCTACAAAACTGATGATTTTAGGGTGAAGGAATTAATGTTTTTGGCTAATTTTTCGATATTTTTCGGGCAAAGTTGGAACTTTAAAATGATACCTATCTGGCGAAAATCCGTGACTCGTGTCGAAAGTTTTTGCGAGACATACAAAACACATACATATATATATACATACAAACAAACATACATACACACATTTTCGCTTTTATATATATAGACTAGCGGGGGGTACTCGTCGTTCCCCGGGTGTTTTTGGGTGTGTGCGGTCGGATGGGGGTGGGTGGTGTTAATGAAAACCTAAGAATAAGCGAAGTAAAAAAAAACAGAAAAACGAACGTTAAAAAATCTGAAAAACACGTGAAAACGGCTTAAATAACCCTGCTTCCATATTAAAATTTAAAAAATCGAAAAAAAAAAGACATCTTCCACCACGATTCGAAACCAAAACGGTTAAATAATAAGGACGCGCTCTAAACAACTGAGCTAAGAAGACGTCCACGAAATTAGATTGTTTTTGTAAATCTTAAAACTAAATTAGATTCCGACGTCATTTGCGCATGTGTAGAACCGAAAACGTCATGAGGGGACGGTTTTTGCTAATCCCCGTCCCAGTAGAACACCCGTGTGGAAAGTTTTTGTGAGACATACAAACGCAAATACATACAAACAAACACATATACATACACACATTTTCGCTTTTATATATATAGACTAGGGGGGGGTCTCTGGCGTTGCCCGTGTGTTTGGAGGTGTGTGTGCTCGGACGGAGGTGGGGGTGTTAATCAAAACATAAGAATAAGCGAAGTAAAAAAAACTAACGTAAGGTAAACGAACGATAAAGAAAACGCGAAACAAAAACGAACGTTAAAAAAGCAAAAGCAAAACAAAACACGTGAAAAATGGCTTAAATAACCCTGCTTCGGGAGGTACCCGGTGTTTCCTAGGTGTTTTGGGGTGTGTGTGGTCGGGTGGGGGTGGTGGGTGTTAATGAAAACCTAAGAATAAGAAACGTAAAAAAAACTAACGTAAGGCAAACGCGAAACAGAAAAGCGCCTGTTACATGAAAAATGGCTTAAATAACCCTGCTTCAATATTGAAATTTAAAAATCGAAAAAAAAGGACATCTCACATCACGATTCGAACCCAAAACGTTTAGATAATGAGGCTGAGCTAAGACGACGTCCACGAAATTTTGTAAATCTTTAAACTAAATCAGGTTCTGGCGTCATTTGAGCATGCGTAGAACCGAACTCGTCATGAGAGGACGGTTTTTGCTGACCTGCCTGTAGAAAACTGCTAATTTAAGGCTGAAGAAATTAAGGTTTTTGGCAATGTTTTTTTATATTTGTCGGGCAAAGGTTGGAAGTTTAAAATGATACCGATTAGGCAGAAATGTGTGACACGTGTCGAAAGTTTTTACGAAACATACAAACACACATAGATACATACAAACAAACACGCATACATACACCATTTTCGTTTTTATATATATATATATAGACTTGCAGGGGGTACCCAGCGTTGCCCGAGTGTTTGGAGGTGTGTGTGGTTGTTAATGAAAACCTAAGAATAATCGAAGTAAAAAAAGAAAACAGAAAAACGAACGTTAAAAATTTAGTGGGGGGGGGTATCCGGGCGGTGGGGAAAAGGTAATCAAAACATCGAAAAAAAAAACAAAAAAAAACTTACGTAAGGCAAACGAACGGTGTTAAATGTAAAACTCGAAAAAACAAAAACAAAAAAGAAAACAGAAAAACGAACGTTAAAACTAAAAACCAAACAAAAAAACACGTGGAAAATGGCTTAAATAAGCCTGCTTCGATATTAAAATTTAAAAAATCGCTGGGTACCCGGGTGTGTTTGGGTGCGTGTTTGTACGGTCGGGGTGGGGGTGTTAATGGAAACCTAAGAATAAGCGAAGTAAAAAAAAAAACAGAAAAACGAACGTTACTTGAAAAATGGCTTAAATAACACTGCTTCAATATTAAAATTTAAAAAAATCGAAAAAAAAATATCACACCACGATTCGAACCCAAAACGTTTAGATAATGCCCAACGATCTAACCAACTGAACTAACACGACGTACATGCAATTTTTATCAGTTCTTCAAATAGTTAAACTAAATCAGGTCATGACGTCATCTGACGCATGTGTAGAACCGATCTCGTCATGAGAGGACGGTTTTTGTTGACCCCCCCCTGTAGAAAATTGTTGATTTCAGGGTGAAAAAATTAACGCTTTTGGCCAATTTTTCGATATTTTTCGGGCGAAGGATTGGGCTTCAATATGATATACAGTTTATGAATTTTTGTTCAGTCTGTCGAAAGTTTTTAGCAGACATACAAACACACATACATACATACATACATACATTTTCGCTTTTATATATATATACTAGCGGGGGTACCCGGCGTTGCCCGGGTGTTTGTAGGTGCGTGTGGTGTTAAATAAAAAAGAAACCAGGTGGTTGGATCGAACCCGAAGCCCTGAGGCGAAGTTTGAAAATAAAATCGGCCAGCCAGAATGAGTTAGTGAAAGATGTTTGAATTTTTTTAAGAACGAAATTGACAGGTGCGCGGCCGGAAGTCGTCGAGCGTTACGACGACGACGCCGACATAGGTTTGTTTGTTATAAGCGAAGTAAAAAAAGAAAACAACGTTAACACTTAAGCGGGAAAAAACTAACGTAAGGCAAACGAACGATGAAAACAGAAAAATGAACACATGAAAAATGGCTTAAATAAGCCTGTTTCGATATTAAAATTTAAAGAATCGGTGGGCACGCGGGTGTTTTGGGGTGTCGCTAAGAATAAGTGAAGTAAAAAAAAAGCAGAAAAACGAAACACTGGTTCAATATTTAAATTCAAAAAATTAAGAAAAAAAAATCTCACACCACGATTCGAACCCAAAACGTTTAGATAACGAGCTAAGGCCTTATGCAACTGAGCTAACGCGATGTTCACGAAATTTGTTCGGTTTTTCAACTATTTAAAGTAAATCAGGTCACGACGTCATCTGACGCATGCGTGGAATCGGTCATTGCTACAAGAGGACCGTTTTTGTTGACGCACCCTTCCTAAAATTGTCGATTTCGAGGTGAAAAAGGTAACGTTTTTGGCCAATTTTTCGATATTTTTCGAGCAAAGGATGGAGCTTCGATGTGATACCGAGGTTGTGAATTTTCGTTGCGTCTGTCGAAAGGTTTTAGCAGACATCCAAACATACATACATACATACATACACTTTCGCTTTTATATATATAGACTAGCGGGGGTACCCGGCGTTGCCCGTGTGTTTGGAGGTGTGTGTTGGTGGGGGGTCGATTAAAACAACCCTGTTAAAAAAAAAGTTGCCCGGTTGTTTGGAGGTGTAAAAGAAAAAAATAGTTTGAGTATAAAGGTAGGCTTGAACCACGAACGTTTGACGCAGAGGTGGAAACGAAATGGCAAAAAAAACATCTCGACCACGGGAACAGATGAATTGATAAGTGTGTTAAGTTGACGTTTATAAACCGAAATTAGCAGGTGCGACAACGTCAAATTGCGGAAGCCAGTTTCTGTTTTTCCCGCTACGCGGCGATCAAACAAAAAAAAAACCAAAAAACTAACGTAAGGCAAACGAACGATGAAAACAGAAAATGAACACATGAAAGATGGCTAAAATAAGCCTGTTTCGATATTAAAATTTAAAAAATCGGTGGATACCCGGGTGTTTGTTGGCGTCGCTAAGAATAAGCGAAGTAAAAAAAAAAATTTAAAAAGCAGAAAAACGAACGTTACGTGAAAAATGGCTTAAATAACACTGGTTCAATTTTTAAATTTAAAAAATCCAAAAAAAGAAACATCTCACACCACGATTCGAACCCAAAACGTTCAGATAATGAATCAAGGCCTTAAGCAACTGAGCTAACGCGACGTACATGAAATTTCTTCGTTTTTTCAGCTATTTAAAGTAAATCAGGTCACGACATCATCTGACGCATGCGTAGAATCGGTCATTGTCACGAGAGGATAATTTTTGCTGACCCTCCCTGTTGAAAATTGTCGATTTATGGGTGAAAAAGTTAACGTTTTTAGCTAATTTTTCGATATTTTTCGAGCAAAAGACGGAGCTTCGATGCGATACCGAGTTTGTGAATTTTCGTCGAACCTGTCGAAAGTTTTTAGCAGATATCCAAACATACACACATACATACATACATACATACATTTTCGCTTTTATATATATAGACTAGCGGAGGTACGCGGCGTTGCCCGTGTGTTTGAAGGTGTTTGTGCTGTTAAAAAAGAAGAAACCGGGGGGGAGGGGCTAGGATCGACCCCGAAGCCCTGAGGCGAAGTTTGAAAATAAAATCGGCCAGCAAGAATGAGTTATTGAAAGATGTTTGAATTTATTTAAGTAAGAACCAAATTGACAGGTGCGCGCACGGAAGTGATCGAGTGTTACGACGACGACGTAAGCAATAGCTATTCAGCAAACGAGGTCAATGACCAGGTTTGTTTGTTATAAGCGAAGTAAAAAAGAAAACAACGTTAAAACTTAAGCGGGGGCTGGTAATCAACACATCGAAAAACAAAAACACAAAAAACTAACGTAAGGCAAACGAACGATGTTAAATGTAAAAATCGAAAAAACAAACAAAAAAAACAGAAAAACGAACACGTGAAAAATGGCTTAAATAAGTCTGTTTCGATATTAAAATTTAAAAAATCGGTGGGTACCCGGGTGTTTTGGGGTGTGTGGTTGGGAGTGGATAAGCGAAGTAAAAAAAAAAAACAGAAAAACGAACGCTATGTGAAAAATGGCTTAAATAACACTGGTTCAATATTTAAATTTAAAAAATCGAAAAAAAAAACTAAGACATCTCACACCACGATTTGAACCCAAAACGTTCAGATAACGAACCAACGCGCTAACCAACAGAGCTAACGCAACGTACATGAAATCTAGTCAGTTTTTCAACTATTTAAAGTAAATCGGGCCATGACGTCATCTGACGCACGCGTAGAACCGGTCGTCGTCACGAGAGGACCGTTTTTGTTGACCCCCCTGTCGAAAATTGTCGATTTCGAGGTGAAAAAAATGAACGTTTTCGGCCAATTTTTCGATATTTTTCGAGCAAAGTATGGTGCTCTAATATGATACCGAGGTTGTGAATTTGCGTCGTGTCTGTTGAAAGATTTTAGCGGACACACAAACACACATACATTCATACAAACATACATACACACATTTTCGCTTTTATATTTATAGATAGATATATTGCCATATATAATATAATATAACATATTTAATAATATATAATGATAAAATGTATATGTGTGTATAATATATATATATATATATATATATATATATATATAGGAGATAACATAAAATACGGAGTTTAATGTATAAAATACATATAAAACTTAATATGTGAATTGGTTTTCATTTCATAACATATAGATTCATATATGGATCGATCGATAAATAGATAAAGAAGAATTCAACAGATGGATTTCGTCTTGCGTTTTACAAACCATATAAGTTCTGATTAATTTCCCACCTAAATGCAAATCACCTCGTTTGAACGCAAAGCGAGAAAATACCAGTTACCAAGCGTTTGTATATGCATCTACCTGTTTCTATCTTGCTCTCTCTCCTCCAATATTTATTATTTATGCCTATATATATATATATATATATATATATATATATATATAAGAAGTAGCTCAACTTACCCCGCCTTACCCTATATATATATATATATATATATATATATATATATATATATATATATATATAGGGGAAGGGGGGGGGTAAGTTGAGCCACCTCTTTTAACCACAATCCAAGTTTGTATGCAATCTATAAACGACTGATCACGTGACTTTAACCTCCACCATTTTGTTTTGCTGAACGAAGATCAGCGGTTGATGCAGTAAAAGAAAAGGCAAGTCCTTTCTAGCAGCTCCTGCCCAGATGTGGCAACAGTATTCCATCCCTGGACGTACCTGGCTCTTCTATAGATAGAGAATAGCATCAGCAGTGAGATATTTACCGGATCGATAGAAAGATCCCACCATTTTTCCAGCGGCCTTGGCAACAGATTTGATGTACGTGTTCCATTTAAGAACAGGAGTAATGGTCAAGCCTAGAAGCTTGTCAAAACTTGAGGCCTCCTGAAGACGAGAGCCATTCATTTCAATTGATTCCAGATGTGGATTAGAATGTTGATGATGTAAAGAGAGAAGCTTGGTTTTAGATGCATTAAAAGTAACCAGCCACTCCTTTCCCCATTGTACTACGTGCTCAAGATCAGAGGAGAGAGAATTGGAGAGAACTTCGTCGTTGACTGTCTTAGATGTGCTACCATAAATGGTAGTGTCGTCAGCATAAATGTCTACAAATGATGTATGGATGTGATTTGGAAGATCATTAATGTAGATCAGGAAAAGAGTTGGGCCCAGGATGGACCCCTGAGGGACACCGGCATTAATACTGTGAGCTTCTGATTTTTGCCCCTCAACTACTACTCTTATGAACCTATCAGAAAGAAATGATTTAATAATTGAGAAGACTTTTCCAGCTATACCATAGCTAGCGATCTTATGAAGTAAACCTTTATGCCATACCCTATCAAAGGCTTTAGATATGTCAAGAGCAATTGCCCTAGAAAGATTGCCACCGTCGAGAGATTTGCTAATCCTATGCGATATAACTGTAAGCACATATTCTGTAGATCTAGCAGAACGGAAACCATATTGAGTGTCACTAAGAAAGTTATTTTTGCTGAGATGGTAGATTACTTCTGTATTTAACACAGATTCTAGCTACTTACTCATGACGCACAGGAGACTTATTGGCCTGTACTGAGAGGGGGATGAGCGATCACCTGAATTCTTAAATACAGGGCATACTGATGAAATTTTCCAGGGAGATGGGAAACTATTCTCCTTAAGACAACGTTTAAATAGTTTTGTAAGTATGGGCGCTAGTTCAGGTTGAAGTTTTTTGAGTACTATAATTGGAATACCGTCAGGGCCAGTTGCTTTACTGGAATCAAGGTTTTTGATTAGCTTGGCAACATCACGTACAGATATACGTATATTACATAGCGTGTTTTCTGATACAGGAGGAAATATTGGGGGTTGGCGGCCTTGCGAAAGACAAATCGTAGACAAACTCCTACAGATGTTATGGAACGGGCTGCTGCCACTGTTACTGGAGGGCAGAGTGTAAGGAGTGCTGCAAAGGACTTCATCAGAGGTGGACCAACACAATGCATAGGGAGGGCAACACGAAGTGGCTGGATGAATGAAGGGGTGTTTGTGGAATATTTAAATCACATCATCAAGCACACCAGATGCTCACCAGAAAAGAAAATCTACTTAATCCTCGACAACAATGACACACACATTTCTTTGAATGTTGTGAACGCAGCAAGATCTCATGGCGTTGTCTTACTGGCCATTCCACCAGACACTTCCCATCGTATCCAGCCGTTACATCTTTAGTGAAATTGACTTTTCCCCTTCTCTTCTCAGTGAGCTAAATGTGGCTGCAGAAAGTCTTGAGGAAAATTCTACTGTGGAAGATGCAGGACCATCAGGTGAGATTCCTGGAGCAGAATTCCACCATCTGCAATTCAGCCATTTCCGAAAGCAGCACCAAGAAAGGCAAGAAGAGGTGGTCGCAAAAAGGGCAGCTCAAAGATTTTGACTGACATCCCTGAACGACAGGCGCCGATAGCCCTTTCTGAAAATAGAAAGTCTATTAACAATGTTCAATGCTGGTGGGGAAAAAGTCATGTTCAAATGACACTGATGGTTCAGATTTTTATTTTGATGATGTGTCATAAGATAGTGATGATGATATTGATCTGGATAGCCCAATAATCGAAGGTGACTTGTGGTTGTCAAATCGCGAACTGCGAACTACATTGCTCGTGTAGGTGGACACTCTCAATGGGGAGGACTTTGAGTTCGAAGGTGTTTTCCTTCAAAAAGTTGCTGGGAAGGTAGGAATGGACAAGCCTGTGTTTGTTCCGAACCCAAAGGACGAAGCGGGTTTCAATGCAGATGTTGTTTACAAGCTGCCACAGCCAAATAGTGTTGGCAGTTCTGTTCGTTGTTCTGGCCAGCTCGTGTTAAGCTGTGGCTGCAACTTGTTTCACAATGTTCCCAAATAAAAGAATTAAAAATAATACACTCATCTTTGCAAAATAATTAGTCGTTTGGGTTCTGAACAGCCAAAATGGAAAATTGGCTCAACTTACCCCGCCTTCCACTATATATATATATATATATATATATATATATATATATATATATATATATATATATATATATATACGAACGAAACATGGTTAGCTAACCCTTATTTTCATTTTTTTATTTTTTCAAATCATTACGATAATTGGTCTGTATTTAGCCATAATTAAATTCTGTAACCCCCGAAAAATGTTCATATATATATATATATATATATATATATATATATATATATATATATATATATATATATATATATATATATATATGTAACTCTTGATTCGTTCGCAATTAATAGTCTAAAAAAAACACTGGACGGATGGCTTCCACGTTTTGGTATAATATGTTTACTATATCCATGTGTGTTTTTATATATTTCTTTTTAATTATAACATTATACTTAATTTTTCTATGATAAATAGGTGTTTTTCTTTGTACCGAAAGGCCATGTTTTTATTTAGGGACAATTATTTATTATCGCTTCCTGTCACGTGATCAGTGTTACAATTTAGCGGTTTTCCTGCTAGATCTGGAGATTTCGTTTGCAATCTAGCGGGGAATTCTAGAAAATCTGGAGATATTTGGCACCCACACACCCGCAATTTTAGATTAAAAAATAAAGAAAAGCGCTTGAAAATACTTTAAAACATAAAATGAACTCATTCATGTAAGTAAAAAAACAGTAGCATTTATTGCCTTTGGTAACAATTATTTATTGATTATTTGTTTTGTTTTTCACCTTTTTTCGGCTAACCATTCTTAAATCTCGCTATAAAATCGATTTTTCCAAGTACATTTTAGGTGGGAGGGGGCATTCCAACCTCCGAAGTTTAGTTTAAAATACGATCTAAGCAACCCTGCTTTATTTAGAAGTATTTAGTCGAAAATTGTAAAAAGCAATAAACAACAGCAAAAAAAAAAAATTATACCAATACAGTAGAATTTAATTATCTACCAACCTAAATACTTTTAATATGCTAAAAAAAAATTTTTTTGTTTTTTATTTTTCTAATTTCAAAATATGTTGCACTATTATTGTGATGTTTAATTTGCAGTATATTTCAATTTAACTTTTATTATAAAAAGTTTGAGTTTATGATTTGTTTCCTGCAAAAACAAAATACCTTCTCTGAAAAAAAAACAGGCAAAACTAGCTGATAAAATATGGGGAGCTAACCGCTTCAATATAATTCCAGAAACATATAGTGAGAAAACACGGAACATTTTATATATTGAATATATTATATTTATAATTTTTTATGGTAGGAAGTTAAAATATGGAGTTTTTTTTTGGGGGGGGAATTAGCGATTATTGAAAATTTCAGACGATAAAAGTTAAAAATCTAGCGATTGTCTGGACATTTCTTTCTCCTGATCTCGCGGTTTTTTTTTAAATCTCAGTTGCCAACATTGCATCACTAAAAAAAAAATACTACAGGCTTAATGTAAACAAAATGTGTTTACAATATCGGTAAATTTTCAATGGGTGTAATCACATGATTATTGATAATGTAACCATGTGATTGAAATTTAATTAAAATTAACCACACATGGTCGCTTTCCTATGAAATATTCATCGAAAAATGGTAGGTACACACAAAATAAATGCCGACGCTCAAAGTGTATAAACATTTTGACTCCTCCCTTTACTTAAAAATTCACCAAAAATCAGGAAATTAACGAATTTTAATGGAAATTTCAGTATTTATCAAATAATGATCGCAGAATATAATGAACTAATTATTTTTACTTAACTCTTAGTGAAAATGTTTTATTTTGTTTAAACAAAAAATACCTTTACTAAAGTTATGGTTTTCAGTAGTAAATAAAAACGCAAGCATTTATTTTTGCTTTTTTATATAAATAAAGCATCGTAATTTGTAACAATAAAAAATAATTTTTACAGTAACATTACGAAAAAAGCCCCTAAAGCCCGTATTAATGAATTCGATATAACTCGAAGAAAAATGAATTCTCGCATACTATTCAGGAAATCAAAGATTCAATTAGATTCCTATTTCAGTCACCTAAATTATTTAGGGTGAAATGAGTTTAGAAATTTATAGCCAAACCTAAATATTTTTTTTTGCTTAAAAAAAAATAGCATTAATGCAGTAAGTTAGGTAAAATTTGCATAGAATGCTCTGCTTTACGGTTGTTGTAAAAATGGAACGGAAATTTGAATTTCGTTCCCTTTTAAATTCGGTATATTTTTACATTACGTCCAACTCATCGTTCACATTCGACACGTCAACTTTTATAGCTTTTCGGGTATTCTGGCAAGGTTAGGGGTGTCTATTCCGAAAGCCGTTCTTAACATGGGTAGATTGGTAGGTGTGTCAGAAATTTCGTGAAAAATAGTGAATAATTCCACCCCGTCTTTCTAAGCTTATAACTCCTCGAAAAATGTAACTCAAGCCCTATTTTTTTTTCCAATTAAAGGAGCAAGGACCAAGGTTTCATTAAAAAAAATAAAACATGTTTTTTTAAAAAAAAGATTTTAACTTCGGACTTCACAGGTAAATTCCTAAAAAAAACACTACTTTTTGTTGTAAATTTGAATATATTATTTATTGACCTTTTTTCTTCAATTTGTGATATATAACACTTTGGTGAATAAATTATTTACTTTTTGATAGACATTTCAAAATGGGAGGCGTGAATTATTCTACCCACCTGTCTTTCCAAGCTTATAACTACTCGAAAAATGTAATTCAAGCGCTATTTTTTTTTTCAATTAAAGGAGCAAGGACCAAGATTTCATAAAAGAAAAGAAAAGAAAAAACAAACAACGTGGTTTAAAAAAAAAGTTTTTAAACTTCGAACTTTACAGGTAAATTTCTAAAAAACACTACTTTTTTGTTTTAAATTAGAATATATTACTTATTGACCTTTTCTCTTCAATTTGTGATATATAAGACTTTGGTTAGTAAATTAATTATTTACTTTTTACTAAACACTTGAAAATGGGGGGGCGTGAATAAAAAAAAACGTTTGTCTAAAATATTATATTCGGTTTATTGGAAAGAGCATGAAATTTCACATTGACCCTGAAAATATCGTAAAAATAGAATCAATAGAAAAATTTTGATAGATTTTCAAAGTTTAAAAATTGAAAAATATTGAGTTCGTAAAATTCATTACTGTTTTTTGAAAAATAAAAAAAATATTTCTATTAATTTTAAAACAACTTTAATAGTTTATTTTGGAAGTATAATCCATAAAGAAAATAAACAACCCACTTTTAAAAGAGAAATTATGAGTTTTTCATATTTTATTCGCAGTTTCGTGGTAGGGGTTTCAAAAATTCCTACAAAAATTCTGATACATCTACTAGATTGGAGTGTTTATTCGCTGTAAACGTACCCGACAACCTATGAATGTCGACATTTCCAATGTGAATGCTGGACTTATGTAAAAAATAATAAAAAGATATACCAAACTGACTTTTTCGTTTGAAAATGGAATTATTTCCCTTTCGTTATTAACTTTTTATTTTTTTATTTTTTTTTAATAAATATTTTGTGTTTTATATACATAAAGTACAATTGTTGAATGTTACTGTTTTGATTATATTCGTTGGGGGGTGGGCACAATTAAAAAATCAAGAAAGATTAAAACGAAACGAAATTTAAGTTTCCGTTCCATTTTTACAACAACCGTAAAACAGCGCATACTCAGCAAGTTTTATCGTAATTTATAAGCATAATATTGAAACACTAAATCAACATTTTATTTATTTTTTTTGCATAATTAATGATGGAATTATTTTTCTGTTTATTTTCTTAACATCTGTTAAAAAAATAATTTGTACATTCTCTTGTAAAAAAGAATCAAACTTTTCTCTACTTTCACATGTGTTCCATTTTAACAAACTGAGCCACAGCAACGCGTGGCCGGGTACAGCTCGTATATATATATATATATATATATATATATATATATATATATATATATATATATATATATATATATATATATATATATATACATTGTAAAAATATTTACTATTTATTTTAAAATAAAATAATTAGATATATATATAAATTCAACTGAATTTTCGAAAGTCAGACTCAAATATTCATTCATCTGACGTATAGAAATTTGACAAGCATTTTCTTCGTTGTTTTCCTTCCACTGTGTTATTTACGACGAATATAATTTATTTCACTTTCTTTCTGAAATTTTTTATTCCAGTTAAGAAAACAATAAGGGTTGAGACTTTTAAGACATCGGTGTTAGCCATAATAAGACTAAACGATAGCGTAATAATTAAATTAAAATATTTTTAATTATACTTCTTAAATTTTCCATAATTTACTAAATCAAAAAATACATTGCATAACGTAATTCTAAATAATCTTCTATTCATAGCAATACAATAATGTTTATTTTCTGCTAAACTCCTTCAACAGCAAAGAGCGAAAGAAAGTCAATATTTTTGCGAATAGTATGTACTTCTTTAAATATTTACTTTCATTTTCTTCGATACGTCGTTCTACGGTTATTTGCAAAATTACTTATTTATTACAATCTAAAATACAAAAACGAAATAACAAACACAAAATTAAGATACAAAACCATTTCCATTTGAACGAACAGTGTCTACTTATCGCGCACGAATGCGCGTTTCTATATGTTTTTGTTTGCACGTATTTTAAAACATGTGGAAATAGTTAACCTTTCCGTAAACTCCCAGGTAGTATCGATAAAATTGAACTATTGCAACATTGCCAGAGCTGAAGGGGATATGGAATATGAAAAAGCTACTTCAATTAATGTAGGAGCGCAAGAAACAATTTTTTAAAACAATTGGAAAAAAGCTTAAAAGAACTTGGATTGACATTATACAAAAGACGACACTAGTAATAAAAAAAATGGTCGAAATATTAAAGAAAATCGTGGAGCGTGTAAGTAACTACACATAAGTAGGTGATACAAACCAGGCAAGTTGAAATCTAATAACACAACTAGAAATAAAGAAAACAATTACAGGAATCCAAGACAACTAAAATCAACAATGACTCTTAGTAACTAAACTTTATTAAAACTTTTAAAATAAATAAACGCCATATTGTTGAAAAGAAAGTTAGGAAAGTTATGACAAGTGCTTCCGGATGACAAACATTAGGATCCCAGTCTGTATTTCTGTGAATGTTGTGTAACACAAAAAAGGAAGAAAGAAAACATGTAATAAAAAGGCAACGCAGTCAGTCACACTCAACAAGTCTCCAAGGATTCCGTACAACCGATCGACCCTGTTCTCTCCACGGCTTCTTTTTATGTAACCGACCGGCGAGATTTTGAACATGAAATCTGTGGGCACCGCCATCTTGATTCTTTCATCCCTCCCCCGACAGCTCGACTCCACATGACGCACATACGCACAGACACTTTAACGATAAACTACAATTTTCCCTACACTCCTGATCTCATGATCACAGACATGGCAAGGAAATAGCGATCGTCTTCGCCGGCCACTCCTTCGAAGAGGAACGACAGGCTTCTTCCTCGCGTGTGTTTTCGTCTACAGTCTGAGGGTCGAGAATCACTGCGTCCGTCGGGAGGCTGTTAATATTCCAATCACTGCTTAATGAAGTTGACGTAAACCAGAGCGATGGCTCATTGGTGTTAGAATCCGATATGCTTTCGTTATCCTATGGTTGCGTCGCTAGCCGTGTCTTTAGTGTGATGGGGCACACCATCAACCCGCACTGATTGCAGGTTAGTTACCTCAGCAACGCGTCCGGTACCACATCTTGACGTACACCTACCGCGCAGGTTTTTACCCAAACGACATTTCTTTTCTTAAATTTATCTCCTATCACTTCCAGTTTGCGCAGTGGGTTGGTTGCAATGCCCTTCACCATGATATGGTGCCTATGCAATGCGTCAGCCGGTGCTGCGGAAAATGAAATGCTATCTTTTGGGGTGTCGTTGTATCAGTAAACAACCACAGACACTGTACAGTCTTTCCTGACTGCGATGGTCTTGACTGTTCTGTGGTTTCGTTCGGTGATCCCGTTCCCACACGGCAAGTAGGCACATCAACTATCCACAAATTTCTTGAAATCCTCAATAGTAAACGCAACGCCATTGTCGGTCAGTATCTTCATTGGTGGCCCTTCCTCAAGGAAAACGCTTTCTAACTCTCGGATGGCGGCGGTACCATTTTGCCGAAGCAGCGGCCGCCATACTGCAAACCTTGATGGGCCGCAATCGATAAGCGTTAAAGCATTCTCACTATTGTGGTGAGTGTTATCCATCGCCAGTCTATTCCAGTTGTCTTTTGTCCTCAGTTTCCCTTTGTCCAGCGAACAGGTGGCGGATCAATCGACTGGCAGATTCTGCAGGCTTTTACAATAGATTTTACGTTCTTTTTGAACACGTGTGGGTCGATTAATTTGGCGAAGTACAAAGTCTGCTTCATACCTGGATGTCAACTTGGACCTGATCTTTGTTTAGTCCTCCTCCTACCGATACGCAGCTTTCAAGCCCCAACGCTCCTTGCTTTAACAGCTCTAGCCACCTGGAGGCGATCTGCGCGGTTCTGGCAAAACTGCACGAGCGTCATATCCATGGTTAATTCATATACTTTCACCAGTGATTGCAATGTCCGTAAGTCGCCTGACCAGCATCTTGCTAGCAGCCCTTGTATTCACTCGTGCCTTCTTGGTCAAGGTGTTGACAATTCACTTGTGCACGCACGCCAAATCAGTAACCAAGTATAATGTTGTCGCCTCCCACTGGAGGCCAAGTTGACCCCCATAAGTGCCGCGTAAAGTTCAGCTAAATTTATATGTCTGGCATCGTTGATTGGACGCAGATAACACGATCGATGACATTACCGCTTGCCTCCAATGCTACAGAACTCGCATCTACCCAGACTGGAATCTCGCTGCAACCCATGCACCAGTTTTAGGTCCCGCTCCGCATCCTGCTCAGCATCTTCGCTAATATGCAACAGAAGGAGGATTCTTCGATCTCCTTGTCCCATTCTTTGGTATATGCAGTCGCCAGACACTTGATGAATGCGACTGCCAACCTGAGCCATCCACACACGGGAACAATGACTTACAAGTTTCTCTCACAGGGAAAACACGCGCCGACGGGTCAGCACATCGGGGATTTCAGGAATCTGATCTCGTTTTTGTCAGAGGGTGCCGCTTTCTTCCTGGGTCTGCAAGCCAAGAACTCTGGCTCCATCTTTTAGTCGCACCGGATCCTTGCAGGCCAAACCGGAAATCCGAAAAAAAATTGGCGCATACGCAATGCAGAGACCACACTTTCATTGATGTAAATGTCATCGACATATCCTGACACAGCAAGCTCGATTGTTTGATTTTGTGATATGATGGTGTCGATTACAGATTTTATAATTTTTGGAAGAATCAGATTGAATAACTGAATAATCGGGATGAGCTGATAACGACACCTCAAAAGATAACATGACGTCATCAACGGATTGATTTGATTTCACGTCAAATCGAAGTAGAGTATTACGTAACCATTTACGCAAACAGACCACGGACTGGTCAGTCGCTAGGATTCCGTCCTAATATCATCATGGGTCTCCATCCACGGCCTATAGGTGATCATGTTTTCGAGGGTTTTGAGTATCCCTCTACATGGGGTTGCAGGCGAGGAATTCGTCGCCCCGCTGACAGGGTGGTATTCTATCCATGTTAATGAGCACTTTTGGATTCAGCAAATAATTCATTCACTAATTTTAATATTTTGTTATTACACAAATATGCTCTATTCAGGTTATTTAGCATTTTCCGATACACCACCTACTAAGTATAGCATTCTTTAATATAGTTGCACTATCTATCGATTACTTGTTTAATCTATTATGCTACACAGTTTCTCCTCTTACTCTCGCCTTATCTTTAATAATATAATAAAACCTGCATATGTTTAATGCATTCTCGGACGACGCAAAAACTTTTATTTCCTTTTGTGCCCTCCTACCTTAATGAAATAATGAAACCATTCATGTACCGGAGTCTTAGTAACCCTTTCAGAATACAACTTGGCGACGAAGAAATCGAATTTATAAAAGTGATATCTACAACATAGCATTACCACCACCACCACCACCACCACCACCACCACCACCAACAACAACAACAACAACAACAACAACAACAACAAATATAAGCCCATCTTCGAACAAAAAAGGAAAAGGATAAACTCGCATCAGTATTTACACACCGAAACTGTCTGACAACAGAGTGGAATACTACACTAACAAGATAGCTTTCACACTGGTACAATAAAAAAACTCATACAAATCCTTCAACAAATGGTGTAAAACCCCGGTTTTGTTGCACATTACAAAAACTGTGCTTGAAGAACATTCCTATTTTAAATGGATAGAATAAATAAGATTTTGTTTAATCGAATAGGTTTTCACAGAAAAAGAAAACATAACCGTTGTTCAACTGTTATTGGGGTAAAAAATTTTCGAGTAAATTATTTTTGTCTTATAACAAAAGAAATCTACATGAATGAATTCAGAGCCCTTTTCGTTCAGATAATGCAAGCTCAGATGGAACAAGAGAAATAAAAAATAGAAAGGTTGATCTAACAACAAGAAATATGAAAAGATTACTTTTCAAAAGATTGAATAACAAACAGCACATTGACAAAAACACAACGTTTTCGCAGAACACTATATGGAACACCATCGAAACCTTTACCCACCTTCTCGATGAAGCCAAAACGTTCGACGCTTTAATTCGAAGATATGGAGATCTTTTTAACGTTGATTCCGAAGACCAGCTGTATGTGAGAAAACGTTCAATTACTTTTATGAAAGTTAATAACTACTAAACACAGCAGATTCGTAGACATTATCGTGATTAAAAATTCGTACAACCCTTAGTTTTGTACATTTTCACGTTAAGCAATGAGAATAAAGAAAAGATGAAAATGACCACTGTGTATATTCATAGGCAGGTGATCACGTGAGGTAGCAAGACACCAGAGCATCTGATTGCATAGGAATGGCAGACAGTTTCAATAAAAGTGTGTTGATCAGAGAAGGGTATTCCATTTGGCAGAGATGAGTTTTGCCAGATATGTATTGAATTTTGAAACTGTGAATTATGAGTAAAAACCAAAGTCAGCTGTGTATTAAATTTTGATACCGAAAGAATAGTCAACATAAAATGTTGGGAGACTGCAGAATATTTTGCAGTTTTCAAACATTCTGGTGTTCGCGACAACCGTGAAGTGTCAGACTCAATACTTTTGCTTAACAAAAGGTGGAAATAGTTGAATTTAGCTAAACGAGACGATGACGATTATTTGGCGTTCGTGTCGGTCGTAAACAAGCGCTGTAACGACTATAGACTGGTGTAGTCGTCGGCAGGTCATTTTAAAGGCCTCATTTTCGTTCAAAGACTAGACGAAAAGTATAAGCGAAACTCGAAATCGAACCCAATCTCAGTCTACAGAAACTTGTGGAGGATTGCTAATGGGTTGTAAGTTTGGGAATCGATTCTAAAACCACAGAGAGGAATATGGCGCAGCATATATCGGAAAATAAAGTATAAATAGAAAATACTCTCTTAGAAAAGAGAAAAGGTGTATGTCCAACCACATTTTCGGTATAAATTTAAAAATTACTCCCCGGAAAAAGAGAGAAAAGAAAATCGCTGCCCACATTTTCAAAACAGGCAAACTATACAAAAATCAGAAGAAATTATTCATGATACCTCTTAACCGATGTGGAGAAATACATTGGGAAACATTTTGCCCTTTTCGACATAAAACTTGTCAATATATCGGTTCGCATTGTAGAATCAAACGCAAAACAAAAATGGAATTAGACAGACAAAAACCCAACGAAAATCAAACGAAAATTTAGTAAAAGTATTTAATAAAGCAATTCAAATACAGTTGGACACTGGGCGCGATCTTTCAATTATAAATATGCATATCTGGCAGAAACTAAATAAATCGACAAACACAAAAGGCAACTCGCACTGTGATTAAAAATTAACTTTATTGGGGAATTATTTTTACCAGTAATTTTGTACTAAATGTCCGAAAATTTATTTGGGACGTAATACCCATATTAGGGCTAATTACTATAACTGTCGTTCTCTATGCATTCTGTTTTGTTGTAAATACAAATACATTTTCCTAAACCATATCCATGTCCGGCTCTTTCTTAGATATTTTAAAGCTAGAAAATATATAAATCCAAGAAACGCAAACCTATAATACGAAATCCCTCCAAATTCAAGCTGTCAATAAAAAAACAATTAAAATATTTATCAAATGGAGCGCTTTGAAAATTGGAAAGAATAAATGACGTCGAATTCACGCAGCTGCAACAAGTAAAACGTGAGCAGAAAAGCATCAAAAATGTTATTTAGAAACTCCGACAAAAAGAGGCCAAAGCATTAAGGAAACAGTAAATAGCAACTCGAGTCGCAAGATGGTCCGAATATAACATTTCATTTAAGTTTCATCTGAACTTGGACAACGGATTTGTGGTGTTTCAGAAATCAATAGTTGATATTATAAAATAAACGCCGACCTTAAATCAAATTGTAAAAGATTGATGATATATTCATAAACGTCATTAAAACCAGTTTTTAAAATAATACATGACTCAGATGACACTAGCGACATATTAATCGTAGACAAACAATGGATCGATGCCATTTTGGAGACGCCCGACCTTTGCCCATCCCCAGAACAGCGACAAAAATTCACTAATTACGATGCAAACATATTAACAGATTTTACTGTGCAAAAGAAAAACTGGAAGTGTTGTATGCACAATATATGAACTCTCCCGAACGATATAAATATATCGAAAGTTAACACTTTTCGTAGTAATGTGTGACATAACGCGTAGTACGCCATATTAGTGTGAAATACTACAACCGTAATATGATGGCCTAGCGACGACAATAATTTAGTCTGGTGACGTCATGAACATCGGTCTGTTGAAATTTGATCACGTGTCTCATTACTAAACCGGAAGTTGGTTTAAAGTTTTGGAGGGTTAAATAAATTTAAACATGTCGTCGAGATGTATAGTTCCAAAATGTTGAGGTAACTACGAAAATGGACCAAAAGTTACTGTGTTTTCATTTCCCCCAAAAAAGGGAATAATTTACCAGTGGATTAATGCAATAAAAAGAAAGGATTTTACTCCATCTAAATATAGCAGAGTAAGTGTTAAAATGTTTGAGATATTAAAAAAAAAAACGCGCCTTTTTTATTTTTATTTATTTAGTTTTTAGGACGTATTTTAAAATAAAAATGAAAGTATGTATATAAAAAATGAAGTTTACATGTAATTAAAGTAATGTGCTGAAATAATAAATTATTATTTAGAAACTTATTTAAAATGGCGAGTATGGTGAAAATATTATGTACTTTCACCTAACAATTTAATAAAAGCGATATCGTAAAAACGGAATTCCTTGTTTAAATAATTCTAAATAAGAAAAAGCATTTGTCTTTTTAGTTCAACTATTTTACTGTGCAATATTTATATGAGCGTGAAACCTTTTTTAAAAAGTTTATGATCGTTTTTGTTATCCCAAAAGCTTATTAATAATTATTTGTGGTAAATGTCGTGGCCCTGTAGGTGTCAGAATTTTGGAGAATAAACTATTAAAATTGTTTTAAAAAAATAATAGAAATATTATTTTTTATTTTAAAAAAAAAGTGTTTACAAAATGCCGGCAATAAAAAAATAATATTTCTATTAACTTTAAACAATTTTAATAGTTTATTTTGGAAGTATATTCCATAAAGAAAATAAACAACCCACTTTAAACGGAGAAATTACGAGTTTTTTATATGTTATTCGCAGTTTTGTGTTAGGGTTGTCAAAAATTCCCCCAAAATTCTAATACTGCTCGTGGCGCTGTAAACGAAAATAACATTTAAAATTACAGCAAACGAGTAGTTTCCAAGATATGAAGAAATGTTAGTTTTAAAATATAGGGGGATCATTTTTCTATAAAAATTTAACGTAAAATGAGCACCCACTTTATGGCCATCGTATTTTAAAACCGCTTCCTTTTTAACAAATAAAAGTGAAGAAAAATTAGTATGGCCACCTTTATTTTGGGGGTTGGGAGCCAACGTACAATGAATACAGTTTAGCAGATCGGTGCTCATTTTACGCTTAGTTGTGTTCATTCCTACATCAAAGAGGCATTTTTCCTTGTTTGAGGCGAAAATGTAATTTTTAAAAAAAATTGCTCGTTGCCCATGTAAAAAAAAAATTAGCCATAAAGTGAGTGGTCGTTTTAGGTTAAATTATCCCCCCCTTTTTAACTAACATCTCTTTATATCTTGGAAACTACTAGTTTGCCGTAATTTTAAACGTTATGTTCTTTTTCAGCGCCCCCGAAAACCTATAAAAGTGGTAATTAAAAAATTTTTCGAGGGTGAACTAATACTGCATATTTATCTTATTTTTTTATTTTATCGTTTTTGGTCATGTAATTTTCTTCTTTTTTATGTATTAAGTCAAACATGGTAAGATTTGCTTTTAAATTATTTCTTTAGGTATGTGAACTTCATTTTCGACCTGAAGACATACAGCGAGAGGCATCAGCATTTGATGAAAGAACTGGAAAGACAATTAGTGTTAAATTAAAAAATCCCTATCTTAAGGATGGTGCTATTACACGAATATTATCAAACTGCCCCTCCTATTTATCGTTATCAACCACTTTTAGAGAGTCTCCTGCTCTTAAGCGTCCATTATATGAAAGTGTTGCTGACAAGTTAGAGTTACGGAAACGTAAAACTTTCCATAATATTGATGATTTAGAAAAAAAATTAACGTTTATAGATAAAAATTATTGGACTTCTAGTAGGCAAGACAATACCATCATTATATTCCATATAAAGAGATGCCCATGCCCCAAAATAAAAAATTTTATGATGATTGAACCGGACTTGGTCGTTAGAGTATTCGGTAGTGATGTGGAAATGAGTGCTATAGGGGAGTATAGAATTCTTAAACATGTAACAGAGGAAAATACTCTGCATATTTTGATGGAAAACATGAAAAAAATGGACATCGAACAGGAAATGAAAACTTCTAATACAAGTTCTTTATTAAAATTAATCTTATCATTTTTGCTATTCGTGCAAGATGAATCATTTAAATATTTTAATGCCATTAAGTTCATATATGAACAAATTAACATAATGACAATGAATAAGGTTAATTATTCGAGTGAAATGATGGTATTTTCTTCCTTATTATATAACTGCTCCCCTAGAGGGTACAGACTGTTAAGAGACACTAAAAATGTAATTATACCATGCTATTAAACCATTCGAAGATTAACCTTATCGACTTCTATGAATCCTGTCATTGAACAACACGATAACAATTTTCTCATGTATATTAAAAGTAAGTTCAAGTTACTAATGCAGAATGACATCACAGTATCTTTACTTGTTGATGAAATACATCTCAAACCTTATCTTGATTATAAAGGTAGTAATATTGTTGGCTTAGCTAACAACAGCAATGAACCTGTCACAAGTGCATTTGCTTTTATGCTTAGCAGTGTATTCTCACAATATAAGGATGTTGTGCATGTTATGCCAACTAAATGTCTTCTAGCTGAGAACTTATTTGACATAATTAAACGTGTAATAATTGGCTTAGAAGATATAGGGTTTAAGGTATTATCTGTTATAACAGATAATAATGCAATAAATAAAAAAGCTATGTCTTTCTTTTGTAGCCCATCAAAGCTTTCAATTGTATATCCCCATCCAGTTAGAACGTCTAGCCCTTTTTTTCTTATTCGACAGTGCATATATTAAAATGCATTAGAAACAATTGGCTTGGCCAAAAAGATGAACGTGCATGATGTTCCCAAAGTTTGTTATAATGGAAATCATGAATTAGATAACATCCAAAGTGCTCCATTTTCTAGTTTACATAAACTTTATGCCCTAGAATCTCAATCACTTGTGAAATATTGCTATAAGTTGACTTCAAAAGCTCTTTCTCCGATTACTTTTGAAAGGCAAAATGTTAATTTAGTTTTGCAAGTTTTCAACGAATATACTATTCAAGGTTTGCTAACCTTAGGAAAACAGGAATGCTTGCCAAATTATGCAGAAATCGCAGAATATATTCAAATATTTTATATTTGGTGAACAATACTGAATGTGAAAACACCATATAAAGGTTATCGACTTCGTAATGAATATGCTAATCCACGTACATTAAATAGTGATGATTATAATTTCCTAAATGTGTTCTGTGACTGGTTAGAAACTTGGAATAGCATTCCTGGAAGAACTGGTAAGTTAACAAAGGAAACATATACTGCTTTGAACCATACTACTTACGCAATTTTAGAATTGACTAAATATTGTATAAATGTACTGAACATGGTGTATATATTACCAGGAAAGTTTCAGACAGATAACGTTGAGGCAAGGTTTGGCCAGTATCGACAACTTAGTGGAGATCAGTATAATATATCGAACGTCAGGTGTATGAATGTGAAAAAAACTCAGAATGTTGTCAGTTTTAAAATTGAGCTTACCAATTGATAATCGAACTATTGAATTGAAAAATTGAAAAGAAACTAACTGGGATGAAATGATAAGGGAACAAGAGTTACATGTTTATAAATTTAACATAGATGTAACAGAAAATGATGTTAATCAATGCAAGGAAGTACTTCCTGTTATATTATAGTTAGCAGGTTATTGCTGTCATGCAGTTTTCAAAAAACTGAAATGCAATAGCTGCAAAAATTTAATATCCGGGAGAGAGACTGTTGAAAAAACAGCTGAATTAAACAGGTACTTTCAGGGTATTAACAGAGGTTCTCTGCTATACTCAAATGATATAACTAATAATTTTGTCTTATATAATTATATAGTTATAAATAAACTTGCAAAATGCGATTCTTTTTTACATTCGATTAATCAGAGAAAATTAGCCATGTACATAGCTTTAAATATTTTGGCTGATGAAAATCGATTATTTTATGTTGACTTTTGTGATGAGGGTCACACTATTCAGCAAATTTAAAAAATGCTAATATGGAGTTCATCGAATTCCCTTGTAAACATTTTTTGTCGCAAAGAGAATGACAATATTAGTAAAAAAACATCCGAAAAAGAAATTAAATTCTACAACAGATTTTTGAAAAGTTTTAATATTCAATGTTTGAAATATTTCTGCCTTAGTAACTTTGTTTATACTTACATTTGTTTGAATTTAATTTTTAACTTATTGTTTGTTATTCAGTTAAACTAATTGTTCGTTATTCAGTTAAACTAATTTATTGTTCGTTATTCAGTTAAACCAATTAATTGTTCGTTTTTCAGTTAAACTAATTTATTGCTCGTTTTTCAGTTAAACTAATTTATTGTTCGTATTTCAGTTAAACTAATTTATCGTTTGTTTTTCAGTTTTGATTTTTAAAATATTGTTTTTTGATTTAAAAAATATTTATTGTTCATTTTTATTTATTTCTATTGAATAAACTTCAGTTTCATACAAATCAAATCGTATTCCTTTTCTTTTTTAACAACTTTTCTCCCTTTCAATTCGTGTTTTATTATTAATATTTTTATTATTAATATTAGATGAGTTTCAGTACAAAGTATCATGTTTATCTTTTTTAATCCAATTTTGAAGTTTTCTAACGCTTTCTGTAAAAAATGTCTGCTCATTATCGACAGTCTGTGTTCCACTTATCTTGCTTGCTAGGACCTATGGCGATGACGTCATTTTTCAGCTGAAAGCCATTTATGGTCACGCTACAACTCTCGTTCTCTATGCATTCTGTGTTGTTTTTCTCAACCATGTCCGTATCCGAGTTTTTCTAGCGAAAATATTATAACTATAATTAATTATCGAACACGGAATATCAGTTCACACTTCAACAATAACTTCATTCTCTTATGCGAATCTATAGCATCAGACATCCCATAATTTCAGTAGTCAAAACACATCTCAACCGAGTTATGGTTATACACATTCTTTCTTTACGATGATGACGGTTACTTCAAAGAACACATAACCACCAATGCTATCGAAACGTATTGAAATATTTCAATTCATTACATTTATTCTGCTAACCTTATCTCGTATCAAACGGTGTCTTTCTACCATATTGCTTCGCCATAAATTTAAAACGCAGTATATATATATATATATATATATATATATATATATATATATATATATATATATATATATATATATATATATATATTACTTTTCTGGTGAATCACGCTACGTTTTTCACCGTCAGCCAATCACAAATATTATTTCAGCAATTTAGCATAAAAACATATTTTAATATGAAAATTTTAACAACCATAATGTTTTTGTTTCTTTAAATAATATCTGGCGCCACGCGAATGTTTTAGCAAACGAAAGCATTTAAACAATACGAAAATGAACGAAAAAGGAAGAAATTCCCACGAATTTTTGAAACCGAAAAATACCTGTCAAGCAGTCACTTTTGGGGGGATTTAAATGTGAAATTCCATTAGCAAAGGTTTTTATCTTTTCTCCTTCTCTTTTTATCTTCTCTTCTCTCTCCTGATTTAATTTCAATCATGTCAGTATTTTTTATTATTTTTGTTTGTTTTATCCAATGTTTATATTTAATGGCGTGTAATAAAACTCCCAGAAGTTACCATTTGATAGGTGCTGTCATAGGGAAACGTGTTGTGACAGGGCGCATACGGGTCCGATATCACTGAAGAGTTGATGGGCATAAATAAAAAGAAAAATAGGAGCGAATATGAAAGAGGAAAGACACGTAGAGAAGTTTATGTAATTACGAATAGGCAGCAAAGTACAAAAAATGAAAAAGAAAAGGATGAAAATGACGATAATGAATGAAAAGGATTGAAGAAACAAAAAAACAAGAAGAAATGTGTCTTAATTTATCAGAAATTTATATTTAAAAAATGGCAAGAAAGTCTAGAAAAAAGGAAACAAGTCAAAATAAAACAAAGAAAATTAATTTTTCTTGTCAATTTTCTTTTAGAAAGCTGACAGAAAAGGATTAAAGAAAGGAAAATTAATTGAAAATAACGAAAAATAGATACAAGAGTGAAAAGGAAAGAGACAAATGAAAAAGTAAAAAAAAGATAAAAAGAAATAAGAAGAAAAGTAAGAAGGCTACTGTAGTTTGATGAGGGAGGTATATGCCATGTTGTGACGACGTCATTGTAACATTATATTAATTATTTGCCCGCGCCCATGTAACCCTTCATCGCTTGTAACTCTAAAATCGCTTTTTTTTAACAAAATGTATCGAAAATATAAAATATTTGCTTAAATTGAGAATCAAAAGTTCACATGACAAATAAGCATTGTGACATAATTACTTGAGTTTTTTAAAGCAAAGAATCTATATAATATGAATAAGAAGAAAATGGCGCCCTTTGTGTCGAGAATTGTCTAAAGTTCCGACTTTGTTTTTTTTGTTGTTGTTTTTTTGCTTTCACTTTAATAAGAACGTGAATTTATGAGGTGAATTTATTCGACACAATATGATTCAACTAAAAAAAAATAAATAAAAGCTAACGTGAATTAAGATTAAAGTTAAGATGTGATTGTGGATCCTCACCCCTTATAAAAAACCTTGTTAAACTTTGTGAAATATTTACATTCTATAGAGGTCAGGCGTGAACGAACACCCAATAATTTTATCATACCATATTTCTTCAAACAGAAACATAATTATCAAAGTATACTTACGCAAATAGATATGAAAAGTCTTTGTAAAAGTTTGTGCCATATTTCCATGGAGTACAGGCGCGAACGCAGACCCCACAATTTTATTATACCATTCCTATTTAAGTTGAAACATACTTATCAAAGTATTCTTATGTACATCTATATCAAAAACCCTTGTAAAGGTTCTTTTTGCATTTCATATTTTTTGCATTTCATATTCCCATACTTTGGTGGCCAGGCGCGAACGCAGACCCCACAATTTTTATGAACCACCGTTCTGCCAGATCAATTATACCCATTCCTGATCCTCGATACATATTATATCATTATATGTAATCAGTTTTTTAAAATAGTCAACCATATAGGAGTCTATTCGTGACCAGACACACACACACACACAGACGTTCAGCTTTATATAATACTAGCGAGGGGTACTCGGCGTTGCCCGGGTGTTTGTAGGTGTGTGTGTGGAAACTCCGGGGGTGGGGGGTTAAAAAGAAGTAAGTATGAGGATCGAAACATTGAGGCAAAGTTGTAAATTAAAGTGTGAAAAAAAAGTGCGACATTAACCATTGCCCCACCGCGAGATGCTAACGGAAACACGTTTGAATTTATTTAATTACTTGGATTTAGCAGGTGCTCGTTTTAATGAGTTAATGAGGTCAAGTTCGACTGCGGGATTTCATTTACTGCTGAACGCTTCCCCCCTCCCCCAAGATGTAATAGGAAAAAGACTAACCTACATGCGGCGAACGACAAATGTTGAATATTTATCTTCTCGAAATCGAGCAAATTAAATAGACAGGCGAGCTTCGTTGTAAACTGTGAGATATTACGATTTATATGTGATATAAAAAGTTTTTAAAAGTTGTGAAAAAAAGCCTTTCGTAGACACACAGAAAAGCGAACACACATACATACATACCTTTTCATTTTTATATTTATAGATAATATATATATATATATATATATATATATATATATATATATATATATATATATATATATATATATGTAAACGTATATATTTGCGATAAGCGCAGATTCAAGCACAATTAAACAGCGTGCAGGTTTCTATAACATAGCGCCATTAATAAGTAAACTTTTATTAAAAGAACATAATTTAACTGTAGACACAGGTTAACCCTCTCACACCATTCAAAAAACCCTATGATTAATGCATATAATCTCAATCAATAAATTACATAACACTCATTTCATTTCTGTTACAAATCTATATTTGAATGTCAACAGATATATTTCTCTCCAGTAAGAATATTAACTGCGTTCATATCTGTTAAAATTACATTAACGACTATATGACGTCACTAAAATTTCCCTCTCTTTAACAGCGCAAGCCCCCCTCACCACTCCTTTTTTAATTTGCAGCGTCTTTTTGCGTTTTTTTACACAGTGATCACCACTTATCAAGGCCCGGAAACCACTCAGGGATAAGGGTTATTGCAAGTACATTACGTTAGTGTGGAGATTTGATGAAGTGTTTACTTAAGGGGGCGGTTCATTAAGAATTTGTTAACATTGGACTTGAAGACATCCAAGTTGTAGTCCGGTGGGAAGCAGGCAGACGGAACAGAGTCCGCAGGCGTGCAGTTCTAAGAAAGAATCTTTGTTTATGGAATCCGCGTTTTGATTTAGGCACCGATATAGAGTGGGGGATATTTTTCACAGTGGATTCAGCTAGACGGGTGTTTTTCGTGAAAGATTGGCGAGGGGGGACCAGAGATTGGAGTTCAGACGAGCACCTGCCATAGAAATAACGATAACTATTTTGTCGGAATACTATTTCCATATTCTCATCATATATATATTTGTATATATATATACATATATAAGTAAACAAGAATCGAAAATGGTATAAAATTTATATATTAGGTTGGTGCAAAAATAATGGTGTTTTTTAACCTTCAACTATATATATAAAAACGACTGAGAGCGCCCCATTCCGCACCCCCTTCCCTCCTCTCTCAAATCCGCCTTCTACTTGTCTCCTTCAAAAGCTTACCCGTACTAGCCTGCTAGCGACTTGTGTGACCTAGATACACCAAGCCATTCCACTGAATATGCTAGGATGTTAATAAATTAAACAAATAAATGAATAATACAGAGCAGCAGAAAAAAAATAATAAAGACAACAAAATAGACATAGAATATACAAAATTTTTTTAAAAAAGCTTACGCTAAAGCAACAAGTTATAAACTAAAAGTAAATAAATAAAATATATGCATATATACAAACACATTTTATAAAAAAGGAACAAAAACAAATATGTTAATTACCTAAAACAGGCTATACATAACCCCCCTCCTTACATTTGCTCCGAGGCTCCAAAGTGCCATCCAATTTCCGCTCCATCATCTATCATGCTTTGAATCAATCTGTCACGTCTATCATTTGAAAAGGGAATTTTTTCCGAAATTATTATGGATATTGTTGAAGACATAACAAGTAAGACATTTGTATTTAATACAACTGAATAAATATATGTATATATAGACATATATGTATGTACTTATTGATTTGTAAATCGCCACTTGTCTTCGTCTTCTTCCAACAACACTGACTATATCTCATTCCTTGCATTGTGATACCCTTCTAATTCTCTACTACATACCTATCCCACACAATCCAAACTACATATCAATTATATATATATATATATGTGTGTGTGTGTGTGTGTGTGTGTGTGTGTGTGTGTGTGTGTGTGTGTGTGTGTGTGTATCCCCAAAATCGCTGGCCTTAATAGAGGAGAGACTAAACTTGCTGCTATAGTTTCAAAGTATCTGAAAAACCAGTAGAGGTAGACTTTATTCCAATATTTCTCATATGTTATATCTCCCCTCTTTGGAAATAGGGTACGATTATGAATATCTCCAGTATAACGTATTCCTTATACACCGTGAAATTTACTTAATGTATAGAAACAAAGAGGGGAGATATAACAGATGAAAAATATTTTGAATCAAGTCTCTCCTTGCTGTTATTTCAGATAATTTGGAACCATAGCAGTAAGTTTTAGTCTCCCCTCCATCAAGGCCAGAGAGCAAGTATCAAATATTTTGTAAATCAAATGCAAAACTAGTAAAACAAATGACAATGATATAAACATGTTATGGCTATAAAAAAAAGTGGCAAAAATAGGCTCTGGATGATGGATGATCTCTTTAATGTGCAACCTTAAGGGAAAATGTCACATAGTCCACTACACAATTCAGATCATTAACTTTCCAACGAGCCTTCATTTGTTAAATTCTGTATAGATATATCTGTCTGTCTGTCTATCTATCTGTCTATCTATCTATCTATCTATCTCTCTCTCTCTATATATATATATATATATATATATATATACACTAGCAGTTCAGCCCAGCTTTGCTCGAGACCTATGTACTGCTCAAATGTTGATGTGCATATATATATATATATATATATATATATATATATATATATATATATATATATATTAAAAAGTATGACTCATGTCCAGGTAACCCACATCTAAAATTTCAAGTGTTTAGACACAAAATTGGCGTAGGATTTTGGTAGAGTCTGCAATTGTCTACTCTTTCGATTTTGACCTCTTGGCAACTAAATTTTCGCCTCAAAACTGATTAAAAGGTTAGTTGCATGTGTGAATACTCTCATGTAAATTTTTAATGTTTAGACCCAAAATTGGCTGAATAGTTTGCTAGTGACCACAAAGGTAAAATCTTTTGAACTTTAGCCCCTTGGCAGCCAACATTTCGGCCAAAAATTGATTAAAAAACTTGCCCTATGTTAGAATACTCTTTATGTAAAATTTCAAATGTTTAGACAAAAATAGGCTGAGTAATTTGGCAGAGGTCATTTTTTAAACTTTGACCCCCAATTTTGGCTCCTTAACATTTATTGTTTGGGGCTCAAATGAAATTTAAAAATTTGATCCATGTCCAAATATCCTACATCTGAAATTTCATGATTTAAAATTTAAAATTGGCGGAAGAGTTTTGTAGAATTCTAAAAAGTCAAATTGTTGAACTTTGACCCCTTGACAGCCAAAGATTGAAAAGATTTTCCCAAATCTCAATAGCCCTTATGTCAAATCTCGAGTCTGTACACTGAAAAATTGACAGAGTAGTTTGGTAAGACAATGTGCACACATAAACAGACATTTTCAATTTTATAGATATATACATTTATATATAAATTAGCATTTTAGCCGGCGTTGCCAGGGTGTTTGGGGGTGTATGTTGAGCAAAAATAAAGTGGTAGTAGGAAGGCAGGCTCTAACCCGTACCGCAAAGGAGAAAAAGAACGGGGAATAAGTGACGTATTTGCTGTTGCGGCCACCGTCAAACCGGGAGTGACGTAGGTTTAAATTAAGGCTAGACAATCGAAAGGAGATGACTTTCAAAATAATCGGCGAAAAAGCGACCCCTCCCTGTAGAAAAGTACCCAGTTGAGGTGAAGGAATTGTTCTTAGCCAATTTTTCGGTATTTTTCGTAGGAAGGGTCGGGCTTCAAACGATACTGATCTTGTGAAAATCCGTCGCCTCTGTCGAAAGTTTTAGACAGACATGCAAACATACATGCATACATTTATATATAGATAGCTCAAACCGATTAAAAAGCTTGCCCTATCTCTGAATACCCATTATGTAAAATTCCAAATGTTTTGAGCAGAAATTGTCCGAGTAATTTGGTAGAGACCAAAGTGGTCAAATTTTTTTTAACTTTGACCCCTATTATGACCCCCTTTACATTTATTGTTTTGGGCTCAAATCAAGTTATTAAGTTAGATCCATGACCAAGGAACCTATATCAAACATTTCAATTGTTTATACCTAAAATTGGCGGAGTAGCTTGGTAGAGTTCTCAAATGTCAAATCGTTGAACTTTGGCCCCTTAACAACCAAATTTCTGGCCGGAAATGGATCCAGAAGATTTTCCCAAATCTCAATAGCCTGTATATGAAATCTCGAGTCTGTAGGCTGAAAATTGACAGAGTTATTGCGTGGGAAAATGTACACATACAGACACACAGCCACACAGACACTTTCACTTCTATATATATATTAGCATTTACGCCCGGCGTTGCCCGAGTTTTTGGAGGTGTATGTTGAGCAAAAAAAAAGCGGTAATTTTTTTTAACTTTGACCCCTATTATGACCGCTTAACTTTTATTCTTTGGGGCTCACATTAAGTTATCAAGTTAGTCCAAGGAACATTTCAATTGTTCATACCCAAAATTGGCGGAGGAGTTTTGTTGAGTTCTCAAAGGTCAAATCGTTTGGAGTTTTGCCCCTTAACAGCCAAATTTTTGTCCGAAGGCCGATTACAAAGATTTTCCTAAATCTCAATAGCCTGTATATTAAATCTCGAGTCTGTAGACTGAAAATTGACAGAGTTATTGTGTAGGGAATTGTACACAGAAAAACACACAGACACACAGACAGACACTTTCACTTTAATAGATATATTACTATTCCATAATTCAATTTTTATGAAATTGGTAAAAAAAAAAAGAACCTAATTTTCAAACCAATAAAATATGGCCAGATTTGCCTACATTTGCATAGTGTCCTAGCCTCAGTTTTGCTGTTTTGGATGTTTTCTTTTTTTCTTTTTTTTTTCTTTTTTGCTTGGTTATCTCCCCTGTCTCATCTAAACTTCCTGAAAATAAAAATATATGTCTAGAAGCGGAATCGACTATATAATCTAACTGACCGAACTATCCAATAGTGCGGTAGTGGATTGGACTAAACGTTTTGGTCCACCGAATTAATCGCATTCGATGTTACAGAATCTGTCCTGTAAGTTTTATGCTTGACAATCCTGTTCAAACAAGTTCTACAACTGGAATTATCTGCATGTCTTCATGACTGAATAGTTTAAAGTTAATGTTGTCATTTGAGAAGAGGTCGAGAAAAATACTTGCCTATTTGTGGATTAACTTTACTGTTATGGGCCACATCTGTTGAACTTTTTGAACTGGTTCTTCTGAACGAATTCCTGTCCACATAACGAGCCATTTTATATGATGGATTATGGAGAAATGCTATTGAGGTTTATAATTTCAACAGCAGCTGAGGATAACAGTTTCAAATGAAATAGAAAATAAAAAACAATTTTTGCATTAGCGGCAATCGAAATGAACTCAAGACAACTTTAGAGTATTAACGACATTTTTATCAACTAAAATGCAATTTGATTGCTCATAATTTGATACATAAAACCTTTAATGTTTGCTTGGCTTGTATCATCTTCAAAGTGTTTTTATTATTTTATTTGATGGACACATATTCAACATATATGCACACACGGGACTCTCACACACGCATATATCTATTATAATAAAGTCGTATGCGTTTTTGTTTGTTTGTTTGTTTTTGTTTGTTCACAACATACGTCATATATGTCATAGCAGATTACGCCATGTATGATATCACAGAAGATTGCTTCATATATGACACAAGCCTGGGTGCCCGGCGTTGCCTGGGTGTTTGTAAGTGTGTGTTAAGCAAAAAATAAAAAATAAAATGTTGTAGTAGGTAGAAAAGCTCAAGCCCGTGATGCAAAGGCGGAAAAGAAAGTGGAGGTGTGTGTAAAGGTGTTGGTTGAGCAAAAAAAAAGGGGGAATTGCAACCGCAAAAACTGGTACTAGGCAGGCAGATTCGAACAATTACCGTGAATGAGGAAAAGAAAGTGAAAATAAAACGTGACGCATTAGCTGTTGCGCCCATCGCGAAATCGGAAGTGACGTAGGTTTAAATCAAGACTATACAATCGAAAAGAGGCGATGACTTTCGAAAATATCGGCGAGAAAAGCGACAACTTCCTGTAGAAAAGAGGTTGAAAGAATTAATGTATTTGGCCAATTTTTCGGTATTTGTCGTCCGATGGGCCGAGCTTCAAAACGATACCGATCTCGTACAAATCTGTCGCCTCTGTTGAAAGTTTAAAGCAGACATAAAAACACACATATATATACACACACACAAACAGACAGGTGAGATTTATATAATAGACTAGCGGGGGTGTACCCGGCGTGGCCCGGATGTTTGTAGGTGTGTGGTTGGGGTGGTGATCCAAACAACCCTGTTTTTAAAAAAATAAACGTTGGCCGGGTGTTTGGAGGTGTTAAAGAAAAAAAAGTTTTTGTAGGAAAGTAAGCTTGAAACCCGAACCTTTGACGTGGAGGTGGAAAATAAACCTGGGACCTAGTCATCTCGCCCACAAGAGAAGAGGGATGAAAAACCTCTTAATTTAATATTTATAAAATGAAATTAACATGTGCGAGAACCTTAAGTCGCGTGATGTTTGACTTTGAAACATGACGCGACTGCAAGCCAGTTTTCGCTTGTTTTATACAGAAAAGCGAAAGATACACGGGACGTTCTAAAAATCTGGAAAAATAACGCGTGAAAGTCGGGCAAATTAAATAGACAGGCGACCCCCGTTCATAACTCATATATATTATCATTTAGATATGATATAAAAAGTTTTAAGAAGGAATGAGCCGACCGAAAATCCAGCGAAAAAAGACTTTTACAGACATACACGAAAATCAAATATACATACATGCATACATACACACATTTTCGCTTATATATATATATATATATATATATATATATATATATATATATATATATATATATATATATATATAACAGACGGCATCATTTATTATGTACATTGTTTCGACCTGAAGTATCGAAACAAAGACGAAACGTTGATGAACACATATCTCGGTTTATTCCCTTTTATTTCTCTCTTATTTTCCTCCTCCTCTACCTTCCTTCCTTTTCCATTCCCCTTTTCCCCGTGCATCCTCATACTTTCACTACACCGATGAAGACTGAAGGATCGGTCGAAAATTATGTACTTATGAAAAAAGTTTTTTAATTTTTTTTCATAATATTATTATTTTGTATTCCTGCACGTCACCAATTAAAAACGAATAAAGAAAAGTTATAAGCTTTTATACTTTTCGCATTCTTTTATATATATATATATATCAAAAAATCAATTAAAACTATTATTATTCTACAAGGAAACATAATGAACATTTAGAAAATTCCTTATTCTTCGGAGTTTCAAGAACGCCTTCTCTTGAGCGGAAATATATTAATAAAACAGTATTTATATCTAATCTGATTTTGCTGTTTAGTGCATAAATTTAAATTGCAATATATAAGACAAATCATATTGACATAAAAGGTAATGAAAAAAGATTTGGAGAATATAAACGTATATAAATGAAATGATATGAGAATGAAGTTCAGATAAACCCAGAAATCATGATGGCTTAAGCAAGAATTCCTGGAAAAAAATTTGTAAATCCGGGTATGTTAAAATGAAGTTGTAAATCCGGGTATTTGGAAAAATGCAATCGAAGTTTCATGTGGTAATAAAGAAGATTTTTGTGTAAAAAAGTGTACATGACCAAATGTACGGCCGAAAAGCAGTACGTTTCTTAAGGCGAGAATAAAAGTGAGATGTATTGAATTGCCACGTAAGACTAAACGTATTACATTTATTTTTCGATCAAAGTGAAAAGAAACTAAATGCCAAGACAGTTGTAGACAATGAGGAAAAGTTTATGATGAAGATCAAAACTGCGTGGGTGGATAACTTATCAGGCGAAGTTAAAATATTAACTTATTTGAATGGTCGACTTATCGAGACTGTTAATTTATTCAGGGTTTTAATTAAAGTATTGGAAAATAAAACATTGATATTATACTATTAAAGAAAAATGAAATTTCTTATCAGTTATTTGCAAAAATACTACAATTAAAAATATATCCGAACGAAATGCATACACAAATACATATATCCATATGTGTACACACACACACACACACACACACACACACACACACACACACATATATATATATATATATATATATATATATATATATATATATATATATATATATATATATATATATATGGTGAGAATAATGGAAATAGTAATCCGACAACATAGAGAAATAAAAAGAAACAAACCGAGTTATATGTTGATCAACGTTTCAATAATTTCAATAAAAAAAATTTTTAACTTTAAAAGAATCTATATTTATAGAATGATTATATTTAAAATAGCCATATTTTAAAAGATCATTTAAAGGTTGGAAAAAAAGTAATTGCAAATAAAAGTACATATACCTACCTATTTAAACATAAATATAAGTATTCATATACACTCAAGCGCATATATATAATGCGACTGCGCGTGTATGTATGTATGTATGTATGTATGTATGTATGTGTGTGTGTGTGTGCGTGTGTGTGTGTGTGTGCGTTCGCAGGCGCATATATGCAATCTAAACCTAGGAAAAATACGTTTGCTTAACGTATTCTTCCGGCATTTCAAAATAACACGGCAGACAACCACGGATTTTTTACTAACAGTCATGTTTGTATTTTTTCTCAATTTCACATCATGGCGAGGAAATAAAGACAAAAATTATAAAATTAAGAAGATGGCGTATATTACAGAAATAATAATTTTAAACAAGTAAATATTTGTATATTTTAATAATATTGCGTTGTAATTTGACTTTTAAATGTATTTCATACGTATATATATATATATATATATATATATATATATATATATATATATATATATATATATATATATATATATATATATATATACAGGGTGTCCACAAAGTCTGTTTACATTATGTAGCCAGACTTTGTGGAAGCATCCTCTAGATTATGTAGCCAGACTTTTTGGGCCCCCTGTATATATATATATATATATATATATATATATATATATATATATATATATATATGTGTGTGTGTGTGTGTGTGTGTGTGTGTGTGTGTGTGTGTGTGTGTGTGTGTGTACAGGGTGCCGACAAAGTCTGGCTACATAATCTACAGGATGCTTCCACAAAGTCTGGCTACATAATGTAGTCAGACTTTGTGGACACCCTGTATATATATATATATATATATATATATATATATATATATATATATATATATATATATACACGTGCGTGTGTATAGATACATAGATACATAGATATAGATATATACGTATATTGTTAATAAACAAACAGACAGACAGGAATACGACGTTATTATAATTAAACTTTTTAACTGAGCGCAGTGACATTATTATTAATTGTTTAGGTATTTTTATAGCTTCAACCTGTATTATTTAAGAAGAGAAAGTGTGATAATGAACAGAAATTAAAATACACTTCAAAAACATTTTCTTCTTAACTCTAATTCAATTTTTAACAAACACAATTGGACAAAACAAAACCAATTCGCCCTCTTCTTTGAGCCTCGCTTCACAAATATCCATGGGCTTAGAAGAAATGATGTAGAGTCTCATAGCTTTGTAAACTTCCTTGGATGTCTGTTGAAGATGCCCCTCCATGGGATTAATGGACTATCTTATGCCGTCACTTCCTTTGGAGACGTCACTTCCGGTACCGAGTATCGGTGCTCGGCAGTAAGAGATTGGCACGCGACCAAGCAGGTCGGGTGCAAACGTCCTACCGTTGAGAAATGATATTGCTCAACTCGCTTTGCCTGAATACATGTTTCGTTCCTAAAAATGCTGTATTCCTTTCGTATATTACTATTTAACCCCATAACAACTGGTGACGTCAAATTCGACTTTCACACGGATTAACCCCACAACAAAAAAGGAAAAAGAATGAAATTCTGTTAAGTTTTGAGACATTTGTGTTGAACAAAGATGGCGGCTTAGTTCAGATCAGCAACCAAGATGGCGACCAAGAATGAAATGCGGTCCGTCGCGTAGTTAACCTCTTAAGTTCTGAGATATTATGTTGAACAAAGATGGCGTGTAGTTCAGATCAGTAATCAAGATGGCGGCGAAGAATTAAATGCGGTCCGTGACGTAGCAAATGGCGAACTTTTATTTAGCCTTTCGGCCCAGGCCTTGGCATTATCTACTGCCAAGTCCTCATTTGGGATCCGAAAGAGCTTAGGCAATAAGGCCAGTAAGGGGATTGGGGGAAAAACCGGGTCTTTACTAAAGCTATGCTAGACTTGTATGAAAGACAAGTACTTTATTAGTTTTTCTACACTAGAGATCTAAATACGCCTTCATTCTTACCAGGACCTACTTTAAAAACATCTCCCCAGCTTACGGGATGGCAGGCGACTTTATGCATTCTGTTGAAAAAGAATAATGGTATTTACAAAACAAAATAAAATATATATTTACAAACAAAAGAAAGTATTTTTTTTTATAAGATGGGGGTGAGATGATGGGGTGGGGGGGGGGGGCAAACTATGAAACACCCAAAAAGAAAGAAAAAGAAAACAAATAAACAAAATGCCTATGGGGACGGGTTAGTAAAGGGACCCTCCCATCCTACTTGCTATTTGTCCATTAGAACGCCCACTGTCTTCCGGTCCCCATCCCCGTGGGGAGAGGTGAAAGCAAGTAAGTGGTTCCCTAGTGGGGAGTGGATGATCTAAAGGACTGCTCTTCTGTGAAAATAACTTGGGGTTGGGGTCAATAGGGATGGACAGCGTCTTCCAAGATAAAGGACGTAATGGGTGAAAAAACAGGCCGGGGACAAAACAAACAAGTGGACTGGGCATCTTTGGAAGGACCAATACCACTAGGGTGGAAACGCGAACTCGAACCTAGCGCCTCGTCGGATGCACGAACTAGTGTTGTGCACCAATTCTCCTATTTTTTTTTTTTTTTTTTTTTTATTATATTTTCACCCCAAACAAGGCACAATGCCACTTTGGTGTAGGGGGCTACTATCAGGGGAAACATCTACTGGGGCACTATGTAGGGATTAGGGCAGCGAGATGTTGGTTCACGTTGCACTTGAACTTATGCATGTCAGTACAGTTGGGGAAGCAGTGACCTGGAATGGAATTCCAAAGTCTAGCAGTTCTGGGGAAGAAACTACTGGAGTAGAACGATCTTTTACATCTAGGGATCTCTACAGTGTGGGTGGGATTTTGCAGCTTGTCGGGTCTGTCGAGGGTGTTCACGTCGTGGGGGCACAAGTGCTTGCAGTTCTTCAGAGCATTCACCATTATAATACTTGTAGAACAGGCAGAGGGATGCAACGTTTCGACGATGGGACAGAGGCTGAAGTTTTGATGCCAGTTTAGGGCCTATCAGATTTGCGACTCTCTTTTGAACCCTGTCAAGGAGAGAGAGACTAGTAGCCGATGCACCGGCCCAAATATGACAGCAATACTCCATACATGGGCGAATAGTGGCCTTATAGAGGTACAGGATACTTTCGGGTGTTAGAAGTTTTCTAGCACGGTAGAGAGAGCCCACCTTCCTCGCAGCGGCCCTGGCAATGCCCTCGATGTAATTGTTCCAGCTCATGTTTCCTGTGAACGTTAGGCCAAGGAGCTTGAAAGACGTACTCTCAGCTAAAGAGTTGTTGGCCATTGCTATAGGTGGTAGAGAAGGTTTCCTGTAATTATTGAATGAAACCAGTTTTGTCTTGGTGGCATTGAACGTTACCATCCATTTTTGTCCCCATTCCACTACTGATTTGAGGTCATCCTCTAGTGTTTCTGCCATTACTTTAGATATATGTTCATTTGTTTTCCTGTCGTGCCTGCTATAGAGTGTGGTGTCATCAGCATATATACCCATCTCAGAGGCAATTTTATCGGGGAGGTCATTTATGAATATCAGGAACAGCAGAGGACCAAGGATAGATCCCTGGGGCACTCCGGCATTTATATTATATTGTTTAGACGTACGACCGTCGAGGACAACCTGGATTTTTCTCTTATCTAAGAAGGATTTAATTATGTTAAGTATTCTACCAGTGATACCGTAAGATCTAATCTTCCTGAGGAGACCCTCATGCCATACCCTGTCAAAAGCCTTAGATATATCTAGAGCTACCGCTCTGCCCTCTCCCGCTTTGTCCAGTGAATGGTATATGCGTTCAGAGATTACAGTGAGGATGTCTGCCGTGGAACGGGCTTGTCTAAATCCATATTGATGGTCGGTCAGAAGTTTAGCATCTGTAAGGTGCTGGACTAGAGCATGGTTAATTAAGGTCTCAAATATTTTGGCAAAAAGTGGGAGGAGGCTAATAGGGCGATAATTTAATGGGTCAGTTCTTTCGCCAGAATTCTTGAATACTGGTACCACAGAAGCAGTTTTCCAGAAGCTCGGAAAGCAAGATTCATTAAGGCATTTGTTGTAGAGTTTGGAGAGAACTGGAGCTACTTCGGCTGAGCACTTTTTTAATAGCACAGCTGGGATGAGGTCGGGTCCACATGCTTTCAAAGTCTATGCGGTGCAATCTTTTCCAATCACATCTGATTTTCATTTTAAGTTGATGCTTAAAATAAACAACCTGATCCTGATCGGAAAAAGATCGCCCCTCATAGACAATGCCCAGACGTGTAACCCACGTCACTAACCGAGCTACCACTAGGATCGCTAGAAACACCACTCGTTTCTCCCTGTCAAACCGCGGGTCCACAATGTCGACTACGTATGCTAAATCAAGTGGCACTGACCGCTCGGGGTCAATGCGAGCCGTTACCTCTCCGACATACTCACAGAGACTCTGCACCCCGCTGCAAAGAAAGAACGCGTGCTCTCTCGTCTCCTCCTCCTCTTCATCATTGCAGCTGGGTACGGGAGATAATAATATTCACTATCCCGAAGATCCCTGGCTAGTCTGCCAAAGAGTGGCAACGCGTCCTGGACTAGCCTCCACGTAATTGAAAATTCCGAGTTATTTATGTAGCTACTGGCAGGCGTCCAATTCCACAGCGAGAGAACTTCCCCCCCTTCGACAGATGTAGCCGCTCTACCAGCGGGTCTTTTGCAGTCCCCACCACTAACTCCTCATATAGCCTCCACCTAGTTCGTGCAAGGTCCCTGGACCTCGGCAATGCCCTTCGGGCGGCTCGGCATTCGGTCAGGAAACGCCGTTCCCCCACTGGTCTTCTGCGACCTTCAGCGGCAGGGGCGGATATGAGCCATGGAAAAGCTTGCTTCACGACTGGTACTCAGTGCGTTTCTTCCATCAGTGTCCGACTTAGGAACGCCAATCTGTCTGCGTGCTTGTGGCTTTACAGATCAGGCATCCCCAAGCCTCCCTCGTTAAGCTTCTGTGTACAGATCTGTCTGCGGACATACGGCTTTCCTCCCATCCATAGAAGTTTGAAAAGGAGGTGCTCTAAAGCCTTACAGCGTTCTGCAGGCAGGGGAAGAACAGATAAACGGTAAAGGATAAAAGGAAACACGTACGTAGCACATGCCTCCACGCGACCCTTTAAGGACAATTTCCTCCGAATCCAAGTCCCAACCGACGACTCGACCTTAGTCTGTACTTCCGTCCAATTCTTGTCCAACTGGATGTTCGGCCCTAACCACACACCGAGGATCTTTACCGGGCCATCAGTCCAGCCGAACGCACCTGGAAGCGAGTTTACCCCGGTCCAGGCGCCCAACCGCAGGCCAACGGACTTGCTGCGATTGATCACGGCTCCTGTGACAACTTCATACTCAGTGATCGCCTCTATCACCGCTTTAATATAGCTATGTTGCGCAACGAACATGGTGACGTCATCAGCGTACGCGGACACCCTGGCAAATTTGCCGCCAGGCAGAGCTATGCTACGCAGGACTGGTCTCGCCGCCTCGTCCCTTAATTTGCGAAGGAAGGGTTCCAATGCTAGGACATACAACAGAGGCGACAGCGGGCAACCCTGCCACACTGACCGGGAGACCCTAAAAGGCTCCGACAACCTACCATTTACTTGCACCACTACCGTGGGATCACGATACAGGGCAGAGATCCACTTGCGGAAGTCCGGACCAAAGCCGGCGGTTTCCCCAACAGCCCTTAGGAACCCATGGTCTACCCTGTTGAATGCCTTGGACTGATCTAAATTGATCAGCGCGGCTTCAGTGTCGTTTTCTACCCCTCTAAGATCGTGCGAACCAAGTGCAGATTGTTCTGAATTGATCGACCCTTCACAGCATAGTTCTGATCCAGTTCGACCAAGTCACCGATAATGACCTGCAGTCGGTTCGCAAGAACGCTGGACAAAATCTTGAAATCTGCGTTAAGCAGAGTAATAGGCCTATAATCATCTAGATTCCCCCCTCCATGTTGGTCCCACTTCTTCAGAAGTGTGACCACTCCTTTGGTTACCTGTCTCGGGATCGAATCCTGGGCAAACCAGTGGTTAAACACGCCCGTCAGAAGGGGCACAAACATGGGCGACAGCCTCAAGAACAATTCGTAGGGCAAACCATCAAGCCCCGGAGATTTGTTGCGGCCAACCTGCTTCAACGCAGTAATGATCTCACGCTCCGTATCCATCCCCTTGCAGCTAGCCGCTCGGGCCGCAGTAAGGCGGGGCAAGTCAACTAATTAGCTGCCAAACTCCTGGCCGTGGATTCTGGGTAGTTTGGTGCAGCGCTCCTCGAAATGTTGCCGAAACCCATTGCAGACTTCCCGTGCCGACACGAGAGAGCGCCCTTCCAGGTTTTTCACCTCCCGAATGTACCCATCCGAGCCACGTCTAAGAGCGGCTCTATGCTCAACAGCGTCAACGTACACGGCTTTGTTGGAGACTCTGTTTAACCTAGCCTTAACTACTTGACCTTCATATCGCTCGCTAGCCAAGCGATTGAGGTCCCCCTTAACTAGAGCTAGATCTAGGGAATCCCCCCTGCAACCGCCCAGGTCAGTCTATCCTCTAGATACCTTTTAGTCCAAGCCCTAATTAGCGCGAGGCGTTGGCTGTATTGGACACAAAAGTGCCTAATGGTGACCTTAAGCTTAACCCACCAGCTACTCCCGGTAACCGCCCCCACTAACTCCCTCTGAATTAGTATTGTCAGCTGCTCCCGAAAGTCATTTGACTCCAACAAGAAGACGTTCAACTTCCAGTAGCCAGCCAACCTAGGCCTATTACCTAATTTCAAATGGGCCAACACAAGTTTGTGGTCCGAATGACCTAGCGAGTGGAACGTGGGACAAGATAGGAAATCTACATCGCCCCTTCTAATTAACATCCTGTCCAAGTATGTACTAGGACCGGCGGCCGAACTAGATTGCCACGTCCACATCTCCCTCCCTGGGTGATCCAGATGGAACCTGTCGACCAGATCGCACGAGGCCATTAGGCCAGACAGGCTGTTGTCACACCGCCCCGACCCACTATCCCCCCCCGACCTTATCTATCGCGGGGTCCAGGATGGCATTCCCGTCCCCCATTAGCACTACCCGCTCTGGACCCGAAGAGAGAAACACCTCCACCCGCCGAAAAAAGGAAACCCTCTCGCTTTGGATGTTGGGCGGGTAAACTGCCACGATCCGGAACGCGCCGCTTTTAACGGCAACATCGACCACGACCAGCCTCCCATGAGCGTTCGCGTGGACAAGGTGTAACCGTTGCAGCCAGGGTGCGACTCACCAGTACAGAAACTTCCTGGCTCTGGAGGCTGCCATATGCTGAGTAGACATCAAAATCGTTTACTAGCACATCGCAGTCCCCAGCCCCAACAAAGTGGGTCTCTTGTATGGCAGCTACGTCTACCTCAAGGGCCACGAGATCCCTCAGCACGTGAGAAGCCTTGCTTCGAGATCTCATGCCCCTTGCATTCAAACTAGCTAGGTTCAAGGCCATGTTTCCCTAACTAGTAGTATTCATCTACTAAGGGTCTGAAATCCTCTGGAGTGAGGACGTCGAAAGCCTGACCGAGACTGTCCGTGAGCAGGTCGGGCGTAAGCCGCCCATCTCTGGCCAGGCCCCCCACGTCCAAGGGGAACGTAATCTTTAATGCCCTGCTATCTGCAGTAGTGATGGGTGCTCCCCGTCCACAATCTTCAGCCCAGAGAAGGCTGTCTTTCCGGCTTCTAGCATCCGCCACAGGGCCTTTGCTCTCCCTCACCTATTTGGACGCAAAACGTGATCACTTGGGGAGCATCAAAAAAGTTCCGGAGATCAGTGACCTCCTTCTCGTCCACCTTTGAGAGGCTTTCAAGGGTTTTTTGATGTTTCCTCTGGCGTCCATTGAGGTCGCTGATCGTCTCTTCTACACTAACTTCCAAATGCGCTCTCCGGGCCAGAATGGAAACTTTCTGGATTTCTCTTTTCTATGGGCCGCTTCTTGCTGGTCTCGTTTCTTCTCTATCTTCTCTGATGGAGTCGTTGTTTCTGATTGTGTCTCCATAACAGTGATGGGAGCTTCACTCTGCTCCACTATAGTGTTGAAAAGGGGAGGGGTGGGCTGAGCTTCCTCCTGGGGGACCTGTGGTGGGTGCTCAGTATCTTCGTCCTTGTTTTTCCTTTCTCTCTTTACTTCTTTCTTTCTCCTGTCTTTGCCCTCTTCATCCTCAGACTCAAAGGAACTTGTTATAAGTTTTCTTTTGGCCGACACCGTTGCACCTCTTGGTGTTGTTTGAGGAGTTGTCTTTTCTGCTAATTTTTTGGGGTTTTTTGCAACCACTTTACTCCAGGTGCCGGCCTCGCTCTTCTCTACCTCCGTCTTTTTTCCTTCCTTTTCCGCTGGCCTCGCAACCACCTTCTCTGTTTCAGCCTCCGCTGCTTTTCTCTTGGGGCAGAAGCGGGACACATGCCCCGGTTTCTGGCAGTGCCAGCAGTGCGGTCTCCGACCTTCCACTATGACCAGTATGTGCCAACCCTCGCATGTCAGCTGGGAGGGGATATTGTCGAACTCTTTCCTAGTTACTCTCATATCGACCTTGAAATCCCCTGTTTTTATGCCCCTGGGGCCTATCACCGGCTGCACCATCTCTACTTCCCCAAACTGGGACATTGTCGCTCCCAGCTGGTCCTCCAATACGAAAAACGGTACTCCAATGATCGTCACGAACGCACGACGCTTCGACATGTATTCCAGTCGTAGACGATAATTTTTCCACGTGAGGTCTCCTTTTGCAATTTTTATTGCCTCCTCTTTCATTGGCAAAAGGAGGTCCCACATGGCGTGGAAACGCCGTACCATATACTGCGCGGGGATCTTTAATTCCCAAAGGATCTCGAGCATTTTCTCCTAGTACAAGTTTATTGCTTGCTGCATTAGGCACCCCGACCGGGGTTACTCAGGCAATTTTTAAAATTGCAGGAGTGCCCCTTCTTTAGGGGAGCATGCGGGGTTCACACTTTCCGGCCTTGTGCCACATAATGCTGATGTGGGCAGCATTTAAATATATACCCCCATTAGAACTGATGGGGAAGGTCTCCTAGCGGCTTTGGCTGCAGGGAGACAGGGTAGTACACGTCAAGTACATCTGTTGGACTTAGGTACGCCACCTGGGTAATACCTAGGAGGTCCACCCTCCCAGGCCTTGCCACCGGGCTTTCCGGTGGGGTAAGTTTATTGCTTGCTGCCTGAGGCGCCCCGACTGGGGAATGCCGACGGGGTTACTCAGGCAATTTTTAAAATTGCAGGAGTGACCCTTCTTTAGGTGAGCCTGCGGGGTTCCCACTTTCCGGCCTTGTGCCACATATTGCTGATGTGGGCAGCAATTAAATATATACCCGCATTAGAAGTCAAAAACTTTTTACAAATTCTAATTGACTTCAAAAGAACATCGGAACAAGCTAAGAATCGGCTGGCAATGACTTGATAAAAACAACAGCCTTAAAAAGAAAAAAAAAACAAAAACGAACACATGGCAAAGTTATCGACTCAATTGTAAATTACTCTTTTTGTCTCTATATTTAAATTGAAAAGAACTGGACGAAACGTATTTTTGTAATGTTTAAAAATTAAGTTGGTTGCCTATTGAAAGAAGAAAAAAAAAGAAAAATGTTGGCCCAATTTTCACTGCGAGAACAATCCTATTGTAACTGTCTACGGTTTATTCTTATGCAAATTTGAACATTTTTCAAATGAAGTGAAAAGGGTGTTTTGCCTTTGTTTTTGCTACTAACTTGATGCATTATTTTAACGGGAGAGAAATGTTTGTTCCCCCCCCCCTTGTCGTTTTACTTGGATTAAATAAAATACGTTTTTTCATTGATTGGAATTTTCTGAAATATTCTATTTTTAACTGTCGGTTCTAAAGTGAAAAACTTTTTTCTGTCGCATGGGGATAACTCCCCCCACACACGCACACATATAAAAAAACAGCCATTTTGGTTAATTTCCAGACAATTCCATGATTATTTTTATTCTTTTGCAACTGTAGTGTATCACAGTTTTTGTTTTTGTTTCACAAGTAATTTTTTTTCTACCCTCATATTGGGTTATCTCTAAGGTTTTTATCAAGAAGTAAGGGATACATTGCTCCCTCCTCGTTACACACTCAAGGAAAGGACATTTTGTTTGTTTTTTATTATTTTATCTCTCTTCTCCAATGTACAAAGGCTATAGCAAGATTCGAACTGAAAGCAAACACTCTGCCTGTTTTCAAGAACTAACGTAACGTCCCATTTGCAGCAACAGGGAAATCGAAAAAGAATGCTTCGACGGAATCTGCCAAAGAAGGCAGAAAAACTGAAACTGCAAACCCGGAAGCTAAAAAACCCGCGCCAAAAGAATTCCCCAAGCCAAAGCAACCTAAGAAGGCTCAAGGGACCCCAACAGATGAAGCATTTAAACAATTTTTACGCCTTACCCTACCTCTTAAATTTATTTTAACACTTAATTAACCCTAACCAACATTTAACTATAACTAAAATTTTACATAGCTCTAATCTTAACTCTAACACTCAATCTAACGTTTACACTAACACTAACTTTTACAACATCTCTAACACATACCCTATCACTAACCCTTACTATACTATTAACCCTAAATCGAACCTCAACCCTTACAGTTATCGTTTATGATAACCGTAACGCTAACCTTTATCCTAACACTAACTCTAACCTTATATTTAATATGTACCATTAACCCATAACCTTAACTCTTACTCTTACTCTAAGCACTACCCTTACCTTAAACCTGACCCAAACCCTTACTCTTTTATGCTTACCATAACCTTAACCCTAACATAAACTTTATCCCTTACTTCATTCTTACTCTAAGCCAATACCTAACAGTAACTTTAACTCTAACATTACCCTTACCCTACTTTATACTCTTCTGCTAACCCTAACCCTTATTCTAAATCAAACCATAACTCTAAGCCTTATGATAAGCTTTATCTTAACTCTTACTCTAACCGTAAAACTAATCCTAACCTAATGTTAATACTAACGCTAATCCCAACTCTAAGACAAATTATAATCATTACCCTAACTCTATGTATAACTTTTACCATAACCCGTACCTTAACGCTAACCATAGCTGTTACACGTACCCTAACCTAACTCTACACCTATTACTAACCTTACCCTAACCTGATCTATAACCATAACTCTAATCCTAACACTAACCCTGACCCTTACCCTTACTCTAATCCTAATTTGAATAATTATATTAACTCTAACCCTGACCCTAACACTAACAATTACCCTCACTCTAATCTTTATCCTAACCTGACTTTAAACCTAACTCTACCATTAACTTTAACCCTTATCCAAAGACTATCACTTACCCAAACCCCTATTTCAACCCTAACCCTAGCGCTAATCCTAAGCCTACCCTAACCCTGACTTAAACATGTTACTGTATTCAAACACTGACCCTAACACTTAAGCTAACCCTTACCCTTAGCATAATCCTAATTTTACACTTATGTCCAACCCTAACCCTAACATTAAACCTTACATCATTTTTAACCCTAACTCTAATTGAAAACTCCTTGGCTTAACATACACAGGCAACATGAATTGACGATATTGCCAAGTCTGCTGCGAAGACGATGGGCTTCCCCTCTCGTTCTAAAAAAAATACTCACACATGAGGGTATCTTATAGTTCTACAAAACCACCATTCACCCATGCATAGATAATTGTTGCCACATCTGCGTTGGTGCATCTATTACTAGTCACTCACTTTTGAACTGTTTACTTCTTACATTCAGAAATTTAAATGTAATGTGAACAGACACTTCGTTACTCAACTCCCTACAATCCTTTGTTAGACAAGTAATCCCTTGTGCCCAAGTGGCAATATGTTTGAGATGAAAAAGAGTTTTTAAAATTGAAAATCAAATACGAAGACCAAACACGATTTTACAACGAATATTTTCCATTTATATTCGACAATAAATGAACAAACATCTGGAAAGAGCAAAAATAATGGTTTACTTTATTTTATTCTAACTTTTTTCATCACTTGAACATAAATGAATAAAGAAGACGAATAAAAATGATAATATGGGATTCAAGACTCGAAGTTGGAGGACATACAATCCCCCCATTCATGCCTGCAAGTTAATACAATGAAATTAAAGCGAATAAATACCAAATCAATAAAATGCAAAAAACAATCCATAAAAGAAAACAAATACTAAGAAACTTAAAAAGAAAAACGATTTGGCCGCGTCTTCTCCACCTCCTCACATATCGGTACATACAAAGTGTGATTAAAGTTAGTGTTAATCTAGTCACAACATTTATAACCATCTTTTCTTAAATAGCAGAAACAAGAAATGCAATTTAATTTAGTGTCAGCGTCATCGAAAATTGATAACACTTCTACAAATATATCAAATTAATGATTAGATTACGCTTTTTCTATGCGATTAGAGTTACATCACTTGCTTAATCGACAATTAGCTGCATTGCGTGGAGAGAGATATCTGCATAGTCAACACACGAGGCGGCGTCTATTTCTAACCTCCGCCAATAAAACTTATTTCGTTTGCATTAAAATAAAATTCAAATACAAACGTGCAATCTTTGTGGGGAGAATTATAGGATTTTGATAAGGAAAGCATCACAAAACACATGTGTTCGCAAACTGTAAATAGTTTGCAGCTGCTTTATAGAGATATTCAGCTCATTTCATGTGAAGAACTCTCTCTCTCTCTCTTTCTCTCTCTCTTTCTTTATCTATCAATTTATCGCTTTTTTATTTCAAGAGCCTTGTCTCAATGACTAAAACGAGGTCGACTTTCGTTTGTAGCCTAGGTGGGTTCAGACGTTCGCATATTCAAATTCGAATTCAAGCAAAGAATCTGTTCGCGCGTTGATATGACTCACGCATGCGCGTGAACGTCTGTTTCTCTACAGTCGAGCTCAAATCGAGGCGGGTTAAGTTTATTTTCTTTACTTTCTCTTTTTAATATTTCAAACCAACTAAATGGCATTCCTACAACATTACAGCAACAATGTCACATAGGCGTTGGTTTTGTCTGGTTTCCAATTAAACAATATAATAAGCCCTTTTTTTTAAACTAATTTGTAGTGGTGGGACGATTCCAAAATTTTTCCCGATTCCGATACAATTACCGATTCTGTTCTAACTTTCCGATTCCGATTCGATTCTCGATACCGATTCCGATTCCGATTCTTTTAATATTTATAAATATTTAATTAGAGATTTATTTTTTTGTTTTGTTTTTTTTGTTTTGTTTTTTCGTAAATTTTCAAATTATTATATAAATCCTCAGGTAATTCCCGGATATATTTTTTTCAAATGTTTTCCTTGTAATATATTGCAAATTGAAAGACAACAAACGGTTTATTTTGATTTTATACAAAGCAAAATGTATCCGTTCGTCGTTAGTGTACAACATGTTACTTGCAAGTTTTGATAAACAGTTGAAAATAGTCGACGATTGGTCAGTAAAATGAAAAAACAATGTAAGAACAAAATATTAACAACGCCCCCCCCTCCTTGGTACGGACGAATTTCTAAATAATAATGTTACTATTTAGAAAACCATTTTAACATGGAGAGGTCGTTGGGTTTCGTTAACTATTATGTGTCTTCCTTCTATGAATGTTTAAATTTTATTTTAATTATATAAATTTGGTGAGTTATTAAATTGATTTGCTTTGCTGTAAAAAAGCAAAACAAAAACGATATGCAAATAATAACAACTGGCGGGACCTGAGGAAATTCCACAGGGGACTCATTCATATGTAATATATTGATGTTGGTATTCATGGCGTAAATATGGATGCTCTGATATTATTGTAACTCTTGTTAAAACTTCAACAGTATTCATCTAAGCTAGCAAGGACGCCCGGCATAGCCAGATATGCTTAAATATGATATTTCAATTGTTGCAAAATTTGTATATATTATTATAGAGTTAATGTTCTATCGATTTTTATATATTATAAAGTTGCGATTTCAAAAAAAAAAAAAATATCCATATGACTTTGGTGCAACAGCTTGAGTTTCATCAGCTATAATCGAAACCGAAACCAAAATTTATGAAGAATTCTTGATGAAATTATTTATAAAAAAAAATAGATCACTGGAGTTTCATCAGCTATAATCGAAATCGAAATCAAAACTTACGAAGAATTCTTGGTAAAATCAGTTATAAAAAAATATAAATTCAGGAAAACTCGTACCCGGAAAACTCGTACCCGGAATACCGTGGCCCGAAATACTCGTCCCTTTTTGCTAGGTAGGGAAAAAAATTCACAGCAGACTCTTTTCTATTGATGTTAGCATTCTGTGGATGTTCAGCGTAAATGGAGACACCCTGATGTTATTGTAAGTTTTTGTTAAAACTTCAAATGTATTTATCTAAGCTAACAGGGACGCCCGGCGTAGCACGCTTAAATATGCAGCTTTCGTATATATTATTATCGAGTCAATTTTCTATTGATTGTTATATATCATAAAGTTTTGGTTTCAAAAGCCCATATATATCTATACGACTTGGGGGCATCGGCTTGAATCGAAACGAAACCAAAACTTATGAAGAAAAACAATATATATATATATATATATACTTCATTTACTCACATAAATTAATATATGAAAGCAAAAATTTATTAAGTAGTTGCTTCAAAAGTGCTCAATACGTAGGTAGAGCTAGTTAGTAAGTTATAAAATATATATGGCGATTAATCTACACTGAATATTCCGCGTTTCATCCACTCTAGGACTCTTCAGGCTTGTGCACATAAGCCTGAAGAGTCCTAGAGTGGATGAAACGCGGAATATTCAGTGTAGCTTAATCGCCATATATATTTTATAACTTACTATATATATATATATATGTGTGTGTGTGTGTATGTGTGTGTGTGTTGCAATGAAAATACGGTACTTTCCGTAGACTCGTTTTCACGTCTGTCCCATCTGATTCAGTGGCCTGTTTTTATAAAAGACAGAGTCCTCCAAATTTGTATATTTGCATATGTGTGCGAAGACACACGAGATTCTGTGAGATTGCATTGTAATATAAGGCCGCAGGCGCCATCTTAGACCCTTTTCCGCATCATGACGCTGCGTCGGCAAAGCGCACACCGAGTCCGTTTAAGAGGTAAGAGTTCCTTCAGCTATAATCGAAACCGAAACTGAAACTTATGAAGAATTCTTGATAAAATTATTTATTACAAAAAATAGGTCATAACAACTAAACGACATTCAATCGGAAAAAAGATGTAAGCGTGACACACAAAATGACACAAAAATATCTTAATCAATAATAATTGATTAATAAATTGATGAGCGACCATGTAAACATTGTTCTTGATGTTTTCTAAATCATTGATCTCGGTTAACCTTAATCTGTTGGCGCTTTTCTAGAATTCGTCATTATGCTGAGGGAGGAAACTCTATTTTGCTAAGAGATTTCTTCATTTTTCATACGAGAATTTGGGACGCTAAAACCGAAACAACATCGAGGAATTGCAAGAAAAAAATGCAACTACTTTTTTTTTAAAAAGACTAAAAAATAACAAAGGATGAAAACATAACAAAGAGAAAAAGTATATTTGATGAAAGAAAACCGACGCGAATGCCTTTTTAGACTACATTACCTTTTTTTTATTAAAACATGTAATTTAAAAGAAAAATATAGCTGTGACTAATTTTTGCTAACATTAAAAACGTTAAAAAACGAAATGAAAACAGTGGGAAAAAAAAATACAAATTTTTTCGAAAATGTATTTTTCATCCATTTTCCTTCTTTTTTTGTAAGACTAAAGACTACTTTTTTGTTATTAATGTTATCAATTGTTGATACATTAAAAATCATTGTAATTTTTTTTTTAATGCTTTCATTTTGTTTTGTTTAAAAAAAATTACAATTTCTCTGAAACGCTCTCCCCTTTTGAAGATTACATAAAAAATCGTTAACATTTGTTAATAAAAAATCGTTAACATTTTTTTAATAAAAAAATCAACATTTTTAAATAAAAAATCGTTAACATTTTTTTAATAAAAAAAATCGTTAAAAAAAGTAGTTGTACCTTTCTAATGGTTTTACTTTTCTTTTTTTTTTTTTTGCTTTCTTTAATGATTTCGCTTTTTTTGTTATTGATGTTATTGCAGCTATTAATTGCAGCTTTTTTAACATTTATCCTTAAAAATAAGAATGTAGTTGACAAAAGGGTCGCAGTTTTCTTAAATAATCTTTTTATCTCTTGTAATCTTTTTCGTTCATTGTTCAAAAAATAGTCGCATCTTTTTTCTTACAATTCCTCAAAGTTGCGTTGGTTTTAGAGTTTTAAAATTTCTTATGAAAATATGAACGAATTATTAAAACAGTTATTTCCCTCAGCAAAATGATGAACAGCGCTAATCGCACACTTCATCAAAGATTCTAGTCTTACAAGTTTCATTCATCAGTGATAATGTGGATTGCGTCGTTCCTTCATCATCGTTCAGTGTCCAAGGAATGATTGTCTTATCACGGAGGCGAGTGGTTGCCGTGGAATGTATCAAACATCTTTCCTCGACCCAGTTCTTCTGTTTTTTCTTGTATGTTAATCGTTTTCCAGGTAAATGAACTGAACAGTTACTACTCTTTGCGAAGATGTAAAATCATCATAGTTGATCATAAGTACGTCTAGATAATACTAATCTTAAGAAAATCCGGCTCTGCTCTTCTGCCTGGGATTTACTGCTCAACTCTGGAAAATACAGTCAATTTCCTATCAGATCTTCACATAGTGCCCCTCCGACTATCGGTTTTCTACCTCAAACAGTCAATATCGTCGCTAACATAAAAGTTCTGGATATGGCTGTGGACAATTCCATCAAACCAACGCTTTAATGTATCGGCTCTGAAGACTAAACTTGTTTCACTTAAACAGCGAAGGATGCGAGAAGACTTGATTTGACATCATCATCATCATCATCATCATCATCATCATCATCATCATCATCATCATCATCATCATCATCATCAGGTATGTGAATCTACTTTGCCATGTTTTTTATTTTACTCCAACAGCTAGAGGTGGTCTCGTCGGGTACCTGAAAAATATATACCGCATCGCTTTCGGCTGAATAGAAAAAAGAAACGTTCTCTGCCAGTATATCTGCCCCGTAAAATGGCTGACATAGGAGATCGTGACGATGCCTACCACATTTAGGTTTAAAATAGCCTTGGACAAACATTCAAACTGCATGTAAATGTGAAAATTTTCTGTCTTTTTAGATGGCTTGTTGCGCTTTTCTCTTTTTACCAAATATATTGATTTGCTTGAAATGGGTAAAACTAGCTCTTGATTCAGAAACCGTCGTTATTGTCGTTTAAACAGCACACAATTGTGTGAAACTGAATAATTGTTTAATAGTGTGCGTGTATATTAGTAGACATTACGCGCATGTTTTAGGTCGTAAATATTTAAACTAAAACTATGGTAACAAAGAAGTGTCAGAAGGAGATGAAAAAAGAAGAGGAAAATCACTAAAACACCCACAAACAACACAATCATATGCCCCAAAAGGAAATGGAATTCTTCATGGCAACAATAAACAAAATGAATCTATGTACAAACATGATCATAACAAATTAAGCCAGATAGACAATAAGCAATCATAGCCATACGTTACCATAAAATGAAAGAAAGTTGCGTTTTTGTCTTCCGTCTTTTTATTTTAATTTACATAAATGACCATCGATGTGGTCATCGCCGACATGACAGTCTCGATCATTGCGTCGTTAAGCGTCGTATTTAGCATTTTTCGTCAGAATGTTTATGTGGAGACGAGAAGAAAAATAAACGCAAAGGCGTTCGAATTTATTTATATAGACGTCTTTTTTTCACGTTCTAAAAGGTTTGCCTATGTGCCGTCAAATGTGTCGTCAAACAAACGCAGAGCGTTTTTTGTTTGTTTTTGTTTTTTGTTTTCTTCTTCTCTTGTTACGCTTTTGTATAAAACAACTTTGCTGGCCGTGAAGATCGCTTTACACACGGCCATGGAGTTCTTCAAGGATTCTTTTTCTTTTACGAGTTGACCTTCTTTTAGCACCTCAGAGTTGAACATCCAGAGGCATACGGAATCCTAACCCTTTTCCTCGATTATCAGTGGCGCCATCAAGTGTCCACTGAGACGAAGCGTTGGTTCGTTGACAGAAAAGAAAAAGGGTGATTGAAAGAGCGGCGGGCATTAAATTCCGCTTTGTACTTCAACACACACACACACACACACACACACACACACACACACACACACACATACACACACACACACACACACACACAAGTTTCACTGTTTTTCTTCAGACACACATACGTGCACACATTCTTATGTGCGTGTGTGTGTGTGTTTGTGTGTGTGTGTGTGTGTGTGTGTGTGTGTGTGTGTGTGTGTGTGTGTGTGTGTGTGTGTGTGTGTGTGTGTGTGTGTTAGGTTAGCAGTGTTATTTTGACTTGGAAAGAAAGCTTTTTTGTAATTCCATTTTAACCCCAAACAAGACATAGTGCAACTTTGATACAGGAGCAAGGATACTATGTAGGGAGTTGAGCAGCAAGATGTCTGTTTACATTTTTTTTTTTTTTTTTTTTTTACAAAGGCATCACCACATTATCAAGGCCCAGAGGCCACTCAAGGATAAGGGTTAAAGAGTGTACAGTAGAAGTTGGTCAATATAGTAGTCATTAGTAATGAAAATTTGGTAAATTTAATAACTTATATGGAACGGCTCATCAAGAACTTATTTACTTTAGACTTGAACACATCCATATTGTAGTCAGCCGGAAAGCAGGAAAACGGAAGACAATTCCACAGGCGTGCAGTTCTAAGAAAGAAGCTTTGTTCATGGAATCTACGTTTAGGTTTAGGCACAGATAAAGAGTGGGGGAAATTATTGATAGTGTTTACAGCTAGACGAGTGTTTCTTGTGAAAGTTTGGCGAGGGGGGACCATAGATTGAAGCTCAGTTGAACACTTTCCATGAAAATAACGATACATCAGAGACAAACTCGCAACATCTCTTCTGTGAGATAGAGGTTGCAAGGAGGAGAAAAGGACATCTCCTACGAGGCTACGAAGTCTATTTTGAACTCTATCAAGGCAGGACAAGTCCTTTCTAGCAGCTCCTGCCCAGATGTGGCAACAGTATTCCATCCTTGGACGTACCTGGCTCTTATATAGGTAGAGAATAGCATCAGCAGTGAGATATCTACTGGATCGATAGAAAGATCCCACCATTTTTCCAGCGGCCTTGGCAACAGATTTGATATACGTGTTCCATTTAAGATCAGGAGTAATGGTCAAGCCCAGAAGCTTGTCAAAACTTGAGGCCTCCTGAAGACGAGAGCCATTCATTTCAATTGATGACAAATGTGGATTAGAATGTTGATTATGTAAATAGAGAAGCTTGGTTTTAGATGCATTAAAAGTAACCAGCCACTCCTTTCCCCATTGTACTACACGCTCAAGATCAGAGGAGAGAGAATTGGAGAGAACTTGGTCGTTTACTGTCTTAGATGTGCTACCATAAATGGTAGTGTCGTCAGCATAAATGTCTACAAATGATGTAAGGATATGATTTGGAAGATCATTAATGTAGATCAGGAAAAGAGTTGGGCCCAGGATGGATCCCTGAGGGACACCGGCATTAATACTGTGAGCTTCTGATTTTTGCCCCTCAACTACTACTCTTATGAACCTATCAGAAAGAAATGATTTAATAATTGAGAAGACTTTTCCAGCTATACCATAGCTAGCGATCTTATGAAGTAAACCTTTATGCCATACCCTATCAAAGGCTTTAGATATGTCAAGAGCAATTGCCCTAGAAAGATTGCCACCGTCGAGAGATTTGCTAATCCTATGCGATATAACTGTAAGGACATCTGCTGTAGATCTAGCAGAACGGAAACCATATTGAGTGTCACTAAGAAGGTTATTTTTGTTGAGATGTTTGATTACTTCTGTATTTAACACAGATTCTAGCAACTTACTCATGACGCACAGGAGACTTATTGGCCTGTACTGAGAGGGGGATGAGCGATCACCTGAATTCTTAAATACAGGGCATACTGATGAGATTTTCCAGGGAGATGGGAAACTATTCTCCTTAAGACAACGTTTAAACAGTTTTGTAAGTATGGGCGCTAATTCAGGTTGAAGTTTTTTGAGTACTATAATTGGAATACCATCAGGGCCAGTTGCTTTACTCGAATCAAGGTTTTTGATTAGCTTCGCAACATCACATACAGATATATGTATATCACATAGCGTGTTTTCTGATACAGGAGGAAATATTGGGGGTTGGCGGTCTTGGTCGCAAAGGGTAGAATTAGCTGCAAAGTTCTTGACAAAGAGTTTGGCTTTGTCTGATGCTGACGAGATTACCTAAGGTCCACTGATAATAGTTGGGATGGAGCACACGCTTCTGTTCAGGATTCTGTTTGCTATTTGCCAAAACTGGTGGGAACCAAGCCGCTGCTCAGCTACTTTGGACTTAACAGATTGAGCATACAACACTCTTGCGTTCCTTATTACTTTCTTACAATGGTTGCTGGCAGTCCTGAAAACGGCTTTAGTTTCCATACATCTATTACGTTTGAAGCAGTGGAAAAAGTGATTTCAGTGCGCAATGGCAGCAGCACATTCTGGAGAGAACCATGGCTGGCTGTTAGGTTTTTGCTGAAACTTTTTAGAGGGTATGAAATGGTCAATACCTACAATTAACCATTCAGTTAGGTCTAATACTATAGAGGACACATCCTTTTTAAACATGGAATGCAGAGGTAGATCAGATATAAATGTACGGAAGCTATCCCAGTCAGCCTTAGTGTATCGATATACTGTACGATGAAGAGGTACGTCTGGGGACTTATTACATTTCATTTTTATCTTAATTGATACAACAGAGTGGTCGGAAGATCCAAGAGGCGACAGAACAGAAACTGAACATAGTTCAGGGCAAGTTGTGAGAAAAAGGTCTAGTAGGCTCGCATACTGGCCGTCATTATCGGGCACACGGGTAGGTTCCTGAACAATCTGAGTGAGGTCATAGGCAATGGAGAAATCATGACAGAACCTCCCCTCATCATCGGTCTTGTTTGAGCGGGTCAACCATTCGACGTTGTGAACATTGAAGTCTCCACATACGTGAATGTTAGCTGAAGGATAAGTAGAAAGGACTTGGTCAATTTTCTCAGATATGCTTTGAAAGATAGTAACTCCGCTGTTGTGGGGGCGATAGAGAGTAAATATAAATGCAGTAGTGTGAGCTAAAGCAACCCGGAAGCACATATAGGGTAAGTTAGGATCTTCCCTGGAGATGTCCCTCCCACATGGAAAGCTATCTTTAATATAGGCACATATTCCATGCCCATGGCGATCTTGGGGGTCAGATTTAGAAGTTAAGTTAGAGTATCCTGAAATTGCAAACTCATCTAGGGAAATAGCCTGTCCAATGCCAGTTTCACTTAAAAATAAAAGGTCTGGTTTAGTCTCCTGTAATTGGGTTTCAACCTCTGGAAGGTTAGAACGAAGACCCCTGATGTTGGAGAAGGAGACATGGTAGTAGGGGTCTACGTTGGAAGTTGGAGAACCGGGTTTAATCGTGTATTTTTTCTTGAAACTTGTCATGATGAAATTTTGGAATTTGTGGACTAGGTCGACAGATTTACTTAGAGCAGGACAGAGAGGGGAAATTAAGAGAGAAAAAGAAACGAAGAATTTTTTTTTATGTAGCTAATGATAAGGTAAAGCCGTAACAATTACCCACTAGTATGGCATCGAGAGGCCCCACCAGAAGCTACTGCATGGTCCAGAATCCATTCACCAAATGGCAATACAGCAGCCCCAGTACTTTGCACCTGCTGATAGGACAGCCTCCTTAGTGGTTAATCCAAGGTTCGGGTCCCTGACTATCAGGCGGATAACGTCAGCCCAGACAAAACGTTTACCTCCAGCACCCTTACTAGTGACATGGCTACAAGGATAGACATAGAAACAGAAAATTTCCGCCATCTCAGCCAACTGTTCGCAAAAATACTGCCAACCTAGAAAACAGCTTTTTCTTCTCCCTTTGTCCGAAAAATCACTCATTTAAAAAATGAGGACTGAGGGACAAATAAGAAGAAGCGAGAGTAACAGGAGCTGCCGATAACGCATCCACAATGCGTTTTCTACTCTCCATTAAAAAAAAAAAAAAACTATTAAGTATTGTACTTAATAAAAGTCCAACAGACGTGTTTAAGGGAAAGTATGGTGATAGATTCCCCTCACACGAACTAAAAATGAGTATAATTCGTAATTTTTGCTATCAACTCGGTAGATAAATAAACATATGTACGAGGAAAAAAAAAAGCTAGCATTTAATAAAACAGAAATACACAAATTAAATACTGAAATAAAATGGAGTTGTTAATATTTTAAATCTAAAATAAAAAGCATGATTACACTTGAACAGTACAGTTGGGAAAGCAGGAACCCGGAAGGGAATTCTAAAGTCTAGCAGTTCTAGGGAAGAAACTATTAGAGTAGAAGGTTTTCTAACATCGAGGGATCTCTATTGTGTAGGAGTGGGATTTTGCTGCTTGTTGGGTTTCTCGGGGTAAATTACGTCGAGGGGGTACAAGAGCTTGTAGTTTTTCGGAGCATCCACCATTAAAATATTTGTAAAACAGGCAGACGGACCCAACATTTCATCCATGGGACAGAGGTTTAAGCTAAGATGACAGTTTAGGACATACCCTAACCCCTCTTCTCCGGGGGCCGAGCCGCATCCGTCGCAATCCTGGTTCATGGGAGCATACTTGTGATGTACTTCTGGCCGTGTTCGTCGCTCCCAGCTCACAGGACCATAGATGCAACCCAGCAGGGCTACATTCTTACTTGTCTAGTGGTGGACTCCTTAAGGGTGATCAGACTCTCACTGGTCACTGGAAAATATCCTTCTGCTGCTCAGGGCGCGAAATGTGCATGACCCTAAGTCCGTGTGGCAACATCGTCGATTTCGGCCGTCACTCTGGCTTCGTGCTGGATCCAGTCTGTCTCCTTCATCATCTCGCGTCAGGGCATACCTGAAATAAACTGTATCTTCATTCAGGCCGGCAAGCGAGAAACAAGGAAAAACTCTGGGACATTTTTATATAACGAAACAAATTAATTATTCATAAATCGTTCTACATCTGTTTAAAAGTCGAGTTCTTTGATCCAAGTTTATGATGCAGGTTGCATACTTAAGTTCCACTGATCAATTTCCCAGCTAAAACAAGAGCTTTTCAACTTAGCTCTTATGAGGCGGGATGAGAGCGATGTTGACGCCTCGAATGCCAGTCAGTAAACAGGACTAAGGACTCTAACTCCAAAAAGTCAATCGTTTTTATCAAATCAGTAATTTCTCCTTCCATCTTTTTGGAGTTATTCTTTCTTTTTTCCATTATCTTATTCTTTTCCTTCTCTCGTGAACTCATTATTTTATTCTTTTCATTTTCTCTTTCTTTTCTCTCTTCTTCGTCTTTCATGACCATATCTCTCCCTAGGTTCAATTTATTTATTTATCTGTCCAACTAACTTATCACTTGGCTTGATGGTCTGGTAGTTAAATACAACAGGTGGACCCAATGACAACATCTCACAGACACCAAAGCAGACCTTTTGAACTCAAGTCATTGTACCTGTCTCACTCAATTAGTAGTTAAAATTCATTTTTTTACCAAATCCAACTAGAAAAACAATCTCTTGTTCCACGAATCATATCAGATCTTATATTTTTTTCTCATTGAAATATTTACTCTTTTCTGGTGGACAGGAATCTCATAAACATCTGTTTATCCTCTCCTATCTTCTCTTCCTCTATTTGAAAAGCAAGATCATCTGGTGTCGCCAGGGATCTTCTCATATCCGCCCCTTCCTTTCACTTGTCAATTAGTCATAATTGGCATATATGCGACCTGCACAAGAAGCCTGACTCGAAACTAGTAATTCTAATCAGTCAATAAAAAGCAATTGACAAAAATTGTCCATTTAGCATGCAAAAATGTTCTGGTCCAATGGTTCTGGTTGTACTGCTGTGTATATTATAATGTAGTATGTATGCATGCATAAGTACTTGTATGTAGTTCATAGTTCTTATCATCAGAGAAAATGGCACTCATTCAATAATTAGACATGCACCCATGCAATTATAAGCTTCCACAGCTCCTGAGTCATGGGTTTTTATATTCGCCTACACATGCATTTTTTCAATTGATAAACTCCCTTTTTTTCACTTTACTAGTCCTCTTAAGGTGACTGCAACTACGTACATGCAAAACAGTTTCTCTTCTTTATTTTCAGTCCTTCTGTATAACTGTAACTCATCAAAATATGTACATGCAAACATGGGGTGTCTTTCATTTTTTTTTCTTATTTACTTTCAGACTATCTTCACGAATTAATCTATGTGCATGCAAAACATTTTTTTCTTTTTTCATTTTTTTTCATTTTCGGTCCTTCTGTATGACTTCACCTATGTGCATGTAACCGTGAAAAGATAACCATGTTCAGTTCACTATCAAAGGAGGGCTCATACACCCTTTAAACTACTTGCTCATTTTCTCTTTCTCTCTAATCATAAACAATCAGAAAAATATTTGCGCTTTTGATATTTGTTTTTTTTTTTTCATTCTTTTTCTTTTTTAATAATGGCTTAGGGACTGACTTTGGAATCCCTGCTTGTAACCTTGGGTTTTGTCGATGGTTGCAGCTCATGCATGCTATCCAGGTCAGGAGTGCTGTTGTCAGTTGTTAATGGTTTGTGGTTACTTGATTTCTTCCTACATTTAAAACTGGGGAATTCTTTCATTATTGACTCCCCCATTTTTATCCAGCTATCTGCTAATTAAAAAAACAATCTCCAGATTTCTCTCACACCTCATTGAGTAAAAGAAAGGTCAGATCCTTTCCACATATCCATTTTTCTTATATTTCTCTTCTTTTCCAAATTTAGTTAGTCCTCAACTAAACTATTTCTTTTCAGTCAGAATTCCCAAATACAATACAGAATTCCCAATACAATTAATTCTCTATCCTACAAGATCGACACAAGTTTCAAATCACTATCTTCAAAAAAATCTCACTTAATTCTCACATGATTATCTGGAGCCAACAAAATGAAAACGAGGTGAATGTAGTATTCTGGTGACTGAAATAACTCTAACCAAACGTGGCACAGTCAAGTCACATTTACGCCTCTATTTATTTATTTCTACTTGCTCAATGGCAATTCATTCTTCAGCTATACACAAATTCAAATTTACCATCAATACTGTCGGTTTTAAATCTGAGCGACATGTTGGGCACATAAATTTATTAGCTCTACTCCAGTACAGTGCTTGATTACAAAAATATCTAAAAACCAAGAATGCAATATCTTTATTCATAACATCATAAACCTCGAAGTTTTTTTCTTTTCTTCAGACGCATCTCTCACAATCCTTTACACGAAGGGAGAAACTCACGCCCTCAGCTCATGCATACCTCTTGGCATAGAGGCACATTTCCCAATGATATTTCATACTTTCACAATTTCAAAGCCTTCTCAACGACTGCATATTTAATTTTTTTCAGAACAGAACTATCAGCACCGTTAGTTTCTCTAAGACATCTACTTAACAGTTTACATGCTTCAAAACTATTTACCAGGCGACTGATTTCATTTTTTAAAATTTTTAATGTAAATTCCCAGGCTAAATGATTTTTTCTTTGACAGCCTAAATGCTTTAATGCCACTTCCAACCAATTTACCACCTCACACCCTGTGAAAACTCTCAGGCCAAATGACTTACTATTCGGCAGTTTAAATGCCTTAACATCACTTCCAACAATCTATTATTCACCTTTCATGAAAGTTTTTCACACTAAATGATTTTCTATTCAAAGCAGGTGAGAATGCTACACAACAATTACACACGTTATCAGTCCTCATCTAAAAAAAAAATTTTTTTTCAACAAAAAAAAAAAAATAGTACATTTCAATATAAATATTAAAATAAACGAAACAGTTCCCTTTATTTATTTTTTTTTCTTCAATCAAATCACGGTTCTATCAAATTCCATTTGTTTTATCCTAAAAAGATTTAAGATTCAATTCCATAATACACATGTTTTAGTTTCTCTTCTGTCTATCCCTATTGGTTTCTATCTACTAGCACATCTGAGAGAGCGGTCCGTGGCACAGCCTGCCAATACCATGTGCGCACAAGGGCCCGACATGCACACGACAGCACCAACAGTTGAAACCCAGTCCATTATCAGATTGCTACCTAGTTAACTACTTCTGCTTTACCTACTTCATTGCTCTTAGGCTAACAGGAACCGTGCTTCCCCCAATCTCAGTTTTTCTTCCCTTTAATTTTAATTTTAATAAAATTCTCCAACCAAACGTCCCTTTATTTAACAGTCTAAATGTCTCACCACTAATCTCAGGCAAATCATTACTTCATCTTTAATTTATTCTTATGAGAGTTTCTCTTCATTACAAAATCAGAACGGCATCGATACCGCCGGTTTCTATTTCTTTGGTTTCCCTTTTCACAACCATTCTTCAGGTTATCTTGGCATGAGCGTCTTTCTCTCTCTCACCTATTGACCACTCTATCTCATGGTGCATTATTCTCAAGAGTTTCCCCGTTCATTAGTGGTGCACAGTGTCTGTCACTGCGGACCGGCGGAAAGATCACATCTCTATGATATTCGTATTCTCACATGCGTTTTCCATGGCATCTCACGCAGACACACCCAGTGTCTCGTTAAATCTTTGACCACTCAATTCTTCATGCTTTACGACCAGTATACCTTGTACATTTCTCCGTCTCTACTTTTATAGCTCATACACAGTGCACTCTGCACTTTTTCACATCCCTACCGCAGGGATCACATCACACTCAGCCAATTCTTTCTGGCTCCCTCGACGCATTTTTTTTCTTCTAAAACTGCCAACTGTCGGTCTCTTTCTGTCTTAGTTCTTTTCTTTCTTTTTTCTTTCAACCATTATATGACCGTCGTTCTATTATAATTTATTTATTTATTTTTCCTTACTCTTCCTTTTTTTTTCAAAAACCATTTTTCTTTTAAAAATTTCAAAGCGAATCTAACCCTTCGGACTGCTACCCGTGATAAGTCATATACACTCTTATGTTCATCAATTCGCCCACACCTCGCTCCTGCTCCAAGCTGGTATTGGGGCTTGCTGCTTTTTGCTTTTCGCCTCTCCCTCTCTCCTCGTGTCTACTAAATCTGTTTACTGCTATGTCTTTTAAGGGGACTTGCCTCTCTCTCTCTTTCTCTCTCTCTCTCTCTCTCTCTCTCTCTCTATCTATCTATCTATCTATCTCTCCCATATCAGTGACAACATATGCGCGTCCGTTCTTATACAACGACTGCATATCAACCAGTCTAACGAATACATATTTCATTTTCACTTTTTCCCTTGGGAGTGGAAGAAAAATCAACAATACTTCGCATATTAAGACAAAACTTTCGTTACGGGAGACCTAATCACGAAAAACCACATTGACAACGCACCTAAAACAATTTGAGCGAAGCAATAGGAACCAATAAACATCTGCCCTTACCTTTCTTATCGTCTGCTTCGTTTCTTTCATCTCTCCTTTTCTCTGTCTCTCGTGGTCCTCCTTGCTGCAGTTTCTTTCATGCATTCTGACGGCTGGCTTCAAAGTTCAATTTCAATCTCTCTTTTCTTTCCGATAATACAATGTCAGTCTTTCTTTTCTTTTTAATAAGTTTTTTTCCCAATCGTTCTTTTTCCCCCGATTTTTTTTAAAAACATTTTTCTGTGCCATTTTCCTCTTTCCTTATTTTTTCCAATGTTTTTTCTTTTTCAAGAAAACTGAGTTCCAGACGCTTCAAAAATGTGTTCGTGGTTATTCATTTGTGCACATCTCATGGAGATGTGATATCCTAAGTCATCGGCACCAAAATATAATATAACCCTAACCCCTCTTCTCCGGGGGCCGGGTCGCATCTGTCGCTATCCTGGTTCATGGGAGCATACTTGTGATGTACTTCTGGCCGTGTTCGTCGCTCCCAGCTCACAGGACCATAGATGCAACCCAGCAGGGCTACATTCTTACTTGTCTAACATTGCATCCACAATCAAATGGCCGAGCCGAAGGCTTTGTCTACACATTTAAGAGAGCACTCTTGAAGCTAAAACGAAAAGAATTACTCGAGATCATAGAAATATTTTTAAGTAGCTACAGAGCTATCCAAATCCAAATTGCCCAAATAGAAAGTCTCCTGCTGAAGCATTGATGAACAGAAAAATATCTTTACCAATGAATGTTATTCGTCCATCATCAAATAATCTTCCCAAGAGAAACAGAACGCTAGAAAACCAGTTCAATCGCCATTATGGAGCAAGGTCACTTAAATTCCTACGAGAACAACTTGCATTGGCTTCCGCAATGGTAAAGAAAAATGGACACTAGGTCACATAGTACCTCATTCTGGTAATGTAATCTATGATGTAGATGTACCATCATCTATTTGGGTCAGACATTCAAACCAACTTCGTCACTCATATCTTCCACACAGACAATCAAAGAGCATAATCATTACGTAAAATATTTTATTGGACACATTTGAATTACCTCAAAGTGTTCAAGCGACATGCAGTAAACAAAGCAAGTCTGAGAAGAAAGCTTCAACCCGAAGGAAGCAACGAAGATGCAAACTTTAACTCTACAAATAGACTCACATCAAACATCATACAAGCATCATATTTCTAAGGGAGGGTGCTTTAGCGATGAAAGGGAGAATTTTAAATAGAGAAAGCAAAAGATTTCAACCTTTATAGATTTTTTTACAAGGTGGTCACCACTTATCAGGGCCCGGAAACCACTCAGGGATAAGGGTTATTGCATGTACAGTACGTTAGTGTTGAGATTTTAAAAAGTGTCTATTTAAGGGGGCGGTTCATCAAGAATTTGTTTGCGTTAGACTTGAAGACATCAGGGCTGTAGTCAGGTTGGAAGAAAACAGACGGAACAGAGTTCCACAGGCGTGCAGTTCTAAGAAAGAAGCTTTGTTCATGGAATCTACGTTTTGATTTAGGCACAGATAAAGAGTGAGGGAAATTTTTGACAGTGGTTTCAGCTAGACGGGTGTTTTTCGTAAAAGATTGGCGAGACAGGACCAGAGATTGGAGCTCAGACGAGAACCTGCCGTGGAAATAACGATAGAACAAAGATAGGCTCAAACGTCTCTTCTGTGGGAGAGCGGTTGCAGGGAAGAGAAAGGCCATGAAGTCTATTTTGTACTCTATCAAGGCAGGATAGGCTGTTTTTAGCAGCTCCTGCCCAGATATGGCAGCAGTATTCCATCCTTGGACGTACTTGGCTTTTATATAGATAGAGAATTGCATCAGTAGTGAGATATCTTCTGGAGCGGTAGAAGGATCACACCATCTTTCCAGCGACCTTGGCAACAGACTTGATGTACGTGTTCCATTTCAGATCAGGAGTAAAGGTCAAGCCCAGAAGCTTGTCAAAACATAGGGCTTCTCCTAGACGGGATCGGAGCGTTGATGATGTAAAGATAGGAGCTTGGTTTTAGATGCATTAAAGGTAACCAGCCACGTCTTCCCCCACTGAACCACGCATTCGAGATCACAGGAGAGAAAATCAGAGAGAATTTTGTCACTTATAGCCTTTGATGTGTTGCCGTAGATGGTCGTGTCATCAGCATAGATGTCAAAGAATGATTTAATATATGTTTAAGGAGATCATTGATGTAGATCAGGAAGAGAGTTGGGCTCAGGATGAACCCCTGAGAGACTCCAGCATTAATACTGCAGGCCTCTGATTTTTGTCCATCGACCACTACTCTTATGAGCCTATCAGAGAGAAATGATTTAATGATTGAGAAAACATTTCCAATTATACTGTAGCTGGAAATCTTGTGAAGTAGACCTTTATGCCATACGTTGTCGAAGGCCTTTGATATGTCAAGAGCACTTGCCCTAGAAAGGAAGCCTTTGTCAAGAGATTCGCTAATCCTATGAGATATAACCGTTAGCACATCTGCGGTAGATCATGCAGAACGGAAACCATATTGCGTGTTACTAAGAAGGTTATTTCTGCTGAGGTGGTTGACTACTTCTCTATTTATTGTGGATTCCAGCAACTTACTCATGACACACAGGAGATTTACTGGTCTGTACTGAGAGGGAGATGACTTATCACCTGAATTCTTAAATACAGGGCATACTTATAAGGTTTTCCAGGGTGTTGGAAAGCACTTCTCCTTAAGGCAACACTTAAACAGTTTCGTAAGTATGGGATCAAGTTCTGGCCCAATTATAGTGTTAAAAAGCTTCAAGCTTTTTAACACTATAATTGGGCCAGTTGCTTTACTGGAATCAAGGTTCTTGATTAGCTTGGCGACACCATGCACAGATATTTGTATGTTACCTAACGTGTTCTGTGTTATAGGAGGAAATATGGGGAGTTGATGGCCTCCGTCGCATAGGGTAGAATCAGCTGCAAAGTTCTTGGCAAATAGTTTGGCCTTGTCTGATGCTGACGGGATGACCTCTAGTCCATTGATAATGGTTAGGATACAACGCACACTTCTGTTCAGGATTGTATTTGTTATTTGCCAAAACTGGTGGGAACCAAGCCGCTGATCAGCTACTTTGGATTTAACGGACTGAGCATATAGCTCTCTTGCATTTTTCTTACTCTTTTACATTGGTTGCTGGCGTTCCTGAAAGCAGCATTAATCTCAGTGCATCTATTACGTTGGTAACTATGGAAAAAGTGATTTCTGTGCGCGATGGTAGCAGCACATTCAGGAGAGAACCATGGCTGGCTGTTAGGTTTTTGTTGGAATTTTTTGGATGGTATGAATCGGTCTATGCCTACAATTAACCATTCCGTCAGGTCTGATACTATAGAGGACACATCCTTTTTAAACATAGAATGCAGAGGTAGGTCAGATATGAATGTACGGAAGCTATCCCAGTCAGCAATAGAGTATCGATATACCGTACGGTGGAGAGGTATGGTTGAAGACTTATTACATTTCATTTTTATCTTAACTGCTACAACAGAGTGGTCAGAGGATCCCAGAGGAGATAGAACGGAATATGAACACACAGCTCAGGCGAAGTTGTGAGGAAAAGGTCTAGAAGGCTTGCATAAATAGAGTTCTTGAGAAAGCAAAGCAACATGGCGGGCATCGCCGGAAATTCAATATCTGTAAATAATTTAATGTTTCTGTCACGAATAAATTGTGTTTAAACACAATGAGTTTGTTTGCCTAATATTAGAATATTTAATGATCCTGACATCACAACTTCTCCTAACACAACAGTATATATACAAACATGAGGGGCGTTCCAAATGTAGTGGCTCCTATTTTTCGCTCAAATGGATTAGAGGGGATTGTAAATTGCATTGCTATGATGACCACATGCATTTATAACATCAAAGTTTCATTTTTATGTTGCAGCCTTGTCATAAAACTGAGACAAGTCATTGAATTCTTAGCAAAAGTGATTGAGAATAATGGTGATTATGTAGAAATAGAAATACTTGGGCGCAAAATGTTACTATTTTAATGGTACTTTCCTCTTTTCGTAGTTCTTAAACCTTTTGAGTTAAAAATATAGGAGGCATTTAGGCATTTTTTCCTTAGGCAAAATAAAATCTTAATAGGAACACTAAAAGTTAGTTACTCCACAGCACCATCGATCAAGTCCATCATTTCTAGAGAACTAAAGAAGATAGTAAACGCTGGCTGTTCTTGTGTGTCCACAAATGAATGCCCACGAAGGTATGGTTGAATCCCTTGTATATGAAGCTACAATCACTGACTAATCTACAAACATGCCCAGAAACATACATTGGAATGACGCAAGGTTCGCTTAAACGAATATCTTATTCAAATATTAGCTCTTTTAGAGTGAAAACAGGTATAAAACAGCTTTAGCAACCCGCGTGTTTGAGCTAAAAGAAAAGGGGGCACTTTTTACAATTAAAAGGATAAAAATGGATCACAAACCCTCATACTCTCCGGAATTGAAACAATGCTCACTTTGCAATTCTGAGAAGTACCATTTCTTTACAAAGGAGTCACCCGTAATAAAGGCCTGGAGGGGGGGGGCACTCTAGGATAATGAGTGTACAGTAGTCAATTAGGCAATATCATAGTAATCGTTAGTAGTGGAAATTTGATAAATTGGATTACTTAAGGGAAGACAAGTTCCACAGGTTTGCAGTTCTAAGAAAGAAACTTTGTTCATGGAATCTACGTTTAGGTTTAGGCACAGATAACGCGTGGGGAAAATTATTTATAGGGTTTCAGCTAGACGCATATTTTTCGTGAAAGTTTGACGAGGGGAACCATAGATTGGAGCTCAGACGAGCACTTGCCATAAAAATAACAATATAGCAGAGAACGACTCGCAACGTCTCTTCTGTTGGAAACAGGTTGCAAGGAAGAGAAAAAGGCATTCATATTCTACAGTTCATTTATGATCCAAGAAAAAGCTATTTAAATGTACAGAACGAATGCCTGAAAGGTTGTATACACAGAAGGAGAACACTTCTTATAAACTGGGATTAGAAAAATGACAAAACCTGATTTACAATAATTTTTATTAATATTGAATAGGTGGAAAAAAAATAGAGGAATATAATTTTAAGTTTTCTATTAGTATAGTGTTCCATTTTTCCTTAGGCTTCTGGAAGAGCATTTCGCACAAAAACATAAACTATATTTAAATTTTAGAATAAAAATAAAGTTTAATATAGTATTATATAAATAAAAATTATTATTAGAATATTATATATTATTATTATTATCATCGAATTGGGCTTAAAAATATCGGTTTAAAAAGTTTTTTGTGAAATCGATCAGGCCTTTACAAAGTTGTCTCTGAACTAACATCCGAATTAGTTAAAATAAAAACAATTCCTTTAAAAATGGAACAAATTACAAATTGATGAATTCATAAACCAGATTTTTTCATAGGTGACGCGATAAATAGTTCAATTTTATGATAATAATTAATAACAGAACCATTTACACTAGTTTTTCCTGATTCTTTTCCTCTTTCTTTTCCTTTCTTTTTCTGTTTCTTTGGCGTCAACAATATAAAAAGGGCAATTATTTAAATTCAATCATCGGAAATGTAAATAAAAAAGGAATTTGACGATATGGTAATGCATGTGTATTTTTCCATTTCCAAGTATAGACAGATAAGATAGATCGGTTGAGATGAGCTTGATATGAAGACCTAAAACGGTTCTTTATTATCAGGTTTGAAAATGACGGTATCGATAACTTATCTCATCCAAACTTTTGAATATATATATATATATATATATATACATATATATATATATATATATATATATATATATATATATATATAGTTATCCACATACAGTACAGTTTCGCTGTTTCACAGCTCATCAGTGCGGCTAAACAAGCAACTACCTCAAGCCAGGATCGAAACCCGATCGCTCATTCGACAATTGGAGCGTCTAACCGTTGTGCTATTAGTTGCTGCTATGCAGGCAGTGAATTAACAATGTGTTGACATTGTCCAACTACCTACGCTCAATTGGTTTACACAAAGATCATCGCTAAATACGCTAATGGTAATTTGTATATCACTTTCCAATATGCTTAACCTAAGATAAGTTAAATTGTCTGTCTGTGTGTCTGTGTACATTTCCCTACCAAATTACTCTGTCAATGTTAAGTCTAAAGAATCGAAATTTGACATAAAGGGGTTTGGGAAAATCTTTTTAATCGGTTTTCGGCCAGAAATTTGGCTGTCAAGAAGTCAAAGTTCAACGATTTGACCTTTGAAAACTCTACCAAACTCCTCCGCTAATTTTGGGTCTAAACACTCGAAATTTTAGATGTAGGTTACTCGGACATGGATCTAACTTTTGAATTCGATTTGAGCCTAAAACAATAAATATTAAGGGGTCAGAATTTGGTCACAGATTTTTAAAAAATAACCTCGCAGCCAATTTCTGGTCTAAACATTTGAAATTTTACATAAAGTGTATTCAAATATAGGGCAAGCTTTAAAATCGGTTTTTGACCGAAAACTTAGTTACCAAGGGGTCAAAGTTCAAAAGATTTGACTTTGGCGGTCTCTAACAAACTATTCAGCAACTTTTAGATCGAAACATTTGAAATTTTACATAAAGTGTATTCAAACATGCAACGAGCTTTTTAATCATTTTTTGGCGAAAATTTGGCTGCCAAGAAGTCAAAATTGAAGGAGACTCTACCATACTCCTCCGCTAATTTTAGGTCTAAACACTCGTAATGTTCGATGTAGGTTACCCAGACATGAGTCAAACTTTTTAATATATATATATATATATATATATATATATATATATGTGTGCACATAAAGTAATGAACAGTACACAGGGTTCGAGCAAAGCTGAGCTGAACTGTTAGTATATATATATATATATATATATATATATATATATATATATATATATATAAGTCTAAAAATATATATGTATCATTCTAAAATATATATGTATATATGATTCTAATATATATATATATATATATATATATATATATATATATATATATAAATGGAATTGTAGAAGTCGGTACACTGCAGAGGTAACGGAAAGACACAAGCTGAAGCAGGTGAGAAAGTTTTATTAATACAACTTAGAAATACATGTGTACATATTTCTATATCTCTTATACGCATTATATTTATATTTGCACAGTGGTCACCTGGGAAACTCTGTCTGGTGGTATATCCGTGTTATATAATATTTCGAGAAAGATCTCGCCTTCTGCAATTCTATTTAACTACATACTATACAAGCAAACTACATATCTTATATATATATATATATATATATATATATATATACACACACATATATATATAATTATATATATGAGCAAACAGTTGAATTGAATCAGGATTAGATGAAAACATATTGATAATATTAACACAAGTGTGATAAGAATCAGAAAAACACAAATTGATAATGTAAACACAATGTGAATTAGAATCAGAAAAAAATACTTACACTGGTAAATATGAAAACGGACCCTCGGGATTATATTGGAGTGATCATTTCAAGGGAAAATCAGAATCATCAAGCGAAGGATTGCTAACAAATATACAAACAAGGAAATCAACCTGATCCTTAATGATGAAATAACTTGAAGAACATTAAAAAGCGGGGGGGGGGATAGCGGATTTGTTACTATTAGTAATACTATTAAAGATTTTCCAGATATCACGAACGCCAACCTTTTGAGATGAGATATAGTCACACATCCTTTGAGCATACTAGATTTAGCCTCAGAGATTGCTCTCTTGCGGGTGTTGCTAGCTCTTCTCTAGGATTATTTTGAAGTTTCATAACTATCTCGATGATACTGATTAAAGTAATGGTTACGCGTGGTAATAGCAGAAACACAACCAGATGAAAACCAGGGAAAAAAAGATGTTTGGATTAAAAATTATTATGAAGAATGAAAGTGTCTATATATGAGCAAACAGTTAATAAAATATGTTAAAAAAACACTTTTAAATGAGTTAAAAACATATTTAATCTGAAAAGGAAACACTAGATAAATGGATAGTTCTTAATCCGCGGAGTTTCGAAGAAATACTCTCCTTCTCATCAGAGGGTAGGAATTAGCAAAATACGGGATCGAATTTTGTATGCAGAAGTATTTGATGAAACAACAAGTAAGTCAAAGATCTTACTTGAAAACAAAATAAGTTAAACAGAGGGAATATGGTAAAGAAAAAGGTGATTACACATGAATGGATAGTCTGGTGGAAGATAAAAAATCCAGTGACGGTAAAATCCAAATGTAAAACTTCTAGAAAGTGAAAAGAATTTCCATTTGTACAAGTAAAATCCAAGGAAATCCCGTAATTTGAAGAAGATGGTCCATAATAATCCAAAGGCAGAAATACATGGAATAATTCACAAAAATGTGTACAAGGAAAAAAATAATATTAATAAAAGAAAAATAAGATGTGCTTTTCACTCTACTTCCGAGACATAACTATAAATAAAAAAGATCTGTGAAGAGAAAGGAGAGAGAGAGAGAAAATGATAAAGTTAAATATAAAATATAAAATAAAGGGAAACAAAAGTCAAAATGACCCAGACAGGAAATGTTAAAGGCGCGAAAATATATATAGGGCAAAATAATATAGGTCAACTGAAATGTACAGGTCATCACTTAAAAAAATGTCAGCAAGAGTTGTTAAACGACACTAAAAGGAAAATAAAAATAAATAAATAAATATATAATAAATAAATAGAAATAAAAGAATAAATAAATAAATAAATAAATAAAATATAATAAAAAACAAAATAAAAATATAATATATAATATAAAATAAAATAAGAATAAAAATAAAAATAAAAATTATTTAAGGGGAGAAGATGGCCGGTATCTGCAATTACAGGGAAAAAAAGTAAGTAAATTCATATAGTAAAATTTAAGTAAATATACATACAAATATGAAAGTCTGGGTAGATTGATATATTAGATAGATAGGAAAGTTTAAAGAATAAAACAGAAAATGCAGATAAATAACCGGCCATGCAAAGAAGAGATAAAAAATTAAAATAAAGGATTATTAAATTATAAAGTATTAAGAAGTATGTCGAAAAACGATAAAGTTAAAGAAAATTTTTTTATATCTATATAAAGGGTAAAAGTAATAACTATGTAATTTCAAAATTGCCATAATTAAATTTGGACTTATGTTTACAGAAAGAGATCAGTTCATTTTTAGAATTTATTATATTGTTACTTTGATGGGGAGTTATTACAGTTATAGCTTCGGTTGTGCAGAGGCGACATGACTTAGAGCCTGGAGTATAAGACTTAACTTTTTTATAATAGTCCATTTGATTGAGAAGGGAGTATTGTTAGAGTTAAGTTTTTTAATTAGAGTGGTTAGAGAAGTTCCTTAGTTATTATTAGAATTATGGTTGTTAAAAGAAGAAATGTGGTTTAATATTCTTTTCTTAATTAATGTTGAAGTAGCGCCGATATATGCATGTACTTTATTAAAATCTGGAGGTCTGGTATTAATATTAATTTGCTGATTTGTATTAGTTAAATAGTTTGAATTTTGTTTTTAGTGTTCAACAAATGGTGGGACAATGTCTGTATGAGGACTATTTTGGAGGGGATAATGAATGTTGTTAGTGTTAGGATGGCTGTTAGGAGAAATATTATTATTCTCATTAATATTATTATTATTATTATTATTATTATTATTATCATCATCATCATTATTACTAGTTGTATGATTGTAAATGGAAGGGCTGCTCGAATGGTGTATTGGATTAGTAACTATATCAGATGGAGGATGGGAAGAAAAATAACTTGAAGACGAAATATTAGTGTCTATTATGGGAGGATTGCGTGGGAGCTCAGTAATAGTGCAAGAATATATAACATCTTTATGGATACAATCATTATTGAGCGGGCAAAGATGTTTGTTATTACAATTACAGTTAGTATTGGGTTTAATTGGAAAAGGGATTTTTGGGGCTGATTTAATTTTTTTGTTATTAGATGTTAAAATTCTTTGTGCTAAATTAGGCATTGTTGAATGAGAAATCCGAATAATAATAATAAGAAGAATATATCTATATATATAAAAATGTAATTTTGGTTCGTTAAAAGCGAATAAAACCATATTTCTACGTTACCAATTTAATTGAAATTTTCAGAAATTCTATTTTTAAAGTCAAGGAATGTGTTATGTTATTAAAATAATTTAACATTGCGAATTATAAAAATATTAAATTAAATAAAAAATATTTTTCGTAACTGCGAGATTATCGCCATTTTATTTCCGGTAGAAATTAGCCTTTCACTTATCGAGATAAGTATTATTTGTATTAATTTTTATGATACCCATGCAGAGAGTGATCTGTGCTGAAATAATGTTATTATTTAAAAAGTCATTCTTAACATGGGGAGGGGAGGATGTTTTGTACCTATTCTGTACTTTAACCTTACAATTGAATAAAAAAACATATCGTAGAACGTTAATTAAACGTGGAAATATGATTTAAAAAATAGCGCGGATCGCTCTCTGCATTAGCACCATTTTTATTTATTGCGGACTATTATTCTCATCTTTATTAGTTGTTTCACGACTTTTCGGATAACTATTCCTCTGGCCTTCATGAAAAGAAGTAAGTCCTTTTATAGATGTTCAGTAACTTTTTTCCTTTTATTATTCTTAAAGAGTAAAACTTTTCTTATTCATGAAAAGAGTTAAGCCTACGTAAATAAATAAATGTTTGTACACGTGACAAATTATCAATAGTTTAATAAAGTTTAGTTACTTTTTTTAAAAAATTATTTATGAAAAGAGTTAACGTAAATGATGTTTGTAAAAGTGCGAAAAGCGACGTTGTACAACCATCACTCCCATGATTAATTTCTATAATCATTATTTCGACATTTGAAAGTGGTGCTTACTTTTTAGTTACAACGTTTTGATAAATCAGTCACCCATTTTGTAAGCAATAAAAACGCGGTATATCAAAACCATAGAAAGTAAAAATAATATGTGCCTCTACCGCATTTGTAAGCCAGAAATATATTTGTTTCTCAAAGAAAAAAAATAGATTGAACATGACTTTTTTTATTGTTTTTATGAAAATAAAGTTTCGAGTTTTAAAAAAAAAACTTTTAACTTATTTAGTTAAAAGTCAGTTTGTGGGTGTTTTTTTTTTTTTTGTTTTATGAAAGGTGAGTTTTTTTGTTTTTTTTTTCAAAACTTTTGCTTTTTTAAAAAATTTTTTAAAGTATTATAAATTTCACTAACATGCTGGAGAAATGTTTAATAATTTGGTATTTTTTTTAGATTAGGTCCACCTCCACAATTTTCCTTTCAATGACGACATTTATAGGTTTCCGAGTATGCTGAACACGCAATCGCATTGAAATTTTGCGGAAATAGATAGTTTTATTATGCATTGTATTCTTCGGCGGCCATCTTTTTACGTGCACACGGGCCATAAACAAATACACGCACGTAAAAAAGATGGCCGCCAAAGATTAAAATGCATAATACAACTTTTTATATCTTGATAACTACTTATTTCTTCAAAATTTCAATGCGATTTTCGTATTCAGCATAGTTGAAACCCATTTCAAGTCGTCATTTAAAAGAAAATTGGGGAGATGGACCTAATCTAAAAATTTACCAATAATTTTTCATCCCGTATGCCTCCCGATACATTGCTTCGTCAACATGCGACCATTTTATATCTCCCGAAGACATTTCTGTATTTAGAAAAAAAAAATGAGTGATCGATTTACCAGAATGTGGTAACTAAAAAGTGAGTACCCCTTTCAAATGTTGAAATGATTTTTTTTTTTTACAATTTTTTTTCATAATCTGGTTAGCGTTCAATCAATAATAATCCAGTGAAAAAATTTCAAAAAACCTATCAGTATAGAAACTCCACCACGTAAGTAAATAAATAAAAAATGTTACGTGCGCATGCGTTAGCCTTGATTAGGGGGTACTAAGGGAACGACCATTAAATAATTCTGCGGGTCGCCATGGGACTCAACGCCCAAGGAGTACCAAAATAGTTTTCATGATATGAATAAATTTTTTTTTCGAAAAGTGGGTGATCACTTTTCCATATAAATTTAACTTAAAATGAGCACCCACTTTCTGGCCACCTGAGGAAGGGACATTTATTTTCATGTTTATTGGCTTAAAGGTTTTTTGACAAGGCAGTTTGGTACACGAATGCATATTTAACAGTTTTCGTTTATGCTCACGCTACGTCTGTGAAATGGAAAATAGTCCCAGAGTTCAGGGGTTAATACCATGCAAAAGAAATCAAACAAAAATTTTTTTAGCCAAGAAACACACAGAAAAAAGAAAAAAAAAATAGCATCCATTTTTTTCTATCGAATTAATTTGCTGTTTTTATTGAAAACTATTTTCCCCCGGATTTTTTATATAATATTCTATTAAGGGCCGTGCGTCTCACGTTCGTAAATAACAAAAAAAAAATTTGTAGATTTTGGTGTGCTAAAACCGAATCTGCAAACCGTTTCCGTCGTAAAAAAACTAGTTTTTATGATATGAAGAAATTACTTTTTCGAAAAAGTGGCGATCACTTTTCCATGTAAATTTAACTTAAAATGTAGCACCCACTTTCTAGCCACCTGAGAGAGGGGGGATTTTTTCCTAGTGTTTATTGGCTAAACAGCTTTCGTTTATGCTCACGCATAGCGTAAACGAAGGCTACGGCTGTGAAATAGAAAATAGTCCCAGAGTTCAGGGGTTATTACCATGCAAAAGAAATCAAACAAAAAACTTTTTAGCCAAGAAACACAGAAAAATGATCACACACTTTTCGAAAAAGTAATTTCATGAATATCATGAAAACTTTCTTTTTGCTACAGAAACGGATTGCAGATTCGTTCTAAGCACACCGAAATCTACAATAAAATATTTCGTTATATATGAACGTGAAACGGGCCTTAAAGTAAAATAATACCGGATTTTTTGGAGCAGATTTGCCGTTTAGTTGTACAAATATCCTCAAATCAGGTAATCACTAAAAGGGACTTTTAAAAGTCGTCACCTGTATCGAGCAAAAGTTTAAAACCACCGATTATATGCCAGCCTACGTCATGGTAACATATATTAAGTGAGTCCCTAACAGTATTTTGTATAGTTTTTTAGTTTAAACTCATTTTCCCAAAATTTCCCCAAACTTAATGTGTTCGATACAGTTTGCCGCCATTTGTATTTTTCAGATATACCGATAAACATTGAATGTTTTTGAACCGATTATACATTACACAAAAACTCTAAAATCTTATCCAGTTAGGTAGAACATTTACTTTTCTTGCCTTTGATAACATTTATTTATATATATTTATTTTTTGACAACTTCTTTGTATCTGTGTTTAGTAATACAAACCCTTTTCATTTAATGTAACGTTTAGTCGGCTCGAAAAACAGTGTTTATCGGGGTATTTGAAAGCTACAAATGGTGGTGGACACTGTTGATTACTTTAAGTTAGAGAAAGTGAGTTAAAACTAAAAAACTATACAAAATACTGTCACAAACCCACCGATTATGCCAGCCTATGTCATGGTAACATATATTCGGTGAGTTTCAGATACTGTTTTGTATAGTTTTTAGTTTTCAACTTACTTTCCCAAACTTAACGTATTCAACAGAGTCCGCGACCATTTCTGTTTTTTGAGCCGATTAAACATTTTACATTACATAAAAACACTAAACAATTAAACGTAACTTACCTTTGCTTTCATGTATTTGTTTTTGGACAACTTTCTCGAATCTGTGTATAGTAACCCCCTCCCCCCACCATCAACCAAATATTAATTACTAACTCACATTTTGTAAAACAACAACAAAAAAAAACATTTAGCGTTTCAACATTTTTGCTATGTTCGGCTTCATCCACTGATTGTTAACCAAGTCACAACCATGAATGATTGACAGAAACTCCCGAGGATCCAGATCAAATTCTGCAAGAGTACAATTTTTTTTCATTTTCGCCTTCTTTTTCACTTTTTGCAGTGGATTGCTGTACTAATATAAGAAACATGCATTTTCTCTTTTTATTAAATTTTTCCATTACACTAAATTGAGCCACTGCAACGCGTGGCAGGGTACAGCTAGTATATATATATATATATATATATATATATATATATATATATATATATATATATATATATATAAATGTAATTTTTGGTTCGTTCAAAATCGATAAAACATATTTCTACATTACCAATTTAATTAAAATTTTCAGAAAATCTATCTGTACAGTCAAGGAATGTTTTTATGCTATTAAAATAAGTTAACATTGCGAATTATAAAAATATTAAATAAAATAAAAATATTTTCCTAACTGCGAGACTGTTGTCCATTTCATTTCCGGTAGAAATTAGCCTTTCACTTGTTGCACCAGTGCACCACGAGTTGACGGCTTTCGAATTGCAACATTTCATTATCTACTTAATAGATAAGTACAAAATTCCCTACTTTTTAACTTGTTTATCTAATTTTTTAGGTACTCATGCACTTATTGATTCGTGCTGAAATAATAACTTTATTATTTAAAAGCAATTCTTAACATGGGGAGGGGAGAGTGTTTTGTGCCTATTCTGTACTTTACCTTACAATTGAATAAAAAAAATATCATAAAATTTTAATTCAACTTGGAAATACGATTTTAAAAAATAGCGCGGATCAGTAAGTGCATTAACACCATTTTTTATTTTTAAATTCATTTGTTTATCTGGAGCTTTCAACCCATCAAACATTACGTTTTAATTGTTTAGTAAGTTTTTTCACGGCATCTAACGATATCTCGATTTCCAAGAATCCATTTTTTTGGCATAAAGCTTTCTTGGCGAAACCTACCTAAAATAAACTTGTCTAATTTTAATTTCCTATGTTATTGAAAAAAAAATAGCAACCCGGAATTTTGGTAAAATTTTTCATTAAAGCTCGTCTCACGTTCATATATAAAAAATACTTTTTTGGGTGGGTGTGAGTTCCGTGGCGACCAGCTGACTGATCCGCTCATGTAAATTAAAAATGTTGGTACGTGAGAAATTATCAATAAACAGTTTAGTTACTTTTTTTATAATTCATGAAACGAGTTAAGCCAACGTAAGTACGTGAGGAATTATTAATAAATGTTTAGTAACTTTTTCCTTTTATTATTCTTAAAGAGTAAAACTTATTTTATTCATGAAAAGAGTTAAGCCAACGTAAATAAATAAATAAATGTTTGTACAAGTTACAAATTATCAATAAATGGTTTATTTACATTTTTTTTATTTATGAAAAGAGTTAAGCCAACGTAAATAATGTTTGTAAAAGTTCGAAAGGCAACGTAAGTAAATAAATAAAATGTTACGTGCGCATGCGTTAGCCTTGACTGAGGGGGGAACTAAGGGAACGATCATTAAATAATTCTGCGGGTCGCCATCGGACTCAACACCCAAGAAGTACCAAAAATAGTTTCCATGATATGAAGAAATTTCTTTTTCGAAAATTGGGTGATCACTTTTCCATGTAAATTTAACTTTAAATGAACACCCATTTTCTGGCCACCTGAGGAAGGGGGCTTTTTTTGTGTTTATTGGCTTAAATGTTTTTTGACAAGGCAGTTTGGTACGCGAGTGCATATTTCACAGCCTTCGTTTATGCTCGAAGGCTACATCCGTGTAATGGAAAATAGTCCCAGAGTTCAGGGTGTATTACCATGCAAAAGAAATCAAACAAAAATTTTTTTAGTCAAGAAACACACAGAAAAAAAATAAAATGAAATAGCATCCATTTTTTTTCTATCGAATTCATTTACTGTTTTTATTGAAAACTATTTTCCCCGGGGTTTTTGATAAAATTTTCCATTAAGGCCCGTGCGTCTCACGTTCGTATATAACAAAAAAAAGATTTTGTAGCTTTCGTTGTGCTAAAACCGAATCTGCAAACCGTTTCCGTTGCAAAAAACTAGTTTTATGATATGAAGAAATTACTTTTTCTAAAAGTGGGTGATCACTTTTCCATGTAAATTTAACTTAAAATGAACACCCACTTTCTGGCCACCTGAGAGAGGAGGCTGTGAAATGGAAAATAGTCCCAGAGTTCAGGGGTTATTACTATGCAAAAGAAATTAAAAAAAAAAAAAACTTTTTAGCCAAGAAACACACAGAAAAATGCCCCTCTCTCAGGTGGCCAGAAAGTGGGTGCTCATTCTAAGTTAAATTTACATCGAAAAGTGATCACCCACTTTTCGGAAAAGTAATTTCTTCATATCATGAAAACTTTCTTTTTGCGACGGAAACGATTTGCAGATTCGTTTTTTGCACACCGAAATCTACAATAAAATATTTTGTTATATACGAACGTGAGAGGGGCCTTAAAGTAAAATAATACCGGATTTTTGGGGGCAGATTTGCCGTTTAGTTGTACAAATATCTTCAAACCAGGTAATCACTAAAAGGGACTCTAAACTGTATTGAGCAAAAGTTTAAACTACCGCTTATATGTCAGCCTACGTCACGGTAACATATATTGAGTGAGTTCCTAACAGTATGTTGTAAAGTATTTTAGTTTAAACTCATTTTCCCAAATTTTCCCCAAATTGAACGTGTTCGATACAGTCTGCCGCTGTTTGTATTTTTTAAATATACCAATAAACACTACATGTTTTGAACCGATTAAACATTATACATTACATAAAAACACTAACATCTTATCCAGTTAGGTAGAACATTTACTTTTCTTGCCTTTGATAACATTTATTTGTGATATATTTATGTTTTAACAACTTCTTTGTATCTGTGTTTAGTAACACAAACTCTTTTCATTAAATTAACGTTTAGTCGGCTCGAAAAACAGTGTTTATCGTTGTATTTGAAAGCTACAAATGGTGGCGGACACTGTTGATTACGTTAAGTTAGAGAAAGTGAGTTAAAACTAAAAAACTATACAAAATACTGTCACAAACCCACCGATTATGTCAGCCTATGTCATGGTAACATATATTCGGTGAGTTTATGACACTGTTTTGTATAGTTTTTAGTTTTCAACTTAATTTCCCAAACTTAACGTATTTAACAGAGTCCGCGACCATTTCTGTTTTTTTGAGCCGATTAAACATTTTACATTACATAAAAACACTAAACAATTATCCAGTTAAGTAGAAATGTAAGTTAACTTACGTTTGCTTTCATTTATTTGTTTTTGGACATTTTTTTTTCGAATCTGTGTATAGTAACACCCACCCCCTCATCACCCAAATATTAATTACTAACTCACATTTCTGTATACAGAAAACAACGTTCGGCTTCATCCACTGATTGTTGGTCGAGCCCAAACCATGATTGACGGAAACTCCCGAGGATCCGGATCAAATTCTGCAAGAGTACCATTTTTTTTCGTTTTCGCCTTCTTTTTCACTTTTTGGAGTGGATTGCCCGTACTAAGAATATAAGAAACATGCATTTTCTCTTTTTATTAGATTTTCCCATTACACCAAATTGAGTCACTGCAACGCGTGGCAAGGTACAGCTAGTATATATATATATATATATATATATATATATATATATATATATATATATATACTTATGAAAATAATATCAATAAATTATAAACTATTATACATGTTTGCATATACGAAACTAAACGAAGCTACTAGGAAAAGTTTGATTTTTACGGTTATCATAAATAATCAATTGATTTGAATTGAAAACCATACATAATTCATTCTGTTGACTATTATAATCAAGCTTATTATTATTGCAGCTATATTTCTTAGAATCATTCAATTCAAAGCATATGCTTACGTTAGGTTTAGTTAAAAAAAAATTCTGAAAACTCCTTTTTATCGTAATTGTAAATAGTTTAAATTAATTTAAAGTGAGATAGAGTTACCTCTCTTTAATTCAAATCTAACGATATATTAACTTATATTTATATTTTTGACATCCATACTATAAACATTTCTAACTCATAGTCATTCATATTCAACTAATAAGTAATTTTAATATAGTTCTAATGTCTTTCACTTAATATTATTAAAAGATTAAATCGATTTATATTATAAATAAATTCACTAATCCGTCCAATATAAAATATTAGTATTAAAATTATTTCAATCGATGGTCATAAGTTATTAAGTTATATTTCATTTCTGCTAATGTTGAATTGTAAATTAATTGGTTACTTACATTTACCTTAAATTTAATTATTCATATATTTATTTATATTATTTATAATCAATATCACCACCATCATTATTATTTATTTGAAAGTAATATTTTTAATTCTTACATTTCACATACTTTAGCCAGTGCAACATTCGACAATCTAGTATTAATAAATATTTTACGAACTTGTTACTTATTTAAGTATAATTTTAGTTTAACATTGTATATATCCTAATTCTTTAATAATTAGGGTTTCAGAGTTTCCTAATCTGATAACATGTTATTTTAGTTATAATTAAATGAATGCTAATTTTAATTTAAATTAATTCAGATATAAATTATAGACCATGTCTAACTCTGATTTTTCTTATACTTTACCTCCCCTATCCTATGTACTTTAATTAATTAGTTTAAATCTTAAATTTAACTAATAATTCCAAAATGAATTTATAGACGTAAAGAGTTAATGTATATATATATATATATATATATATATATATATATATAGTTTATCTTAATAGATGTTCAATATATTTTTTTTATTATAACTATAACATTGATTTTTACATTCATTCTAACAATCAAACCATTTGGCTTATACATTTGAAACCACTTTCAATCAATTGATAATCACTTGTTGCATCATATACATTTTATTTTTAGATCAATATTTGGAGACTGATTACTATAAATACATTTTTAATATTATTACTCATTTGTTTTTCCGATCCATAAACTACCTTACTTAGCAAACTAAACTTTAACTTTTATAAACATTACTATCAAAGGCTGTAAATGACAAAGTTCTCTCTGATTCTCTCTCCTCTGATCTCGAGCGCGTGGTTCAGTGGGGGAAGATGTGGCTGGTTACCTTTAATGCATCCAAAACCAAACTCCTATCCTTACATCATCAAAGTTCTGATCCCCATCTGGCATCAATTGTGATGGATGGCTCTCGTCTGGGTGAGGCCCCGTGTTTTGACAAGCTTCTGGGTTTGACCTTTACTCCTGATCTGAAATGGAACACGTAAATCAAGTCTGTTGCCAAGGTCGCTGGAAAGATGGTGGGATCCTTCTACCGCTCCAGAAGATATCTCACTACTGATGCAATTCTCTATCTATATAAAAGCCAAGTACGTCCAAGGATGGAATACTGTTGCCATATCTGGGCAGGAGCTGCAAAAAACAGCCTATCCTGGCTTGACAGAGTACAAAATAGACTTCGTGGCTTAGTGGAGGATGCCCTTTTCTCTACCCTGCAACCTCTCTCCCATAGAAGAGACGTTGCGAGCCTATCCTTGTTTTATCGTTATTTCCATGGCAGGTGCTCATCTGAACTCCAATCTCTGGTCCCCCTTCGCCAATCTTTCACGAAAAACACCCGTCTAGCCGAATCCACTGTGAAAAATTTCCTCCACTCTTTATCTGTTCCTAAAACAAAACGTGGATTCCATGAACAAAGCTTCTTTCTTAGAACTGCATGCCTGAGGAACTCTGTTCCGTCTGCCTGCTTCCCACCGGACTACAACTTGGATGTCTTCAAGTCCAATATTAACAAAATCCTAATGAACCGCCCCTTAAGTAAACACTTCATCAAATCTCCACACTAACGTAATGTACTTGCAATAACCCTTATCCCTGAGTGGCTTCCGGGCCTTGATCAGTGGTGATCACTGTGTAAAAAAAAAACTATAAGCAATAATATCATGATCTATTACTATTCCCTACACTAATTTAATATTTAATTCTCCCTCCACACCTTATTGTATAATATAGATGTACGCTCTTATTTTTTTTATTAATTAATTAATCAATTTTTTTAATTTATTTTTTATCACTTCACAGTTAAGTAATATATTATGTGAAATAGATTAACGTACTTACCTTCATTGTTCATATCAAATATGTATTTAGATATATTTTGGCATCCTAATTTCTATCATTATCTAAATTTATTAAGAAGCCTATTTAATTAGTTTATACAGTTTTATTTATTCTGTTTATTTTCATTAGCTAATCATATTTACATAAAATATTTATCTTCGTAGAGAAAACACTTAAACTATGCTATTATGATGGTTTCATATATTTTTCTTCTAATCTATTTTCCAAATCATGTTTTATTTTAGCCCATTTATTACTTATTACATCTAATTAAACCAATTATAAATTACGATTATAGAATTTGATACTGTTTATATTATATCTTATGATGATATTTTGAAATCATACTAAATAGTACAACATAAAAATTCATACATTTTCCTTTTTATTTACTGTTTAAATTATCATTAATATTATTGTTATATCTAATTTAGACTTATTTACCTAACCGTTATTATTTCTTAATTTTATTATTTTCATTTTTATTCTCAACCTAATTTATTTATATATTAATCTCAATAAATCAAAATTAACATTATTTGCTAAGTTCGTTAATTCAATTTCAATTTAATAATTTTACTAATCAGGTTTTAGTCGCGATAATGCATATATTGATTTATGTAACAGTTTTGAATTACTTCTTGGCGTTTGTTAAGAAGGATATTATTATATGATACAATTCGATATTGGAAAAGTTACATCGGCCCGACTTGTTTGATGAGTATTTACTAGGACTACCCAATATCGACCATTTCAGTTTGTATTCAATTTTGTTTTTCTTTACTTCACTAATCCAATTTGCTAATGATGTTGGTTTCTTCTTATTGTTGACATGTGCTATTTTGAAGGATGCTATATGATTATTGAATCTTTCTTTAAAGACCTGTGGCATCAATATATGTTCTCGTTCTGTTATTATCTGTAACGTCACATTTATATACTACATTAGAAATGAGACATTTACCTTATAATGGACATTCGTCAATATTCCTGCAGTTGCAAAATGGATTTACTTCAATGTTTTGATTATTTAATAATCCGCCTACATTTGTCTCTTTGTTTATTTTTGCAATATTAGAACTTATAATAGTTTTAACTAAATTAGTCGTCGTTGATATATATATATATATATATATATATATATATATGTGTGTGTGTGTGTGTGTGTGTATATATATATATATATATATATATATATATATATATATATAGTAAGGTGATTGATAATTTATAATTCAAATTAAAATTAAAAATATAAAATTCTGTTTCATAAGAAAGAACACAACAAAGCCAATAAATGATACGATCGTTTCAGAAACGACGTTTTTATTGCAATAGACATTAAGTCATGGACAATAATTTTAATACATAGCTTGTTTTTTTAAACAAAGTCTCCTTATCAGCAAAAATATTGGGTGGGTTCTTTTTATAAAAGACACCATGTTGATAAGTAATATAAGATGGGTTGAGAATAAAAATTATAATAAAATTATAAAGCTGAATTTGGTTTAAATATAAGGTTATAGTAATGTTTTTAAGAAAATTTAACGAATATATATATTTACTTTCTAATGATTCGCTTGTGAAAATCGTAATTATCGTCAAAGCATTCATTTGGATGTTAGATGTAGCTTATAAATGCTCGAAATGTTGAATTTTCAAAGTGAACGCCAATGGAATATCTTTAACGGCTAGAGTACGTTAGTAACGCCTAATTTAAATTAAATAGTAGATTTTAAAAAATAAAGGGATATAATCGTATTTAGCTAGTAAAATGTTCAAAGGGAGATAATAAGCCTTTATGCTGTTTTATATAATATGAAAGAATCTTATTGAAAGTCATTTAATAAAATTAATAATATTTTAATCATTTATTTATTGAAATTAATAAAAATAGTAACATGCAAAGGTTAAATTTAAATAGATATTTAAATAAGATATAAAATAATGGTAAATATATCAGATAAACTAATAATAATAATGATTATTATGATCCAAATTTTATTAATAAAGATATTAAATTATAAATTACAAATTCTAAGATAGATTATTAATAAAAAACATTTTTAATGATTTATGGTGGTTTATATTTGTTAAATTCAAACCAACGTTTATGAATGCATGGCGATAAAAGCTCATCTTTTGAATTTAGGAGGGTGGTTTTATTTTTGATATCATCATATTTTAAAATCTTAAGGGCCTCATATCTACAAAGTGCACAGAATCTGTCCCCGGCATATATACTTTATATGATCCTATTACTTCCCATTTCAAATTGAATGAAATATTTTTATCATTGAGTCGCCAAATATGTTTAGATAGAGTGGTTTCGTTCAACAGGGAGGGATTTTTAAAAGAGTGCTTTTGCGTTGAAATTCTATGTACAGATGTGGAACCGAGGTAGATTGCGTTTTGTTTAATGCATTTATTGTCAGGTAGATTAGGGCGGCACTGGTATGCAATGGGTTGGTTTGTATTTGATTGGTAGATTGGTTAAAGTGGGTGTAGTTATTTAATTGTGTGGTCGAACTATGGTTGTCATTAACATCATTTAAATTTGGGGTTTGTGATACTGTGCAGCTATAAACTACATTTTTTATTTTGCAAGTACCTTGTAGAGGGCATCTATTTTTCTTCTACAGTTACAGCCTGCTATAGTTTCTGTATTTGTATTTTGTATCTTATTAATTTTTTTATTGTTAGAACTAATTACTCTTTGATGAAGGTTTGGCATAGTTGAGTAAGACACTTTCATCGTGTTCTTATTAAAGATTTTACTGTATCTATGAGGGGCTTTAAAGTTTTTTCTGATATTTTAAAGAATTCTCTGGCTATGTTTGTCTCAAGATTTTTGGAATATGGAGGGTTGAACCATAGGATCTCCCTATGTCTGTTTTTAGACTTACAGACTTTGGTTTGTTGTTTATTTGTGGCTAATACGTGCGGTTTCATTTTGCTTTGTATTGCATTTTGGTCACTTTTTGTCATTCGTATGCGAGATGACATGGCCATATTATAGGTTATGTTTTTAGTAGGTTTATTTTCAATGCAGTTTTTGTTTCTATCATTTTTATTTAGGAATTTGATTTGTGATTTCTATCCTGAGTTTTTAAGGGCTTCATTGTAATTTTTTCATTTTTGTTAAATATTGATTTGTTAGAAGATAGTTTAGAAATTCTTAAAGAGACATTGGGAACTATTGACTTCAATATTGATTTAGGGTGGTTTGATTCATTATGGACATATAGTACAGATTGGTTAGGTTTATGATAGAGTTCAAGAGTAGAGTTTTCAAGATTTAAGGTTATGTCTAAGAAATTAACCATTTTTATTACAGTCGAGTTTTATAGTAAGTCTATAATTTTTAAATAATATATGTAGGGATTTTATTGCTTTTTCGTAATTTTTATTTGTCGAGTTTGTTACGAAAAGTGCATCATCTCTGTATAGGCCTCCTTCAAGTTTGAACTGTTCATGGAGCATAGAATGAATTTCATCTAAAAGGAAAAGGCCGACCAAATCGGTGACCTGAGCTGCGTCCGTCGAGCCCATTTAAACGTTGAAGTGGTCAGGGGTATTTTTTCTGGTCCAATACTTGTTATCAAAGGTTATTAAAGATTTTCTAGCTACAAGTATTACTTTAATTTCGTCCTGCGTTATATTAGTAAGTTTTCGTGCCATTAAGAGAGATTTATTTAGTAGAATCGGCGATATTGATTAGTAATATGATTCAATGTCAAAAGAAAGTTGATTATTTTTATTTTGAATGTTAGAAAACCAATAGATTACCTGGGTGGAAAATTGCCAAAATGGGTATTTTATTAATGATTCAATTTTGGGGATAATTCTATCTAGTATGTTTTTACTAACTAATCCTATATCTGATTTTGAGGGACAGATGAGTTTAATAGTAAGCCTTGTTTGGTGTCTTTTAAAGCAAATGTATATATATATATATATATATATATATATATATATATATATATATATATATATGTGTGTGTGTGTGTGTGTGTGTGTGTGTGTGTGTGTGAGGAGGGAAAGAGGAAAGGGTGGAGGGGAATTATCAGAGAGAAACTATTAGAGAGAAAGTATATCTAAAGTAAATTAGAAGCAATAAAGAATGAAAGAAAGACAGAAAAAAGGAAGGAAAGAATACACTTGTCAGAAAGAGACTGTTGTCGTCTGAAAAGTGACACGTGTGTGATTCGGAGTTAAATCCATATTAAGAAATCACTACCGACGACGAAGAATGCTTCCTATTTACGCACTCTGTTTTTCTGTCTGTATTCCTATCTATCTGTCTGTCTATATCTCCCATCTCGATCTTTCTTTTTTTCCTTATATATATATATATATATATGTGTGTGTGTGTGTGTGTGTGTGTGTGTGTGTGTGTGTGTGTGTGTGTGTGTGTGTATCTATATATAGATGCATAAAAACGTACGAAGATGATGTATAAAAAACGTGCGAAAATAAACAACTAAAAACTACTAGAGCATGCTACTGTCATTGCAGGTTTAGTATTATTCGAGTAGGCGACTGCTCAGGAGATATTGGAAAACGTACACAATTATAGAATAGTGGGGTATTCTGTAATAAAAAGATCAGAGTTTATAAAAGTCTGAACACTTATTTAAGGCACCTCATATAAAATACGTTTCCAGACTTTTTTGTACAGGCATTTCAAATTGTCGTAGACTCTTGAAAATTCAGTATGTTATTGCTATACATTTTATGAGATGACTGACCGATTTTTATGATTTCGGGTTAAAATTAACAGAATTGGAATACACTTTACTAAATGATTGTTACAGTGAATTTCAAAATTGCAATCTCCGTGTGAGAACATTTTAGAAGAACGCTATGCAATAACATTTTGTTTTAAACTTGGAAATATGCCACACAAACGTATGAAATGCTTCAGACTGCTTTAGCGCCATCTTGCATGAATGGAATATAAATTTTTGAGTGGCATAAGAGATTTAAATAAGGCAGGGAGTCTGTGAGGGATGATGAGAGGTGTGGGAGGAATAAGTTGATTGGCCAAATAAAGACTTTTGTAGATAAAGACCGCCGTGTGTCTCTAGAGACAAAGAGCGCACAGTTTGCTCTCGGTGTGAGAACTGTACACACAATTATTCGCAGAGGAACTGAAGACGTGAAAGATTTGTGCAATTTTCCACCAAAGGTTCTCGGAGGGGATCAGAAAGAAAGAAGTTATCATGTAAGTAGGGACATGGTCGAGCAGATTAATTTATATCCTGCAGTTTTTGATGCTCTGGTAATTTGCGATGAAAGCTGGGCCTAATGATACCAAGAGACAGAGTTCCCAGTGTAAGCATGCTCGCTCTCCCAGACCAAAGAAGACCAAACAGAGCAAATCCAACCAGAAACTTATGATGATCCGTTTTTTTTTTTTTGTTTGTTTGCTAGTATGGGCATGATCTACAAGCACTGGGTTCTTATCGGACAGACAGTCAACAAGGAATACTAAGTTGAGGTTTTAAATGCGGTCAGGAAGAGATTCCCTCGATAGAGGCCAGCACTCTTTAAATCGGGTCAGTAGCATTTGCACCAGGACGAACACTCCATCCTTGCCACAGATTATTTGAACAATACCTCTAGTTCATAATTTGCTGCTTATGACTTTTATTTATTCCTTAAGCTCCCTGTGACTTTTGTTTATTCCCTAAGCTCAAGGAACACCTTAGAGAGTGTCGCTGTGAGATAGTTGATGAGATGAAAGAGGCTGTGACAAGAGTCATTGACATACACACACAAGAGGATTTGCATGGACCATACAACAAGTTAATTGCAGGAAGGAGATTACTTCGAAGGTGACTAATGTTCCTTGTGTGTACTATAAATAAAAGTGTCCATACGAAAAACGTCTGGAAACTTATTAAAGACACCTCCAACTAGCATAAATACTTGAAATATATTAACAGTCCAGAATACATCGAACTTGAAACCGAATAACTTGATTTATCTGAAGTAAACGTTTTGACTGCACAGCCATCTTCTGGGTGAAAAGATGGTCCTCGACGTTTCCAAGTTAATGATTTTATCAATTCATACAAAGACGAATGAATCATTTTTTCGATAATCATGTTAGAAGTTGCAAAAATATAAGCTCTTTTCGATTTACAGGGAACTCATAAAAGAAAAGAGTTGAGATACCGGAAAAGAGGATTCCACTCCAAGGCAGAATGAAAGCGACTGCAATAACTCGATATGAAACCAAACCAAACCAAACAACAACAACAACAACAACAGAATTGTGTGAACTGCGAAGCAACAAGCAGAAAATTCAAAAACAAAGAATGCAACAATTAAAAAAATATACAAAAAATAACTCTGCAGTCGCAGCAATGGCAGCGGCTGCCCCGGAAGTCGGTACGATAGCGGCGGCAGCGTTTGCCGATTGTTTAAAACCGCACATTTGTTTCATTTTAATGTTCCCTTGTGGGTAAGAGATTTCCGTCAAGCAGAGAGAAGGAAATATCTCGTTACACCTCATCGTTAATACACACATAAAAATAAAAAAATACAAAACAAAATTAATATGCAGACGTCTAAATGTATATTATCACAGACACGCATACACATACATGTATTATAAAGTTAATATATATATGTGTGTGTGTGTGTGTGTGTGTGTGTGTACAGATATATATATATATATATTTACTATTTACCAGTTTTACTATATATATATATATACATATATATATATATATATATATATATATATATATATATATATATATATAAATATTAGACATTAAGAGGGGATTATATATAGATATATATAAATATCCTTTCACATACCCTTTTTTCATGATAAGGCTAGAACCCAGAATTAGATGGAATCAAGCAGTTGCATCGACAACGGACAACGCCAGACCCAAAGTGGGTTTCGATGTACTGCATCTCATCAGTGACCTCCTACGACATAGGCGCGAACCCAGGTCGTCGCATTCATGAAGTGTGCAATACTGACAACCTAACCGTACGGGCCACGGCGCAATCTATTGGTTATACCTCGATTTTAATTTTTATATTTTATCTAGTTCTACATTCTACTCTGTGATAAGTCACGCGTCCTATAAAACTAAGCTAGTTACTGCTGGTATGCAGGCGGTAGACATCACATCTACGAACATTAACTGAAATCAACCGACTCCCCAAACACGATTTCGAAACAACCTATTTGTTGAGGGGCATCACGTCTCTACGAAGGATGAGCCGCTTTTTCTACATATATTAGACATTAAGAGGATATTAGAGATAGGTATATATAAATACCCGTTCACATACACTTTTTCATGATGAGGTTAGAACCCAGAATTAGATGGACTCGAGCAATTGCATCGACCGATCTGCATATATATATATACATATATATATATATATATATATATATATATATATATATATATATATATATATATATAAAGTTTTCAGCTAAAATTATATATTTCAATAGATAAACATGAATTTAAAAAAATAGATAATAACATCGATTTCCTGCAATAGTTTGACGAATCCTCACGAGGAAATTCTGTATAGCTTAATTGCCATATATATTTTCATAACTTACTATATATATTAATATTTATATATATCCTTCTCACTCTGACAGACAACTTAGTTAAAATAAGTAACTTAATTAAATAAAATAAACAAACAAATAAAATGAAATGAAATACATGACGCTAAATGGGCTGGTAAACAGCAAAACAAAATAAACCAAATACAATAAGCAAAAGTCCAGCTAGAATTCGTCACTGACAATTTTCTCTCTCAACTTCCAGCACGTCTCTCCCACTGGCTCTGCCAACAGATATTTTATCAGAAAACTGACCCCATTCCATTTGCATACATGTGCAGTGGAAGATGAGATCTCGTGAGATTCCACGAGACTACACCTTATAGATCCATGGCTGCCATCTGTAATTTCTCTTTCTCTCAGATACCATCAGAAGTTGTAAGACCGCACGACATACACACACGGGGGGCGCACTTTCCTCTTTTATTATTACATTTAACTCTGCACTACCCTCTGGTCTCCAGACCACACATTTGGCATGGTGGACGCGGTTGTTTGTTGCGGGCACTCGTACGAAGGGGGATTAGCTGGACTACTTCATCTTCATTGGAGCTCTCAGAAGATGTGTCGGAACCATTAGCATCAGCATTGGGGCGTACAGTCATACCATCAGGCTGGACTTCTTCATTTTCGTCGGAGCTCTCAGAGGGGGTGCTGGAACTATCGCCATCAGTGTTTGGGGTTCACAGTTGTACCATCGCGGGAATAGGACGGATCCACAGGTCATCGTTCGATGATTGATCATCACTGCTACTCGCCAACTGGTTCGTATTCAGGGCAGGCCAGATATCCTTCACATGGCGGGGAGTACTATTGACTAGCACGGCTTGCTCACTGATGATGCCATTGATTCGCCCTCCTTGAAAGCTGCTGGTTCATCGATTATTGGGAGGCTTCACCCAAACAGTGTCCCCTAACTCATACGGCCTTCGGGTTTCCTGCCAGTTAGGCAGACGAGCGTCAATGTCCTTGATGCGCACTCGATAGCAATGGGTCGCATTATTGGGTGCGTTTGCAGCAGTCATGCCATCCTTGGGAGTTGCATTATATCTATAGATCGCCTCTGTGATTGTGCATTGTTTTCTTGCTGCGATTCTCTTCACGCTTCGATGGCACCTTTCTTCTATGCCGTTGCCACTTGGTACATATGCACATCTGTGTCTGAGCTGGATCCCCGACTCGTCTACGAACCGTCTAAACTCCTCACTGCAGAAGGCCGTGTCATTGTATGTGAGGATCTCTTCAGGCGGCCCCCTTTCATAAAATATGGACTCCAATTCACGGATTACACTGGAGGAATCCTGTCTTAATAACGGGCGCCAGATTGCAATCCTTGTCGGTCCACAATCGATCAGAGTGAAGAAGTGCTAGCTGCCGTAGTGGGTTATGTCCATACCCAGTCGGCTCCAAGTCATGCTTACTCCCAGCTGACCTTTCTGCCATCTGACCGGGGTGGGGTCGATTGACTGGCATGTTTGGTATTCCCTGACTACCGCTTTTACTGCACTTTTGGACACTGATGGATTGGAAAACTGCACAAAATAACATGTCCGTCTCACTCCGGGGGGTGTACTGACGTGGTGTATCTACCTGATTTCATCCACCGCCTCAATAGAGGCGGCACATAACGGTACTGGCTCGGCTTTCTTCTTCAAGGTGTCATACCATCTCTGTAGCACCTAAGTGAGCCTATCAGCAAGGTTGCAATTTGAAGTGACCAGTACCGCATCCACAGACAGGTTGTACTCTGTTACCAGGTTTTTTACGGTCTCCAACCTCCTTCTGATCAGCATCTCGCTGGCTGCCTTAGTGCGCACCCTAGTCTTGCCTGTCAGTGTGTCTGATATCCAGTGGTACATACATCACCGATAGGTCACTCAAGGATAAGGGTTAAAGAGTGTAGAGTAGTCAAAAGGATAATATAGTAATCGATAGTAATGGAAGTTCGGTAAATTTGTTAACTTAAGTGGAACAGCTCATCAGAAACTTGTTCACGTTGGACTTGAAGACAGCCATATTATAGACAGCTGGAAAGCAGGAAAACAGAAGACAATTCCACAGGCGTGCAGTTCTAAGAAAGAAGCTTTGATCATGGAATCTATGTTTAGGTTTAGGTACAGATAAAGAGTGGGGAAAATTATTGATAATGTTTTCAGCTAGTCTAGTGTTTCTTGTGAAAGTTTGACGAGGGGGGACCATAGATTGAAGCTCAGTTGAACACTTTCCATGAAAATAACGATAAAGCAGAGACAAACTCGCAACATCTCTTCTGTGAGATAGAGGTTGCAGCGAAGAGAAAAGGACATCTCCCACCAGGCCACGAAGTCTATTTTGAACCCTATCAAGGTAGGACAAGTCTTTTCTAGCAGCTTCTGCCCATATGTGGCAACAGTATTCCATCCTTGGACGTATCTGGCTCTTATATAGATAGAGAATTGCATCAGCAGTGAGATATCTACTGGATCGATAGAACTATTATTGGAAATAAACTAAAACACGTGGAACATTTCAATAGCACAAAAAATTAAAAGAAATTAAGCAATTGCGATATTGAGATAAACCGATTATGATGGATCAAAATAAACTAAATAAAAATATATGTTTGAAGTAGAATAAGTGAAAAACTTAACCTATATTGCTATAAATAGAGCAATGTGATAACTATCAAGTATAGGAGATTCATAAAGACAAAAATGAAAATAATGAATTAAAAATATAAAGGAGTTTCGCTAAAATTATGAATCCATAAATGCGGGCAAAATCGAGTTATGTCCCTTACACTGTCTCGATGTACTGAATGATACGAGAATAGTAAACATTCAAAAACAAACATAACATGTTTATATTAAGTTGAAGCTAGAAATGATAGATTTAACATTTAAATTACTTGCATAAACAGTATAAAGTGAAGATAATATTATTTAAAATTATTTAGTTTTTTTTTCTAAAAAGATAGCATGTAAAGGAAAATGTTAAACAAATATATCGTAACATGTAAATAGAAATTTATACGAAACTAAGGACAATTGAGAAATGAATATTTGGGCATATACATAGATACTAAAATTTGGAAGGTGTAGTTTAGGATTTGGAGAGTAATTCAATAAAATAAATGAATCAGAGAGAAAAAAATCATTAGAAAAAACATTAAAAGATTAAATAAATATGAAAATAAAGAATTGTAAAAGTATCATCTACAAATAAGAAACGTCGAGGTGTGTATGATTAATTGAGGTGTGTAGCGAGGAAGAAACTTAATGGACGATCCAAAATTTCACATTTCTGTGCGTGATAAAAATGTTTGCGTAAAAAAAAATAGATACAATTGTACACACTTATGCATACATATATACACAAATACATACGCATACATATGCCATTCACACGAATAGAAAAAAAAACGCTAAAATAGCAGGGTCATATGTGAGAAAATAGTGTTAAGAAAAGGCTTAAAATACTCCCGTCGGAGTATTATAATTGGTGCAGAAGTTAAAGCAGTTAAAGAAGAATCTAATTTGGGTAGAAATAAATTAAGATGATATGTCAGATTATGGGGATTATATTTCTAGTCAAATAAAGTTTGATTTTGCTTGTGTGAAATTTAAAAATATGAACTCATGCTCAGATAGAGCGGTTTTAAAGTGTTGGGAGGTGCCATAGTTTAGAGCCTATTTTAATTGTTGTGGTAGATTATGTTTTTCTATCTAAATTGAAGATGTTATGAGAAATCATTTTTACAACTAAAATAATACCTGAGTAAATATGGAGGTAATAAAGGTAATCAAGTATATATCTGGGTGGCAATTACACGAAGTTAGTAGATTACAGATTATGAGATTAAGGGAAAACACTTATCTGTGACTTTTGACGCCTAAGGAGACGAGCTGAGTGAAGGGATTGGAATGTGGTGCAACTGTGAAAACTAGTGTCTCAGTAAGTATGGTTATATATATATATATATTATGAGAATAATGAAAACAGTATTCCGACAAAATAGAGAAATAAAAAGGAACAAACTGAGTTGTGTTCATCAACGTTTCGTCTTTATTTCGAGACTTCCTCTACATGAATGAGTTAACAAAACACTAGTGCAAATATTTGAAAATATTTCATTTGCAAAATGTGACGCTGTTCTATTTCAGAAACGGGAAAAGATATTTGAAGATCAAAAATGGAGGGGAGCTTGCGTTGTCAAAGTGAGGGGGATTTTTACTAACGTCATATAGTCGTTAATATGTTTTAAAAGATGTGAACGCAGTTAATATCCTTTCTGAAAAGAATGTGTCTATAAAATTTCAAATATAGACGTGTAACAGAAATGAAATGAGTGTTTTTGTTATGTAATTTATTGATGGAGATTATATGTATTCATTATTACAGGGGGTGATTCTATGGTGTGAGAAGGTTAACCTGTGTCTACAATTAAATTATGTTCTTTTAATAAAAGTTTACTTATTAATGGTGCTACTTCATAGACACCTACACGTTGTTTAATTGTGCTTGAATTTGCGATAAGCGTTGATTCAAGAAGCCTCCGGCGCGGTTTATTTGAAATAAATTTAACTATATTTGCTTGTTAAAGTCAACGGTGTGAGTATGCTGCAATAAATGAGAGAATACTGCACTTAGAGAATTGCAATTTTTTATATCTCTTTTATGTTCATTGAGCCTTTTACGCTGGGTTTCACCAACGATATGTTGGTGAAACACAATTCCTTGCCAAAATTGCCATCATAGTATCTATGATGGCAATTTTGGCAAGGAATAGTGTATATGCCTGCATTGGAAACTGATTTGTTTTGGAGATGTTATGTAGTTTTTAATATTTGTCTTATAGTTTGTGATGTGGTTTGTATGATTGGAATTTCTAGTATGTTGCAAATTACTGTATTATTGGTGTGTGTAGGTAAAAGAAGGTGAGAGAAAGGTCTGGTGCATATGATTTTTATTATTTATCCTGGAAAATATTTGTGTGACTTTTTGCATAGCATTCAATATGAAATATGTGGAATCTTGCAAGGTTTTCAAAGTGTTTGATGAGGTAATTGAATTCTTCGTCCAGATATTCTAGACTGCAAGTTCTGAATGCGCGTAAGAAGAACCCAATTATCATACTAGTAATGCTGTTTTCACTCGGTGGTTTTTCTTTATTATTATTGAACGTGCTTTTATGGTCATAATACAAGTTTTAAAATCTAATGCCTACGTAATATTTCTCGTCATTCAGATTTTCTTTGGTAAATATTGTGGCCTGGTAAACTATGCTTTTCGTTAGACATTTCTTTTATAGTCGAAATAGTGTACGGGATCTACAGTTGCATTTATCTTGTTCATTATTTTTATTTCTGTTAGAGTTATTGTTGTTTGGGTTTGGTTTATTATTATTATTATTATTATTATTATTATTATTATTATTATTATTTCTAATAGTTATATTTTGTCCTTTTTGTTAGTTTTATTTTTGTCATGTGGTTTACTTTTTATTATTTATTTTGTTATTATTTTTTTTATTGCTCTTATTCTAATATTTTGTTATTATGACCTTTAATTATCATCTCTAAATTTTCGCTGCAGCTGTAGGATAAGTTTAGGTTATTCTTACTGAAGATTTTGTGTAGGGGATTGGTTACGGGGAAGTGCTGTTCGATGAAATTTACAATTTTCTTGCCAAATTTGATTTTCAACATTTAATTGTATTGCGGCGTATACCAGATATTTCTTTTTCTTCTATTTTTAATTTTATTATAGTTATTGGTGTTTTATTGCTTATATTTAATATCAATATTTTTGTAACCACTATTTTTTAAAGTTGCATCATAGATGTTGATTGACCTGTTAACTACTTTTTTTTACACTTGAGTTATTACTGAGTCTTCTTACGATATAATTAGGAATGTGTATTATGGGGGTTGATTGAGCTTAGGGTTTACGTATATTGGATTAGAGTTTTTTAGTAGGGTTCATGTGTACCTTTTATCTAAATGTAACGTAACGCCCAGTAAATTTGTTATTTTTTAATTAGCTACTACGTCTACATTTAGGCCAAACATTTTCATTTCCTTGTATATGATTTTCTTATGGGCGATAACCAAAACTTTTCGCATAAGCTTGACGAATTCTCACAGGGATGAAACACAGATAATTCTGTGTAGCTTAAATTTCCATATATATTTTGATAACTTACTAATATATATATATATATATATATATATATATATATATATATATATATATATATATATACGCGTATGTATAAACATGTGTACGTATGCATTACTTAATTGATTCCTGTACCTTTTAGAATGTTAGGATTCTTTATATATAATATGTGTATATATATGTGTGTGTGTATCTCTCTCTCTCTCTCTCTCTCTATATATATATATATATATATATATATATATATATATATGTGTGTGTGTGTGTGTGTGTGTATATATATATATATATATATACATATACGCGTATGTATAAACATGTGTATATATGCACTACTATGAGTAAATGTATGTAGGCAATATATATATATATATATATATATATATATATATATATATATATTATAGAGAGATATAGAGACAGAGAGACGGACAGACAGAACAGCAGAAAGGCAAGGGAAAGAGAATAAAAGAAGAAAGTTATACAATGCATCAGATAGGTGACAAATATTAAAGTGGCATTATTTTAAATTGAAAAATGTTTTCAAAGAAACATTCTAAAGTTTTGTTTGTCCCACAAGGGAGATTAAATCCGTCCTAACTTTTCAGCCATCTGTAAACGCTTCATGTTTATATTCAACTACGCCCGACGTCTCTTTTAAAAATATATTCATGGCAAACAAATAACACATAAACGTTTATGTTTCATTCCAAAAAAATTTACTGGTTGATATCTGGCTTTTAATCGCAACAACTTGTTTAAAAGATTACAATTTTGCATCAGTTGCATTCCTTCCGATTAACTCATTCAACTATGTTATACTTTTTATTATTTTATTTCATTTGAATTCATGGACAAAATTGGAGTGTTCTTGCTTATCGACACGTATTTAATCGTTAATTCAGGTATATTTCAAACAGTTTTGTTTATCTCCTGTTCACTGAGAAGTCTAATTTGTCAGAGCATTCTCAAATCTGGCGTCAACCAATTCTTTCATTGTCTCGTTGCTTCTGTCTCGAACAATTGACTTTGATCGCCACTAACGCTGTGCAAAATACGTGAATTTTAAGGATCTGTCCATTACACAGGCAATTCTAAGATGCTTACGAATGAGGGGATAGGCTTTGTTCATTACACATCTTTATTAAAAAATGTTCGGTCTATCTCGCTTTTAGATACGTTCAAACATGTTAGAAAACGATTTTTCCATTAGTTATCATGGTTTATATTTGTCTTTTTACTGAAATTGTTATAGTTGAACTCACGGATTAAATTTGTGCATCATTAGAATGTACGTTCATGATAGACTTTATGAATCAACAGAAAGTTCTTCGGTTGTATAAATTTTGCAATGAAAATATCGGATTTATATATTTTATCCTACTTTAAAAATTGATCGTTGTCGGCTATTATTTAGGAAGAAAAATAGAAATAATTTTGGTGATTTTGGTTATTAAATGTTAATTATTTATGCAGACTTTAGAGAAAAGGGCTGAAATTTTGTTTGCACAACAGTTTCTCCTATGAATATCTCCTGTGAGAATCTCTATATTTAAAACGCTTTCCTCACAATCATTAAAGGTTATAGCATTCCCCATTGATTTCATTTTTGGTGTTAATCTACTGAACAATGCAACTGTATCTAGTTGAAGGTGACTATCCCTGCACAAACTGGAGATGTAGCGGCAAAATACTAATAAAGCCATTTTTAGTCCAAGTGAAAGTGTGCTCAATCAAGACCGTCTTAAAAGACAAGATGGCCGGTGGGCAAAAATAATTTAATCTGCTGACGTCATCACGGATAGTCCTTAGTTGCTTGACACCGGTAGTCACCGGTAGTCACTCGTAACGTCTTGAAGTCAGTGTAATATTTCTTTTTTTATTAAAATGCCTTCACGGTGCATCGTTCCAAATTGCGGAGGAAATTATCGTAAAGTGACAGTATTTTCATTTCCGAAAGATAAAGAATTATAATGTAGTAATAAAAAAAGATTTTACACCATCTCCATTCAGCAAAGTAAATTTTAACGTGCTCCCCCCTGTATTTAACACGATGTAACTATAATTTAATTCAAGATTATCATCCTAAATTTTTTACCATTCAAAAGTAGAAGCTTCAAATAAATTGCTCATATTAAAAAAAAATTTTTTACAGCACACAAAACTAATGAAAATGCGAGACAACATCGACTCTTTAAAACACGTTCTTTTGAAGAGACGATTTTTTAAGCTGTTGACACACATGTTTTAAAAATCTAGCAAAAATTAATTTTCCTGAAATTTTTCAATATTTAAAAATAAATTATGTCGGCTGATAAAATTTTTTTACTTTTTTTTAAAGCTAGAAAGATAAAATTTAAAAATACTTATATATATATATATATATATATATATATATATATATATATATATATATATATATATATATATATATGAAACTAAACTAAAAAAAAACGCGCGTTCACTCGTGGTCTTACGATTCATTTCATTAACGTAATTGGGTTTGTATTACTGTACACATAGATTCGAAAAAGTTGTCAAAAAACAAATATATAACAAATAAATGTTATCAAAGGCAAGATAAGTTACTTTTCTACCAAATATTTTTCGTGTTTTTATTCAATGTAACATGTTTATTCAGCTCGAAAAACATACAGTGTTTACCGATGTATTCGAAAATTCCAGATGGCGTCTGATTCTCTTTTAACACGGTAAGTTTGGGATAAGGTGTTATAAATAAAAAACTATACAAAATACTATTAAAAACCCGCCGAATATATGTCAACCTATGTCACGGTAACATATATTGAGCGAGTTTTTAACAGTATTTTATCCGGTTTTGTATTTATAACACCTTTTCCCAAACTTACCGTGTTAAAGAGAGAATCAGATGCCATCTGGAATGTTCGAATACATCGGTAAACACTGTATGTTTTGCGAGCTGAATAAACATGTTACATTGAATAAAAACACGAAAAATATATCCAGTTTGGTAGAAAAGTAACTTATCTTGCCTTTGATAACATTTATTTGTTATATATTTGTTTTTTGACAACTTTTTCGAATCTATGTGTACAGTAATACAAACCCACGTATTTTAACAAACTGAAAATATGGATATAAAAAAATGATTTTGCATGTTATTTTTGTTATGTTGTGAAATAATCTTAAATAAGAAACATGATTTTTTCTTTAGGTTAATTATTTTTTTACTGTGCAATATTTCATGAATTTATTAAAAATATTGTTTTTGATTTTGAAAAAATATTGTGGTTCATTTTGATTAAAAAATATTCATTTTGATTTAAAAAAATATTGTTCATTTTGATTAAAAAATATTCATTTTGATTTAAAAAAAATATTGTTCATTTTGATTAAAAAATATTCATTTTGATTTTAAAAAATTCATTTTGATTAAAAAAAAATTCATTTTGATTTTAAAAATATTGTTCATTTTGATTAAAAAATAGTTTAATTTTAATATTTGTTTATTGTCTTAACTCATATCAAATGTTTTGCTTGTGTTCTGCTTCAAATATTCATAATCTTACATGCATAATTTTCATTCAATTATATTAAATAAACTTCAAGTTTATTTCAAATCAAATCGTGTTCCTTCACTTTTATAAAATGTAATTTATAAGTAATTAAAGAACGCATTCTAATCTTTAAAATCTATAATACAACGAAATATTCAATTGCTTATAATATACTTAAATTAACAACTTAATTATTTTTTTATTATTAATATTAGATGAGTTTCAGTATAAATCATCGTGTTCTTTCTTTATTTCTTTATTTTAATCCAATTTTGAAGTTTTGTAACGCTGTCTGTAAAAATTACTGTTCATTATTGACAGTCTAAGAGTTCCACATATCTTGCTTGTTGGGACCTCGGCGATGACGTCATTTTTTCAGCTAGCCGGCCATCTTTATAACGAAGGCCACGGCTCAATTCATTCAAAAATAAAAAAGTGCTTAATTGAAGACACTTGAATGAAAACAGGTCCGATTGCCTTTGTGGCCTTTTATTGTCAGAATATTACACCAGCGGTGATTATAGGAAAATGCTAGAAACTATAAATTGAAACACAAAATACATCATAGTGAATGCTGAGAAGAAGCCAGATGAACAAAGGTGGGAAAAGGGGATTTAAATGATTTGCAAAAGACATTAACAATAAATGCCATCATTGTTTATTGGTTAAACCTGAGTTTTCTTTTTTAACTGTTTTATTAATTCAACTCTTGCAATAACCGCAGAAAATATTTACATTAAGAATACACTATCAACGTATAGATCGATTTTTGTTGAATATTCCATCTGTTTCACGAAAATAATTTTTTATCAGCATTCCTAAATCGAAAATTCTCTTAATTTACCGGCATCACAGTTATTTATTTATCATGCCGCCTGGAATTATCTTATTTTATTAATTGGCCAGAGTTTGGAGCAATTAAAGAAACGTACAATATTATATGTTACACGCTTAAGAACTGTGAGTAAAGAGAACTTTTTAGGGCAGGTGCTCAAGTGAAATAGGCGGTGTCTTGGTGAGGCACACGCCGATAATACATTCCTCTGAAAATAGTACTTTTAAAATAGGAGTAAAAAAGGCAGGTGTTTGGGGACCCTTAATATCTTTATTATTTATATCATTTTTATTTCGAGGTTTCATTTTTAATTATACTACTCTCTCTCTCTCTCTCTCTCTCTCTCTCTCTCTCTCTCTCTCTCTCTCTCTCTCTCTCTCTCTCTGTTAAATGTCCTTTTTAATATTAATTTCTTCGCATGAGTTCAAAATTTAACAATCTGTTATTACTTGCGGACATTTTTAGACATTATCCTAGATCTAATTTCGTAAATTCGTTTTGCTAATCAGGTTTGGAAAGTTCATTTTTGTATTTTTTGTTGTTGTCTATTTTATTTCAGTGTATAATCATTTAATCTTTATGCATAAAAATTGTATTTGTAATAAATAAAAGCTAACGTGTAAGTTATATAGACGTGAAGAGCAAACATGTGCACAAACCCACGTGATGTGGTCACCTTTTACATTACTAATATAAAGATTATAGGGGGGTTTTTGTCGGAAAGAAAAAGCTAGATATATTTTTTAATAAACGTTACACACGCGCGTGCGCACATAAACACGCATATATATATTCTCAAGATATGAAGAGTCCAAGCCCCACCCCCAAAGGTTCACCAAGCTGCGAATGGTGTAGATTGAAACGGTCGAAAACAGATGTTTCCTCCACTCGAAAAAGTGGATGTAGGAAGAAGCGGAGATCGAGGGGGGGGGGGAAGAAGTTATAGACAGAAATGAGAATGCACCATTGAAAGGCGAGATACCTTATCAGAGTCGCTTTCTGCTTTCTTCGACCCGGAATCAAAGTCTACAATCTGGTACTATTTACTTTCTTGCTTTGCCTTTTCTTTTCTTTTTTTCTTGCTTCCTTTTTTATTTATTTCGTCACATTTTTTGTTCAATTTTCTTTTTTTTTTTCTTATGTTCGGTTTCATTTGTGCTTTCTTTCTTTATTTGAGCTGGTCTGTTTTCATTTTCTCTGTTTATTTTATTTTGCTTTCTCCTTTTTTCACCCTGATATCATTTTTTTCCTTTCTTTTTCACCCATTTTCAGTGGTTATTATTTTTTCTATCATTTCCCTGTTGAATTCATGAAAACGATTTGCTGTAGGTGAGGTTGCGCAACTCGTTTTATACAAAATTTGACAATGTTCTCGGCAATAAATGTTTCATATAATCTCATGTTGAAACATATGAAGTCTTAATAATGGTGACAATAACAAGAAGAAATTCGTATACTTCCTCGTATTAGTTTAAACACTTTCATAACGTTTCCTTAAGATGAGGACGGTCCGGATGCCTATACACTCTTAGCAATACATGTTTGAAAGTAATTGGATAAAGTAATTGGATATATATATATATATATATATGTATATATATGTATATATATATATATATATATATATATATATATATATTGTCCAGTACTCAGGGTATATGAGGAAAAAACTCGTGTAGGACACGAACCTGTTCCTCCAAAAGAGATACCCATATATTACGGTGGTCGTGGCAAATAACTTCACCGACAAATTTAAAGAAATCAGAGCATGTATTAATAACTACTTCCCTGTAATAAATCGTCGTTTAGTTTGTACTAACGATACAATCATAATCGCATAGTAATTGCGTCGAACAGCGAATACAGTAAAGCTCTTATATAGCTAGTATTGGAATTTTAGTATAATGTCGAATGTATAATCTTCTCAGAATAAAAATCAAGGCATTGATTATATATACATAGGGTGGTCGCTAGAAAAGCGAGAAATTTGAGATTGTTAATTTGTATCAGATTGTATTGAAGTCTTGAAGTAAACAAAATACATTTTCTTCTGATGAAATTCTTTTGAACGCTATAAGAAATGGAATAAGAAATTACATGTCAGCAACAATTATGCAATAGCTAACACGATAATAGATTCGATTCAATTTCTTCAGCTATTTCTTATTTCATTGATTTGATTTGATTTGACCCTTAAAAAGCATAAACTTTAAATGTGATGAATTACTGTGTGAAACTCGGAAATGTTGACGCGACATAAATTCTTTGATTCGAAAATGTGTTTGGCAAGAGCTTGAAATGATATCTCACACGGTACTCGTCAAAACGTAACACGAGTTTGAATTTTAAGGTAACGAGAATTCGATGAACTGCATAGGCGACATTTTGAGAATCTATGAGAGTATTAGTTTTTTTTTTTAATAAGTTACTGTTTGACAAATTTCCCACTTTTCTCGCTCTCCTTCTTTTTCGCTCTCTCTCTCTCTCTCTTTCTCTTTATATATATATATATATAGAGAGAGAGAGAGAGGAAGAGAGGGAGAGAGAGAAAGAAAGGGAAGGAGAAAGAGGAGATTGCACGAGAGTGAAAAATGGGGAGAGAGTAAAAGAAAAAGAGGGAAACGAGAGTGGAATAAACTGAATTTACCAAATATTTCGACCTTATATTTTCTCTTTAAATGTAAGGTCAACATATTTATAGTCTTTGTATTGTTAAAGTTACCCTCTTTTTTATATATACCTTGAGAAAGACTAAAATGAAATGCATATCGTTTAAATATATACTCATGACTTAAATATATTTATAGTTCTATATAATTTGATATTATATGAATTGATTCATTTTGACTAGATTTGGAACGAAAAAAATCAACTACACACACACACACACACACACACAATATATATATATACATATATATATATATATATATATATATATATATATATATACTTCTAATAAAAATTACAGGAACGCAACCTATCAGTAAAACTTAGGGGGGTTGTTAACCAGTTTCAACTACTTTGTTGTTAATGAAATCAACAAGTGAAATAAGATCAAACAAGTGAACCAAGATCCCTGTCAAAATGAAATAGTTGATGATACATATTTTCCCTTCTCCCATCTTTTGACTAATTTTATTTTGAATTAGATCAACATCCCTGTTGATGCTATAGTGCTATATATGCTGGATGTTACATAGGTTGTACAAGACGTCCAGGATGACCTATCAATACGTGACATTGCAGAATTTTTTGTATCTCAGTATATCTTAAGAGTATGGAGGAGATGCTAGGAGACAGGTAGTTGCTTTAGGAAAGCTGGAGAAGGCCGTAGGTGGCCCTTAAACTCGTAGTAATTTCGGCATATGCGCCATTCTGCAAGGAGAAATAAAGTGAGCACTGTCAGAATCCTAAAAAATAACATCCAGTTATGGTGTTAATGGTGTTATCGTGTTAATCGTGCTAATGGTTTTAATGCTGTTAATGTTGTTAATGGTGTAAATGGTGTTAATGTTGTTAATGCTGTTAATGTTGTTATGGTGTTAATGGTGTTAATAGTGTCGATGGTGTTGATTGTGTTATAGTGTTAATGGTGTTAATGGTGTTATGCTGTTAATGATGTTAATGGTGTTATGGTGTTAATGGTTTTATAGTGTTAATGGTGTTAATGGTGCTAATGATGTTATGGTGTTAATGGTGTTATGGTTTTAATGGTGTTATGGTGTCAATGGTGTTATGGTGTTAATTATATTATGGTGTTAATTGTGTTATGGTGTTAATGGTGTTAATGGTATTATTGTGTTAATGGTGCTTATGGTGTTATGGTGTTAATGGGTTATAGTATTATGGTGTTTATGGTGTTATTGGTGTTTATGGTGTTTATGGTGTTATGGTTTTTATGGTGTTAATGGTGTTTATGGTGTTATGGTGTTTATGGTGTTAATGGTGTTTATGGTGTTATGGTGTTTATGGTGTTATAGTGTTATGGTGTTAATGTTGTTTATGGTGTTATGGTGTTTATGGTGTTAATGGTGTTAGTAGTGTTATGGTGTTATGCTGGTAATGGTGTTATGGTGGTAATAGTGTTATGGTGTTTATGGTGTTTATGGTGTTAATGGTGTTATGGTGGTAATGGTGTTATGGTGGTAATGGTGTTATAGTGTTAATGGTGTTATGGTGGTTATAGTGTTATGGTGGTAATGGTGTTATGGTGTTTATGGTGTTAATGGTGTTATGGTGGTAATGGTGTTATGGTGGTAATTGTGTTATAGTGTTAATGGTGTTATGGTGGTAATGGTGCTAATGGTGTTCTGGTATTAATGGTTTTAATGGTGTTATGGTGTTAATGGTGTGATCGTGTTAAGTGCGTTAATGGTCTTAATGGTGTTATGATGTTAATGGTGTTAATTGTTTTAATGCTTTTATTGTGTTAATGGTGTTATGGGGTTAATGGTTTTATTGTGTTATGGTGTTAATGGTGTCATGATGTTAATGGTGTTTATGTTTCTGACAAACTAACATCCAGTTATGGTTTTAATGGTGTTTATATGTTATGGTGTTAATTGTGTTAATGGTGTTATGGTGTTAATGGTGTTAATGGTGTTATGGTGTTGTGGGGTTAATGGTGTTATGGTGTCAATGGTCTTAATGTTTCTGACAAAATAACATCCTGTTATGGTGTTAATGGTGTTTATGGTATTATGTTGTTAATGGTGTTAATGTTTCTGACCAAAAGGTTAGAAACAGGTTCCATGAAGAGGGCCTGAGGACTCGACGTCTTGTGGGGAGCCGTATGCTCGCTTTCCAACACCATAGAGATAGATTAATCACAAGAATTGTCAACTACGCCACTAGAGCCCTGTTGTCTTCGCCGATGAGGACAGGTTTAATCTGAGCACGTGCGACAGACGAGCAAGAGTCCGGAGATGTTGTATAAAGGACGTTATCTTTCCTGCAACATTATTCAGCATGACCTGTTTGGTAATGGATCAGTGATGATCTGAAGAGCCGTATACCTGGATGAGCTCACAGACCTCTATAAGTTATACAATTGCACACGGACTGCTATTAGGTATTGGGATGAAATCCTTGAACCAACTGTCAAAACCTACGCTGGTATAGTGAGGTCTGGTTTCCTCCTGATTAACGACAATGTCTTACCTCACGTGACTAGAGTATGCAGACAGTTCTTGGAGGATGGAGAATTTATATCATTTACTGGCCTCCACGTTCACCTGACCTAACCCAATAATACAATGGGACATTATGTTATGGTCCATTCGGTACAACTAGGTTGCCCCTCAGACTTTCTAGGAGCTTAGTGAAGCCTTGGTCCAGATCTGGCAGGAGATTCCCTACGACACCATTCGTTGTCTTATTATGAGACGTTCCCGACGTTGTCAGACATGTGTACAAGCACGTGGAGGCCAAACAAATTACAGAGAATCAGTTTGGGTTTCTACAATGATATTTTGGAAAAAAAGGTTAGTGTACTGCATCATTTTTTTTCACTTTTATTTTTAGTATGTGTTTGATGCTCTCTCCTTCTATAGACTGATCATTTTCCTTCCTATCAAATTATGTGCCATCGTTTTGTTACGAATACATCATATACTTAATCTCAGAAAAGATATCCATTATCATTTTCCCCATTTAAATATGATGTTTGTTGGAAGTATTCCTCTATTTTTAGCAGTGCATATATATATATATATATATATATATATATATATATATATATATATATGATACATGGTATAAACTACATTTAACATCCCAATGACTGCATTGACGATGATGCTTACGAGTTTTATGAAGGCGAACCATTAAAAGATACATCTGCCTTACTTAAAAAATCCTAGGTTTATTTTTGGTGTCTTTAAAAAAAAATCCACCCAAAAAAACTATACGATAAAATTATTGTCCAAGACTTATTGTCTATGTCAATAAAAACATCGTTTCCGAAGCGATCTTACAATTTATTGATTTTGTTTGTTCTTTTTTTTACATGGAGTTCGCCACTTATCAAGGCCCAATGGCCACTCAGGAATAAGGGTTATTGTGTGTACAGTAATCAAAGGGATAGTGTAGCAATAGTATTGGAGAATTGGTAAGGTGTCATTACTTGGGGGGGGGCGGTTCATCAGGAATTTGTTTGTGTTGGACTTGGACTTGAAGACATCCAGGTTGAAGTCGGGAGGGAAACAGGCAAGCGGAACAGAGTTCCACAGGCGTGCAGTTCTAAGAAAGAAGCTTTGTTCATGGTATCTACGTTTTGATTTAGGCACAGATAGGGAGTGGGGAAAATTATTGACGGTGGTTTCAGCTAGTCGGGTGTTTTTTTAGAAAGATTGACGAGGGGGGGACCAGAGAATGGAGCTCAGACGAGCACGTGCCATGGAAATAACGATTGAACAATGACAGGCTCGCTACGTCTCTTCTGTGGGAAAGAGGTTGCAGGGTAGAGAAAAAGGCATCCCCCACCAAGCTACGGAGTCTATTTTATACTCCGTCAAGACAGGATAGGCTGTTTTTTGCAGCCCCCACCCAGATGTGGCAGCAGTACTCCATCTTTGGACGTACTTGGCTCTTATATAGATAGAGATTCTTCCTTGTGAAACCGATTTTTAATTTTTAATTTTAATTATAAATTATCATATATATGTCTGTCTGTGTACATTTCTCTACATAATAACTCTGTCAATTTTCAGTCTTCAGACTCGAAATTTGATATACGGGATACTGAGATTTGGGAAAATCTTTGTAATCCATGTCCTAACAGAAATTTGGCTGTTACGGGGTCGAAGTTGAACAATTTGACTTTTGAAAACTCTACCAAACTCCTCCGCCAATTTTAAGCCTAAACACTTTAAATTTTAGATATAGGTTCCTTAGACATGAATCAAACTTAATAACTTGATTTGAACCCAAAACAATAAATGTTAAGGCGTCATAATAGGGGTAAATTTTAAAAAAAAATGACCGCTTTTTTATGCTCAACATACACATCTAAACATTCGAGCAACGCCGGGCTGAAATGCATGTATATATATATATATATATATATATATATATATATATATATATATATATATATATATATATATATATATATATAATGCCTTAAAGGGGGCAATTAACGGTTATTGAAAAGGAAAAATGATCATTTCTGAACTCACAGAAAGATTGTTCATCAAAGATTTAACTATGAAGCTGGAAAGGGATCCAAAAACTTTGGCTTCATTCGTGAACAACCCCAACACCAAATCCAGAAAGGATAAAGGCACCAGGAAAAACCTTTCACATCGTAATATTCGGAAAATTCGTAGGGAAGTCAACCGAAACTCAAACAACACCAGTGGTTCCATTTTTGCAAGAGCTGGAATCGCTCCAAGATCCAGACAGGCCCGATGTAATGTGTTGAATGAAATGGCAAGGAACATTAAAACTATTCCAAGGTCTCCAAAATAGGGAAAACGAAAGGCTTGGGCACAGAATTACATAAAAATGAATTTCTAACGTGCTACTCTTGGTGGTCCAGATGGATGGACCAAAGTTTGGAACTCGAACGGAACTCCACCACCTTATAGTTCATCGCCAATGAGGGGGTGGAGTCATCGTGTTTTGAGCTATCATTAGCGATAAGTTGGTTGGATCATTTCGAGTTCCAGAGGGTGTAAAACTTACCAGCAATGCGTACACGGCCTTTTTGGATAAACATTTGTCATCATGGCTAGATGACCTACCATTGTCACGTCGATTTCAAATGATTTTTATGCATGACAATGCAGCATCCCATTCTGTTAGGGCGACTGCAACCTTCCTTGAATCTTTGGGCTCTTTGGAGAAACTCTCATGACCTGACCACCGTGTTCTTCAGACCTTAACCCCATTGAATATCTCTGGTCAATATTAAAAAGAGGAGGAAGAGCAATGTACTTAAAGGATGCCTTGTTGAGAACATAGTTGATATTGCTAGAGCTGTAACCTCTTTTTGAGATCAAACAGTTGACTTCCCCGGGGGACAAAAGGTTGTTTTCAGTTATTTAAAAAATGGTGGATATGTCGATAAACAATTCATTTATTTGAGGCTTAGTACCAAGGATATGCTTTTTCTCATTATTCTTTGGCAGAAAAATATAATAAAAGATAAAGTTCGCATGATAAGACATTGGAATTTTTGCGCTAAAACAACATTTTAAGAGACCTGCTGATGAACAGTGGAAATCTGTCAATGAAGAATAAAATATCATAACTTCGTGAATATTGTATGCATTTGAATACAATTTGGGGAAATAACTAACCTTAAAGCAGTCGTTTGATGATATAATTATCATTTTGTTGTGGCGTATATTTAGTGAAATTTTTATATTTTACTAATCTGCAATAAAGCGATGTACGCAGTTTATATATATATGTGTGTGTGTGTGTGTGTGTGTGTGTGTGTGTGTGTGTGTGTGTGTGTGTGTGTGTGTGTGTGTGTGTGATATCACTAAATTCCAAACCTAACTATAAAACAACATTAATACAAAATTCGAATTTATTCATTAACCGAGCCGGCTTGTATGGCGATGCATTGATTCCAACATTTCTGTAATAATTTCTTTGTTTAGTGCATATTTCGTTACACTGTCCGAATATAATTTTCTTTGAGACTATCTAAACTTATTTTTACACATCCATCGTATTATTCTCATATCATTTCTCTCCATGTAATGCACGTTCTCAAACCTTCCCAAGTTTTCAATATTGTCAGACATTAAATTACAATGCTTAATATATGTAAACATTGTGTACCTCAATTGTTAATGATTTTAATTAGTTTGTTGAAAATGGCAGGTTTGCTTAGAGATGTAATTACAAATATGGTTACATGTAAGTACGTATATAATGAAATTGCATGTTGCCACAACTAGGCTGTTACAATAACCACTAGCCTCTCTGTCATGGACAAGATACAACAAAGAATTCCCAAGCTCCAGCCACTTTCTCATCAACGTATTACACCACTGTGTTTGTTTGTTGTTTTACTCCCATGTAATGTGCTCTGATTTGCTTACTGCCTCTGTACACCCTCAGTGTATATAATCCGATGCACGTAACAACAAAATACAATCACTTTACCGTAGAGTTACTTGAAATGTCATAAGCTTTTCTACTTTAGAATTTCCTTCTTGTTTAGTGTTTTCCCGATCAGGCCAACATGCAGAAATTGTAATATAACATTAAATCAAATATTACTGACCAACTCGCCACATAGATTGTCTGCCTATAAACCTGTCCCCTATGACAACAGCCGCTTACGTTTCAATGACTATATACCTTGTTTGGAATAAACGAAAGTAACAATAAAACGGAAACAACTTTAAAAGGTGCGAAACTTATTGAATACACTATGAGCAGAACCTTTCTTCGCAGTGAATAAACACATAAAACTATCCTTATTATTTGATCTGATAGATTCTACAAATGCCGTTCAGCGATTATTTCTGATCTGATATCGTTCATTCTTAAAACATACACATACATTATTGTTGACTTGCAATGGTTTTTCTAAAAGTATTATTTCTGGATTTCGTTTTTATAATAATATTGCGAAATCTACACTATGGAATGATTTTAAAGCAGTTTTTCATATTTCGAAATCAATTGTATTCTCAAATAATTATTCTCTTTAATAATTTAATCAAAAGATGATTTGCCTTGAATAAATTTCATTTTATTCATTAGTTTACTTTAGCAAGCAATCATTTAATTAATTAGCAATCAATTAATTAATTAGCAATCAATTAATTAATCAGCAATGTACTTTCGTGTATATCCTATCAGAATTTATAGATTATTATATCTAGTTTATTTGAATATCACATATATTCATACACGAATATATACACTATTGATTTGTTTAGTTTTAATTTACTGGACTTTTTAAACTTCTTTCTTGAAATCTTGCGTCTTAATAATTATCGCAAATGGTTATAATACTGACCGCACCGACTTGAACGCATTGGTCCATTAGAAAGAAATAATTTGTAAAATGGCTGCTAGTTGCAACCGAGTTGATTATTAAACACGTCCTTAACTTATCACCAATAAATATGTTCCGACATTGTCTCCACCTCTATTTTGGGCGAGACAAGACTAGACGTGATATCTTCCTTGTTCGTTAATATTGGCACTGGGAGTTCGCAGTAAATAGATAAGATTTAGCCACAAGTTAAAAATCGATTTCTTGTCTTCCAATCGTTGGATATGTCAGTGTGTGAGTTGGGGGGGGGATTTTTAGTATTTTTTTTTTTTTTTTTTTTTTACTTTTTATCATTATCTTCGCTTATCGTGAATGCTCTAAACTTTTGCTTCTCACTTTGCGATAATAACACGAAGAACAAGAATTCCCAAGACAATAACAGTTAGCATGACTTCTTCCAAGGTGACCATGACTCGCTGTAAAAAAACTGAACGAGTAAATAAGATTGAACAACGTAAACATTTTCACCGATTTCAAGGTAACACACGAATTATTTGTTCGTAACCTTTGTTCATACCAAACCAATCGATAAAATGACAGTAAGTCTCAGTTTAAATAGTTTGTTATGGTTTGGTTTGGTTGTTTTGTTTTACGGCATATCAACTGTTTTGGATAATTTAATGCTGAATCTGATCATTTTGGTAAAATATTTTATGCTTCAAGTTCTTTATATCTTCAAATGGTTTTTGGTTTGTTTGGTTTGTAGAGTGAAATTGTTTTTCTTTTGTGTCTTGAATTTGCAGAACATACTTGAGTTTTGCGAGAACAAGAAAACAATAACATTTATGTTTGGTGCATTTTAGGTCATGAAACCGACATATTCAGACATCTTCACCTGATAGCATCATATAGAATAGTTTCTTAGATATCTCATAAAATTCCAAAATAAATGATCACATATTTTTAAAATATGGTCAAAACTAAACATTTTGAGTCTTAGTAAAATACCAAAGGCATTCAATATTTTATTCAGTTCTTGAAATATCAAAAACTGAATACCGTTTAATACAGTTTCATGTAAATTCTACTACAGCCAAGTAGATATTTGGAGTCTTTTAAAATCACAAGAAAGTTTTAATATGATATATTGAATATTTTCATAGTATTTTCAAAATAGCATTTCCACAATTCATATTCATAATATTTTAAAAATACAAGAAAATATCTCGTAATTAAAATAATAAATTCTATATTCATATTTCGATTATTTTGAAGATCAGATTTAACTTTATTACTCTGAGTTTTCAGTTTTCGCTGATTCAAAAATAGAAAGTCGCACGTTCTTTTTCGACTCTTCAATACATTCTCTCAATAAGCTAAACGCTAAAGATAGTCGGCAACCTGATAGGTTTTGAACTGTCGTCTAAGCTTCATCCCATTGATGAAATGTTGCATTCCCCTGCCTGTTCTACAATATTTTAATGGTGGATATTCTGACGGACTATATCCTCGTACTCCCTCGACGTAAATATCCGACAATCAGCAAAGCCCTACCCCTACGAAGCCTTCTACTCTACTAGTTTATTCCCCAGAACTGCTAGATTCTGAAACTCCCTTCCGGGTTCCTGTTTTCTCAACTGTACTGACACGCAGAAGTTCAAATGTGAACAGACATCTTGCTTCTCAACTTCTTACATAGTATCCTTGCAATTTAATTCTCCGATAGTAGCCTCCTACATCAAAGTGGCACTGTGCCTTGTTTGGGGTTGAAATGGAATTGAAAAATGTTCTGCATGCAAGTCATGTTTATGCTCGACTTGGTTCAAGTCAGAAGTCATTTCTTTCAATATATTTCTTATACGTTAACAATCTTTTGTAAATTTCCATTCAACCAATGTTGTGTCTTCACGTTTGATTCAATCTATTATGAGCGACTACCTCGCCAGTTCAATCCGTGTTTCACTGGCGTTTCCTAACACATTAGACCCAATGCTATATATAATTTTTAATTCTTCTATGAAATATAATTATGGTTTTTAATCTAAGGTAAATGCAACTGAGTTATCGATTCCTAGAAATGCCTATTAGTCAACGGACATAGTGAATTAATATTATCCGAAATTTTGATTGGTGCCTTCATTTGATTCTGTCATTTATGAGGCTGAAATGTGGACCTCTGATTAAAGATGTTAAGATTCGCACTTCATATATGAACTCCCATCTGTACTCTGCATTTTCGAACCGAAGCACGCTCGCCAAATTAACCACTATCGATCGCCTAATCACCAATGCTAATCCATTTATTGAACACTTGTCTGAACATGGCACCGTTCAACCCAGCGCATATTTCTCATGTGAGGACGCGCGAATTCGATTCACTTCCTAATTACACCGATTCGAGGATTACTTCCGTTTGAATTGGCGTCATGAGTTGATGGTTGCCGCCATGTTAGAAACGATAGCCGCAAGTTTTTGTGTTCAGTGAAACATTTTCTGATTGCATTCATAATTGTATTCAAATGTTAACGCATGATCCCGACAAGCTGTTTCTTCTTTATGTTTTGTGCCAGTTTCGTTGTTAATTCTTTTATGCTTTTTTTACTTCTAAAATACAAAAATAAGGAGATACTTGAATAAAGACATTACATAGCAATGTACACAACTGACAGTTCTTTAATCGTAATGCTCTTTCTGCTAGTACTTATTTAATGATTTAAATTCCCAATGGAAACAGAAAATAGAAGTAAGGCGAAGATCAGGTGGCAGGTTTTACCGGGAATTGTTTCCTATAAGAAAACAAGTTAGGGGAAATATAGAACAGGAGATAGAATAGGCCTTAAGATAGTTGAAAAATGGAAGTGATAAGAGATTATGAGAAATAACTTTTAGAATCGATTTTCAATGAAGAGGCTGCAGAAATCTGTAACCCCAATATTTTATTCAGCCGCTGACAGCAAGGAACAAGACAACACATAATGAAATAATCCTTCTCCAAATTTTAGATCTAGTTTTGTGTGTATGTGTGTGTACTTGTGCGTATGTGTGTATGTGTGCATGTACATATGTGTGTATGTGCGCGCGCGTGGTTGTTGTTGTTGTTTTTGTTGTTGTTGCTGCTGCTGCTGAGCCGCCAACTTTGATTCCAGAGTGAGGTATCCACCATGGAATAACAAGTGACGATCTTGGATGAAGTGCCCTCGCTCTCAGAGGAGAGCCACTATAGCTTAACGCTGAAGACATGGCGTATGATTTAATTCATTCTTCATAATTTGTTGATTTGATAACAAACATATATAGATATACTATTTGATCTTAACATACAATGTATATATATATACATATATATATATATATATATATATATATATATATACACGTTGTCTCTACTTGGTGTTAATGATGAGTATTTAGCAAATTATCAAGTTATCACCATCAATAGGGTTTTTTTACAAAATGTTTTAATTTGAATCACATAAATACATTTGACATTTTTTTTAACTCATCTTTTATAGATATCTCGTATATAGATATATAGATTTTTTTAAATTCAATTTTCACCCCAAACAAGGCACAGTGCCACTTTAAGCAGAGACATAATTTTCGGGGGCATTATGAAGGGAGATTATGAGTAGCAAGGTGCTTGTTCACATTACACTTGAACTTCTGCATATCAGTACAGTTGGGAAAGCAGAATCCCGGAAGGGAGTTCCAAAAACCTGCAGTTCCGGGAAGAAACTATTGGAGTAAAAGGCTTTCTTGCACCTAGGGATCTCTACTGTAAAGGGGTGAGACTTAGTAACTTGTCGGGTTTGTCAGTGGTAGTTACGTCGAGGAGGTACAAGTGTTTGCATTTCGTCAGAGCATTCACCATTTAAGTCTTTGTAGAACAGGCAGAGGGATGCGATATCTCGTCAATGTGATAGAGACTGAAGCCTAGATGACAGTTCAGGACCTATCAGGTTGGCGACTCTCTTTTGAACCCTGTCCAGGAGCGAGAGATAAGCAGCAGATGCACCAGCCCAGATGTGACAACAGTACTCCATACATGGGCGAATGGTGGCCTTATAGAGGTATAGGATACTGTCATGCGTAAGTAGTTTTCTAGCACGGTAGAGGGAGCCAACCTTCCTTGCAGCAGCCTTGGCAATGCTCTCAATATATCTATTCCAGTTCATATTCCCTGTAAACGTTAGGCCGAGGAGTTTAAAAGAAGTATTTTCAGGCAATGTGTTCTTGGCCATTGCTACTGGTGGTAGAGAAGGTTTCTTGTAGTTATTGAAGGAAACAAGCTTAGTCTTAGCAGCATTAAATGTGACCATCCATTTTTGCTCCTATTCCACTACAGATTGGGGGTCATCCATTTCCTTAGATATGTGTTCATTTGTTTTCCCTTCATATCTGTTATAGAGAGTGGTGTCATCGGCAAATATACCCATCTCCGAAACAATTTTGTCAGGGAGGTAATTTATAAATATCAGGAATAAAAGCGGTCCAAGGATAGACCCCTGAGATACTCCTACATCTATGTCATATTGTTTAGATGTACGACCGTCTATTACTTAAGAAGGATTTAATTACATTCCAGTGATTCCATATGATCTAATTTTTCTTAGATATATCAAGGGCTACCGCTCTACCCTCCCCTGTTCTGTCTAGTGAACGGTATATACGTTCATAGACTAGAGTTAAGATATCTGCTGTTAAACGGGCTTGCCTGAATCCATATTGTTTGTCAGTCAGGAGTTTAGCAGCTGTTAGGTGCTGAACTAGGGCTTGATTAACTAAGGACTTAAATATTTTGTCGAAAAGCGGGAGTGGGCTAATAGGGCGATAATTTAGTGGGTCAGTTCTTTCACCAGAATTCTTGAAGATTGGTACCACAGAGGTGGTTTTCCAGCAGTCGGGAAAGCAAGATTCGTTAAGGCATTTATTTTAAAGTTTGGAAAGAACTGGAGCAACCTCAGCAGAGCATTTTTTTAATAGCACAGTCGAGATGAGATCTGGTCCACATGCTTTTGAGGTGTCTAGTTTTTTTATAATACCATGTACCTGAGAAAGGGTGATTTTAAAATCGTCTAATGTGACGTCCGTTCGCAAAGGAACGTCAGGGAGGGAGTGGTGTGCCGGGTCCAGTGTGGAGTTTGAGACAAACCGACTGGCAAGCAGGTTATCCTTGTCAGTTGCCGTGCAAGCAACCTCATGATTGTTTGATAGTGAGGGAATCGTTGACTGCCCATTATTTACTACACGGGTTCCTAATTTCTGTGCTTCGATGCGTTTTCTGGTGGTTTCAGAGTAATCTGTCTTAGCTATCGCTATCACTCTCTTACAATTATTTCTAGCTTCTATATACTTCTGTTTGTTTGAGCTGGACTTATGTCGGTTGAATCTGCGGAACGCATGCTGCCTTTGACAAATGGCAGCTGCACAAGCAGAAGTAAACCATTGGGGAGATATATAGATATATAGGCTTTAAGCCTGGCTTTAGTTAACCTAATTTTGAAAATGTTTTGTTCTTGTTGTTTAATCTTTTTTTTTACATGGGGGGTCACCATTTATCAAGGCTCAGATGCCACTCGAGGATAAGGGTTAATGGGTATATATTAGTCATTGTGATTTTAGCGTAGTAAACATTAGTGGGAATTTTGTAACTTGGATTACTTAGGGGGACGGTTCAATAAGAACTTGTTCATGTTGGACTTGAAGGCAATCAGATTGTAGTTAGCTGGAAAGCAGGCAAACGGAATAGAGTTCCACAGGCGAGAAGTTCTAAGAAAGAAGCCCTATTCATGGAATCTACGTTTAGGTGTAGGCATGGATAAAGAGTGTGGATATTTTTTATAGTGGTTCTGTCTAGACGAGTGTTTTTTGTGAAAGTCTGGCGGGGAGGGACATAAATTGAAGTTCAGATGAGCACTTGCCATGAAAATAAAGATAAAGCAGGGACAGGCTCGCAATGTCTCTTCTGTGCGAAAGAGGTTGCAAGGAAGAGAAAAGAGCATCCCCCACAAAGCGACGAAGTCTATTTTGAACTCTGTCAAGACAGGAAAAGCTGCTTCTAGCAGCTCCTTCCCAGATGTAGCAACAGTACACCATCGTTGGCCGAACCTGGCTTTTATATAGGTAGAGAATTGCATCAGGAGTGAGATATCTACTAGAGCGGTAGAAGGATTCCACCATTTTACCAGCGACTTTGGCAATGAATTTGATATACATGTTCCATTTCAGATCGAGAGTAAAGTCACCAGAAGATCGTCAAAACATGAAGCCTCCCCAAGACGAGAGCCACTCATTTCGATTCATGGCAGCTGGGAAACAGAGCGTTGATGATGTAAAGATAGAAACTTGGTCTTAGATGCATTAAAAGTAACCAGCCACTTTTTCCCCATTATACAATGTGCTCAAGATCAGAGAAGAGAGAGCTTACTGTCTTCGAAGTGCTACCACAGATGGTAGTGCCGTCAGCATAAATGTCTACGAATGATCTAAGGATGTGGTTTGGAAGATCATTGATGTAGATCAGGAAGAGAGTTGGACCCAAACGTTAAAATTAAATCCCATAAATTATTTCAATGTTGTTATTTTACTTCTAAAATGATTAAAGTGATATTTACAATGTAATTTACGTGCTTAATTTGTTTGATTTGTCGATAAAAGCCGAAATATTTGTGGTTGAGATCTGAATTCATCACTTCTAGTGCTAAAGTTTGCCTTCATACTGCTAAGGCATGAAATGATTTTCCTTCACTCGAATTTAAATGATACGTTATGTACTTTAAATAATCATTCAAATTCTCTCTTTTTTCTTTTTTTATACAGGGATCACCACTTACCAATCACCCGGAGGCCACTCGAAGATAAAGGTTAATGGATATACATTGGTCAATGTGATTATGGCGTAGTAAACATAAGTAGTGGAAATTTTGTAAATTGGATTACTTAGGGGGACGGTTCATCAAGAACTTGTTTAGGTTGAACTTGAAGACAGATTGTATTCAGCTGAGAAGAAGGCGATCGGAGGAGAGTTCCACATGCGTTCAGTTCTAAGAAAGAAGCTTTGTTCATGGAATCTACATTTAGGTTTAGATATAGATAAAAAGTGTGGGAAATTATTGACAGTGGTTTTAGCTAGACGAGTGGTTTTCGTGAAAGTTTGGCGGGGGAGCATAGATTGAAGCTAGATGATCACTTGCCATGAAAATAACGATAAAGCAAATACAAACTCGCTTCGTCTCTTCTGTGGGAAAGAGGGTGCAGATAAAGAAAAGGGCATCCCTCACTAAGCTACGAAGTCTATTTTGAACTCTGTCAAAACCAATTTTTACAGGCCACAAATGCATTGAAAGTGATGTAATCCTTCTATTATCGTCTTATGCAAACTCTAGGACAGGATCTTATTCTTTAAGCTATCTGGCAAAAACTGCACTGAAACGACGATGCATAAAAAACTTTTTTTTTACTGCATTTCATCCATATTCCTTTTTTCTCCTATTTTTTTTCTTTTTTCTCATTTATTCTAATTTTAACTTCTCCATCGCACGTACAGCATAATTTTTCATTCTTTTTCACATGTTTCTACCGTTATTCAATGAATTCAAATCGACACTTTTTCTGAAGAGATTTCGTTGATCCGAATAATCCCAATAAAACTAGTAAAGATCTCGATTTTAATGAACTGAAATAAATTCACCTTTGACTTCTATCCAACGCTTTTACCAACATGTCCGTTGAGACAATTATACACGCTCTATCCCCATTAGTCATTGAACAAACACACAGACACATATATAATTTCAGAAAAATACGTATTCTGAAACATACAGACCCACACTTTTACACACAAATAGACAACACGCATGCATTTTGTGCTCCCTTACGTCACACTTGCATCAATTAAGATGCATTTGCATGCACTTTGAAATTACAACAACAAAAAAACAATAAGATGAGTCTTTCTTATTTATCGGTTCTACATTTTAAAAAATATTCTAGTTATGTTCTAATGCATATATTTTTATGTTTACAGCTAATGGAAATTTCCGACCTTTTATTAAGTAACTTCCCTCAATCAGAAAATCTAATAATTTCTAGACGAGAAATTAGAAAAGGTTAGCTGAGTCAAAAGATACAAATATTTAATAACTATTAAGTTTGAATTTTAAAGAATCATAAAGAACATGGAATTTCAGAATATAATTAATGTTTTCCAGAACATGGAATTTCAGAATATAATTAATGTTTTCCAGAATATGGAATTTCAGAATATAATTAATGTTTTCCAGAACATGGACTTTTTATCTTCTGGTGCAATGTGTGTTTGATATAAATTACAAAACCTTTGGTCTCCAGTTTTGTCATATAATTTTATCAATATAATTTTATCAATATAATTTTATCAATATAATTTTATCAATATAATTTTACCAATATAATTTTATAAATATGATTTTATCAATATGATTTTATCAATATAATTTTATCAATATAATTTTACCAATATAATTTTATCAATATAATTTTATCAATATAATTTTATCAATATAATTTTATCAATATAATTTTACCAATATAATTTTATCAATATAATTTTATCAATATGATTTTATCAATATAATTTTATCAATATAATTTTATCAATATAATTTTATCAATATGATTTTATCAATATTTTTTTACCAATATAATTTTATCAATATAATTTTATCAATATAATTTTACCAATATAATTTTATCAATATAATTTTACCAATATAATTTTATCAATATAATTTTATCAATATAATTTTACCAATACAATTTTATCAATATAATTTTATCAATATGATTTTACCAATATAATTTTATCAATATGATTTTATCAATATAATTTTATCAATATAATTTTATTAATATAATTTTATCAATATAATTTTATCAATATAATTTTATCAATATAATTTTATCAATATAATTTTACCAATATAATTTTATCAATATAATTTTATCAATATAATTTTATCAATATAATTTTATCAATATGATTTTACCAATATAATTTTATCAATATGATTTTATCAATATAATTTTATCAATATAATTTTATCAATATAATTTTATCAATATAATTTTACCAATATAATTTTATCAATATAATTTTATCAATATAATTTTATCAATATAATTTTATCAATATGATTTTACCAATATAATTTTATCAATATGATTTTATCAATATAATTTTACTTCCCTCAATCAGAAAATCTAATAATTTCTAGACGAGAAATTAGAAAAGGTTAGCTGAGTCAAAAGATACAAATATTTAATAACTATTAAGTTTGAATTTTAAAGAATCATAAAGAACATGGAATTTCAGAATATAATTAATGTTTTCCAGAACATGGAATTTCAGAATATAATTAATGTTTTCCAGAATATGGAATTTCAGAATATAATTAATGTTTTCCAGAACATGGACTTTTTATCTTCTGGTGCAATGTGTGTTTGATATAAATTACAAAACCTTTGGTCTCCAGTTTTGTCATATAATTTTATCAATATAATTTTATCAATATAATTTTATCAATATAATTTTATCAATATAATTTTACCAATATAATTTTATAAATATGATTTTATCAATATGATTTTATCAATATAATTTTATCAATATAATTTTACCAATATAATTTTATCAATATAATTTTATCAATATAATTTTATCAATATAATTTTATCAATATAATTTTACCAATATAATTTTATCAATATAATTTTATCAATATGATTTTATCAATATAATTTTATCAATATAATTTTATCAATATAATTTTATCAATATGATTTTATCAATATTTTTTTACCAATATAATTTTATCAATATAATTTTATCAATATAATTTTACCAATATAATTTTATCAATATAATTTTACCAATATAATTTTATCAATATAATTTTATCAATATAATTTTACCAATACAATTTTATCAATATAATTTTATCAATATGATTTTACCAATATAATTTTATCAATATGATTTTATCAATATAATTTTATCAATATAATTTTATTAATATAATTTTATCAATATAATTTTATCAATATAATTTTATCAATATAATTTTATCAATATAATTTTACCAATATAATTTTATCAATATAATTTTATCAATATAATTTTATCAATATAATTTTATCAATATGATTTTACCAATATAATTTTATCAATATGATTTTATCAATATAATTTTATCAATATAATTTTATCAATATAATTTTATCAATATAATTTTACCAATATAATTTTATCAATATAATTTTATCAATATAATTTTATCAATATAATTTTATCAATATGATTTTACCAATATAATTTTATCAATATGATTTTATCAATATAATTTTATCAATATAATTTTATCAATATAATTTTATCAATATAATTTTATCAATATAATTTTACCAATATAATTTTATCAATATAATTTTATCAATATAATTTTACCAATATAATTTTATCAATATAATTTTATCAATATAATTTTATCAATATAATTTTATCAATATAATTTTATCAATATAATTTTATCAATATAATTTTATCAATATGATTTTACCAATATAATTTTATCAATATGATTTTATCAATATAATTTTATCAATAGAATTTTATCAATATAATTTTATCAATATAATTTTATCAATATAATTTTATCAATATAATTTTATCAATATAATTTTATCAATATGATTTTACCAATATAATTTTACCAATATAATTTTATCAATATAATTTTATCAATATAATTTTATCAATATAATTTTATCAATATAATTTTATCAATATAATTTTATCAATATAATTTTATCAATATAATTTTATCAATATAATTTTATCAATATAATTTTATCAATATAATTTTATCAATATAATTTTATCAATATAATTTTATCAATATAATTTTATCAATATAATTTTATCAATATAATTTTATCAATATAATTTTATCAATATAATTTTATCAATATGATTTTACCAATATAATTTTATCAATATGATTTTATCAATATAATTTTATCAATATAATTTTATCAATATAATTTTATCAATATAATTTTATCAATATAATTTTATCAATATAATTTTACCAATATAATTTTATCAATATAATTTTATCAATATAATTTTACCAATATAATTTTATCAATATAATTTTATCAATATAATTTTATCAATATAATTTTATACATATAATTTTATCAATATAATTTTATCAATATAATTTTATCAATATGATTTTACCAATATAATTTTATCAATATGATTTTATCAATATAATTTTATCAATATAATTTTATCAATATAATTTTATCAATATAATTTTATCAATATAATTTTATCAATATAATTTTACCAATATAATTTTATCAATATAATTTTATCAATATAATTTTACCAATATAATTTTATCAATATAATTTTATCAATATAATTTTACCAATATAATTTTATCAATATAATTTTATCAATATAATTTTATCAATATAATTTTATCAATATAATTTTATCAATATAATTTAATCAATATGATTTTACCAATATAATTTTATCAATATAATTTTATCAATATGATTTTACCGATATAATTTTACCAATATAATTTTATCAATATGATTTTATCAATATAATTTTATCAATATAATTTTACCAATATAATTTTACCAATATAATTTTATCAATATAATTTTACCAATATAATTTTATCAATATAATTTTATCAATATAATTTTATCAATATAATTTTATCAATATAATTTTATCAATATAATTTTATCAATATAATTTTACCGATATAATTTTATCAATATAATTTTATCAATATGATTTTATCAATATGATTTTATCAATATAATTTTATCAATATAATTTTATCAATATAATTTTATCAATATAATTTTATCAATATAATTTTATCAATATAATTTTACCGATATAATTTTATCAATATAATTTTATCAATATGATTTTATCAATATAATTTTATCAATATAATTTTATCAATATAATTTTATCAATATAATTTTACCAATATAATTTTATCAATATAATTTTATCAATATAATTTTACCAATATAATTTTATCAATATAATTTTACCAATATAATTTTATCAATATAATTTTATCAATATAATTTTACCAATATAATTTTATCAATATAATTTTATCAATATAATTTTATCAATATGATTTTATCAATATAATTTTATCAATATAATTTTATCAATATAATTTTATCAATATAATTTTACCAATATAATTTTACCAATATAATTTTATCAATATAATTTTATCAATATAATTTTATCAATATAATTTTATCAATATAATTTTACCGATATAATTTTATCAATATAATTTTATCAATATAATTTTATCAATATGATTTTATCAATATAATTTTATCAATATAATTTTATCAATATAATTTTATCAATATAATTTTACCAATATAATTTTACCAATATAATTTTATCAATATAATTTTACCAATATAATTTTATCAATATAATTTTATCAATATAATTTTATCAATATAATTTTATCAATATAATTTTATCAATATAATTTTACCGATATAATTTTATCAATATAATTTTATCAATATGATTTTATCAATATGATTTTATCAATATAATTTTATCAATATAATTTTATCAATATAATTTTATCAATATAATTTTATCAATATAATTTTATCAATATAATTTTACCGATATAATTTTATCAATATAATTTTATCAATATGATTTTATCAATATAATTTTATCAATATAATTTTATCAATATAATTTTATCAATATAATTTTACCAATATAATTTTATCAATATAATTTTATCAATATAATTTTACCAATATAATTTTATCAATATAATTTTATCAATATAATTTTATCAATATAATTTTATCAATATGATTTTACCAATATAATTTTACCAATATAATTTTATCAATATAATTTTACCAATATAATTTTATCAATATAATTTTATCAATATAATTTTATCAATATAATTTTATCAATATAATTTTATCAATATAATTTTATCAATATAATTTTACCGATATAATTTTATCAATATGATTTTATCAATATGATTTTATCAATATGATTTTATCAATATAATTTTATCAATATAATTTTACCAATATAATTTTATCAATATAATTTTATCAATATGATTTTATCAATATAATTTTATCAATATAATTTTATCAATATAATTTTATCAATATAATTTTATCAATATAATTTTATCAATATAATTTTATCAATATAATTTTACCAATATAATTTTATCAATATAATTTTATCAATATAATTTTATCAATATGATTTTATCAATATAATTTTATCAATATAATTTTATCAATATAATTTTATCAATATAATTTTACCAATATAATTTTACCAATATAATTTTATCAATATAATTTTATCAATATAATTTTATCAATATAATTTTATCAATATAATTTTACCGATATAATTTTATCAATATAATTTTATCAATATAATTTTATCAATATGATTTTATCAATATAATTTTATCAATATAATTTTATCAATATAATTTTATCAATATAATTTTACCAATATAATTTTACCAATATAATTTTATCAATATAATTTTACCAATATAATTTTATCAATATAATTTTATCAATATAATTTTATCAATATAATTTTATCAATATAATTTATCAATATAATTTTACCGATATAATTTTATCAATATAATTTTATCAATATGATTTTATCAATATGATTTTATCAATATAATTTTATCAATATAATTTTATCAATATAATTTTATCAATATAATTTTATCAATATAATTTTATCAATATAATTTTACCGATATAATTTTATCAATATAATTTTATCAATATGATTTTATCAATATAATTTTATCAATATAATTTTATCAATATAATTGTATCAATATAATTTTACCAATATAATTTTATCAATATAATTTTATCAATATAATTTTACCAATATAATTTTATCAATATAATTTTATCAATATAATTTTATCAATATAATTTTATCAATATGATTTTACCAATATAATTTTACCAATATAATTTTATCAATATAATTTTACCAATATAATTTTATCAATATAATTTTATCAATATAATTTTATCAATATAATTTTATCAATATAATTTTATCAATATAATTTTATCAATATAATTTTACCGATATAATTTTATCAATATGATTTTATCAATATGATTTTATCAATATGATTTTATCAATATAATTTTATCAATATAATTTTACCAATATAATTTTATCAATATAATTTTATCAATATGATTTTATCAATATAATTTTATCAATATAATTTTATCAATATAATTTTATCAATATAATTTTATCAATATAATTTTATCAATATAATTTTATCAATATAATTTTATCAATATAATTTTACCAATATAATTTTATCAATATAATTTTATCAATATAATTTTATCAATATAATTTTATCAATATAATTTTACCGATATAATTTTATCAATATAATTTTATCAATATAATTTTATCAATATAATTTTATCAATATAATTTTACCAATATAATTTTATCAATATAATTTTATCAATATAATTTTATCAATATAATTTTACCAATATAATTTTATCAATATAATTTTATCAATATAATTTTACCAATATAATTTTATCAATATAATTTTATCAATATAATTTTACCAATATAATTTTATCAATATAATTTTATCAATATAATTTTATCAATATAATTTTATCAATATAATTTTACCAATATAATTTTACCAATATAATTTTATCAATATAATTTTACCAATATAATTTTATCAATATAATTTTATCAATATAATTTTATCAATATAATTTTATCAATATAATTTTATCAATATAATTTTATCAATATAATTTTACCGATATAATTTTATCAATATGATTTTATCAATATGATTTTATCAATATAATTTTATCAATATAATTTTATCAATATAATTTTATCAATATAATTTTATCAATATGATTTTATCAATATAATTTTATCAATATGATTTTATCAATATAATTTTATCAATATAATTTTATTAATATAATTTTATTAATATAATTTTATCAATATAATTTTATCAATATGATTTTATCAATATAATTTTATCAATATAATTTTACCAATATAATTTTATCAATATAATTTTATCAATATAATTTTATCAATATAATTTTATCAATATAATTTTATCAATATAATTTTACCGATATAATTTTATCAATATGATTTTATCAATATGATTTTATCAATATGATTTTATCAATATAATTGTATCAATATAATTTTATCAATATAATTTTACCAATATAATTTTATCAATATAATTTTATCAATATGATTTTATCAATATAATTTTATCAATATAATTTTATTGATATAATTTTACCAATATAATTTTATCAATATAATTTTATCAATATAATTTTATCAATATAATTAATCACATTGACCAGTTAGAGCAATAAGTGTTATTCTGAAAGGTATCATACACTCAATTCTCATTTGCCGAACTGTGAAACAAAAAACTCACGTGAATCCGTTTATATTATCGATTATATAAGATAATCGCCATGTATTTTGATATTGATTATTGATATCGATTATATGAAAATAATTATCGATATCGATGATATGAGAATCCTGTAATAATCACACGGTTCTCATTTTATTTAATTCTAAATATAAAACATTGTAATCGATATTTCCTATTAGAAATTCCTGTGATGTCCGCCACTCAAAATACGGTTTTTATTCTAACCATATCATATTGATTATATTAGAATCGGGTTATAATTCTTCTCATGAAATGAGAATCCTCATGAAACATCGCCGAGAATTGGTTCTTTGTTTTCGTGGATTTTTGTATAGGTTGCACATATGTGCAGCTGTACGTGTGTGCACGTGTGTGATACTTTTTATGTATGTGTGTGTATATAAGTTTTATACTTTGATGATTTGCGTCGCTATTCTGATAGTGCATTATTGATTACGTGTGACAACGCATTCACTGTTTAAAAGGTGACGAAACTAATGTGCATAAGGAGAATTACAACAGATGTCCATTTTATGCAGTAAAAATGTAATGTAGATTAGGGTTAAAACGATGGAACTGGTAAAATAAAAAGAAATTACAGAAAAAAATAATAAAAATTGAAAAAAAATAACATGTAATAAAAACAAAGAAAAAATACAACTAATAAAAATAAAAAAACATGCAATAAAAATAAAAAAAACATGCAATAAAAATAAAAAATGACATGCAATAAAAATAAAAAATAACATGCAATAAAAATAAAAAACATGCAATAAAAAACATGCAATAAAAATAAAAAATAACATGCAATAAAAATAAAAAATAACATGCAATAAAAATTAAAAACCATGCAATAAAAATAAAAAATAACATGTATTAAAAATAAAAAATAACATGCAATAAAAATAAGAAATAACATGCAATAAAAATAAGAAATAACATGCAATAAAAATAAGAAATAACATGCAATAAAAATAAAAATAACATGCAATAAAAATATAAAAATTACATGCAATAAAAATAAAAAATAACATGCAATAAAAATAAAAAATAACATGCAATAAAAATAAAAAATAACATGCAATCAAAATAGAAAAATACATGCTATAAAATAAAAAAAATAACATGCAATAAAAATTTAAAAAGAACATGCAATAAAAATAAAAACATAACATGCAATAAAAATAAAAAAAAACGTACCATGCTATAAAATAAAAAATAACATGCAATAAAAATAAATAAAATCACATGCAATACAAATAAAAAGTAAGATACAATAAAAATAAAAAATAACACACAATAAAAAAATAAACATGCAATAAAAATTAAAAAATAACATGCAATAAAAAATAAGACGCAATAAAAAATAAGACGCAATAAAAAATATCATGCAATAAAAAATAAACATGCAATAAAAATAAAAAAATAACACACAATAAAAAATAACATGCAATAAAAAAATAACATGCAATAAAAACATAAACATGCAATAAAAATAAAAAATAACACAAAATAGAATAATAGCATGCAATAAAAATAAAAACGTAACATGCAATAAAATTTTAAAAAATAGCATGCAATAAAAATAAAAAAATAACATGCAATAAAAACAATAAATGACATGCAATAAAAATAAAAAAAATAACACGCAATAAATAAATAATATGAAATAAAAATAAAAATACACACAATAAAAAAATAAGCAGTCAATAAAAATAAATAACATAACACACAATAAAAAAATAAGCATGCAATAAAAATAAATAAAATAACACGCAATAAAAAAATGACATGCAATAAAAAAAATAACATGCAATAAAAAATAACATGCAATAAAAAATAAACATGCAATAAAAATTAAAAAATAACACCCAATAAAAAATAACATGCAATAAAAAATAAACATGCAATAAAAATAAAAAAATAACACCCAATAAAAAATAACATGCAATAAAAAATAACATGCAATAAAAAATAACATGCTATAAAGTATAGCATCCAATAAAAATAAAAAATAACAAACAATAAAATATAACATGCAATAAAAATAAAAATAACACGCAATAAAAAATAACATGCAATAAAAAATAACATGCAGTAAAAATAAGAACTTACATGCAATAAAAATAAAAAACACACAATAAAAAAGTTACATGCAATAAAAAATAACATGCAATTAAAATAAAAAATAACATGCAATTAAAATAAAAAAATAACATGCAATAAAAAATTACATGCAATAAAAAAATAACATGCAATAAAAAAATAACATGCAATAAAAATTAAAAAATAACACACAATAAACATTACATGCAATAAAAAAATAACATGCAATAAAAATAAAACAATAACATACAATAAAAATAAAAATAACACGCAATAAAAAATAACATCCAATAAAAATAAAAAATAACACGAAATAAAAAATAACACGCAATAAAAATAAAAAATAACACGAAATAAAAATAACACGAAATAAAAAATAACACGCAATAAAAATAACATGCAATAAAAATAAAAAATAACACACAATAAAAAATAACATGCAATAAAAATAAAAAATAACACGCAATAAAAAATAACGTGCAATAAAAATAAAAAATAACACGCAATAAAAAATAGCATGCAATAAAAATAAAAAATAACACTCAATAAAGAAATAACATGCAATAAGAATAAAAAATAACACGCAATAAAAAATAACATGCAATAAAAAATAACATGCAATAAAAAAATAAACATGCAATAAAAATTGAAAAATAACACACAATAAAAATAATATGCAATAAAAATAAAAATAACACACAATAAAAAATAACAAAATTTTAAAAATAAGACGCAATAAAAAAAAATAACATACAATAAAAATTTTAAAATATAAAAATAACATGCAATAAAAATAAAAAATAACACGCAATAAAAATTTTAAAAAAGTAACATGCAATTAAAATAAAGATGGAGAAGAATTATCCAATAAACCTAACCCGACGTTTCTTATCATCGTCTCGGCTTAAATATTCCCACTTGCTGTCCTTATCCGTAAAATAAAATTTCAGACTTGAAGAATCTTACAATTTCATTCTGAAAATCATCGCTTTTGTCCTTTGTTGTGTTTCCAATTTGTTTGCAATTTTTACGATTGACTGTGATAGTTTTCACACACACATATACCCACACATATATACACACAAATAAGATTTTTTTCTGCGTATGATATGTGCTGTGTAAGTTATGGAGAAAGAGGAGCAAGCGAATTTTGTTGTCTAAATGATATTTTGAGATAAAATATAAATTAAATTTGTTTTCATAAGCTTCTGTTTAGAAATCCATTCTCTTTTTTTTTATTCTTCGGCCTACTGTTTTCAATTTAAGCGTTATCTTCACAACGTTCGCCTTATCCGACCTTCTTCATATGCATCTTGTCGAACTCATGAATCTGAACAAAATTTCGGATAGACCCTTTTATTTAATCCATGAGGGGTAGCACGCGTTAGTTCTGTCAGCCATGAGCGGGTGGAAGTGTTAATAATTCGCAATTGTATTTTAGTATCTTTCGCATTAAAGATAGACTCTAAACCTCCAAAAAAATGTCACTTAAAACTGAATTTAGTACTTTATCCGTTATGCTACAGGTAGTATAAAATTTGGAAACTTATTTTTGTTTTGAGATATGCAATCTTACTACTTATTAGTATAGTAACCGCTTGTACTATATATATATATATATATATATATATATATATATATATATATATATATATACACACACACACACACACAGTAGCGTCCAAACTAAGGGACAAACTTTTAAAACCTAATATTTGTTAGAAATAACAACTGTGAAAAGCTGAAATTTTGACAGCTGGTAGTCGTTATCATCCATAATGACATACTAAAATTTGAATAATTTGCAAAGGATAGCAAAAGAATTATAACAATTATTTCTTTTCAAAATAGGAACGTCCAAAAGAAAGGGACAAAATTGAGAAAAACAATGTATCAAATAAACAGCCAAAAAACAATAAAAATACATGTACAATCAATATTTAGTAAATGAGTCCTTGCTCTTAATGACAGCCGCACATCTTCGACTACAAGAACGAATCATTTCTTGACAATCCTCGATACTAATTTTAGATCAGTTTTCTTGAAGCTTCACCCACAATTCCTCCGTGTTAGTGGGATTTTAAAGCCGTTTCACAAGTAAGTCGGATTCTACCTTTTTAGGCGACTATGTGTGAAAAGAAAGAAGAGGCTTGAAGTTTTGTTCCAAGTTCTGCAGAAAGGCAGGTCCTGTAGAATCAGCAGAAAAGAAAGTCCTGAAAAGTCAGCAGACGAGCAAGTCCCAAAAAATCACACACACACTAAGGTACTCTTAAAGCTGCAGCAGTTCACCGATACGATCACACTGACGTCGATCCTAGAAAAGACACCCCCATGTTCCAAACACACTCCCTTTATCCTTCTGGCGTTCGTCCTCGGCCAATCAGCAGCCAAAGAACGGTCACGTGGGGCCCAGTGATGATCGCACAATCTACAAGATGAGGACGGCGCCATTTTGGAATTTCTCCCGGGTTTTTGGCCATGCACGTACGCACACCGTAGGAGCGTTCCAAGGTAAGGCATGACGCGTAGACACGTGGGCACTTCCTCCCTTCATTTTCTTCGACTCTACACCCCCCCGGTCTCAAGATCACACATGCGGCATTGCGGCCGCGGTCGTTTGATGTGGGCGCTCCTACGGAGGGGGATTAGCTGGGCTTCTTCATCTCCACCAGTGCCACCCGGGTCAGTGTCCACAGTCCTACCATCCGGCTGCACTTCATCTTCCTCCGAGCTACCTGGGTCAGTGTCCACAGTCCTACCATCCGGCTGCGCTTCATCTTCATCTTCATCCGAGCTCTCAGAAGTGGTGCTGGAGCTATCGCCATCCGTGCTGAGGTTCTCAGCCATAGGCCGGATCCACATTTCATCACTGGATGATTCATTACTTTCACTGTTCACCATTTGGTTTATATCAAGGGCGGGCCGGACATCCCTTACATGGCGTGGGACACCATCAACCAGCACAGCCTGCTCACCGATTATGCCGGTGATCCGTCCCTGTCTGAACCTGGTCGTGCATCGGTTATTGGGAGGCCTTACCCAGACGGTGTCCCCTGACTTGTACCGTCCTTGCATCTTCTTCTGATTAGGCGGGCAGGCGTCAATGCCCTTAACACGCACTCAATAGCAATGTATCGCATTAGCAGGTGCACTTTCAGCAGTCGCGTCATCCTTTGGCGTTGTATTATACCTATATACCGCCTCCGCAATCGTGCATCGCTTCCTTGCTGCTATCCGTTTCACACTTCGGTGGCACCGCTCTGCTATACCGTTGCCACTCGGCACATACGCACACCTGTGTCTAAGCCGGGTCCTCCACTCGTCCATGAAACGCCTGAATTCCCCGCTACAAAAGGCTGTGTCGTTGTCCGTGAGAATCTCTTCAGGTGGCCCCCGCTCGTAAAATATAGACTCTAATTGGCGGATGACACTAGCCGAGTCCTGTCCTGTTAACAGTCGCCAGATCGCAAACCTCGTCGGTCCGCAATCGATTAGTGTGAGGAAGTGCTGACCACCATAGTGGGTTATGTCCATGCCCAGCCGGCTCCAAGTCCTGTCGACTTCTAGCCGACCTTTCTGCCATTTGGTGGGAGCCGGGTCGATTGACTGGCATATTTGGCATTCCTTGACCACTGATTCTACTCTGTTTTTGGACACTGACGGGTTAGTTAAGTGTGCGAAATAATATGTCCGTCTCACTCCGGGGTGTCCAGTGTCATGGTGTACCCTCTTGATTTCATCCATCTCCTTAATAGAGGCAGCACATAACGATCCTGGTTCGGCTTCTTTCTTCATTGCGTCGAACCACCTCTGGGGCACACGGGTGAGTTTATCTGCAAGCACCGCGTTCACCGATAGGTTGTACTCTTCCACCAACTTCCTTAGTGTCTCCAACCTTCGTCTGATTAGCATTTCGGTAGCCGCCTTGGTGCGCACTCTCGCTTTGCCTGTTAGTGTGTCAACTATCCAGTGGTACATGCACAGCGAATCTGTGTGTAAGCACAATTCTTTAACCTTCCACTGGAGTGCCATATTTACTCCCTTTATCGCCGCATCCAACTCCACTAGGTTGATGTGAGCGGCATCTTCCAGTGGTCGCAACCAGCAGGCGTCTTCAATCACAGACCCGTTCATCTCCAATAGTGCCCCGATCGCGAGGGAGCTCGCATCCACCCACACATTTAGTCTTTCTCCCTGGACGCACTAATCTCCTTTAGCGGGGTCCTCCTGCTTGACTCTTGTGATGGTTTCTTTTACCATGCGAAGCAACAGATTGTCCACCGTCTCGTCATCCCAGCCTTTGGTAACTGCACTCGCCCTCTTCTTCATGCTGGCTGTTGCGACCCGGGTCCATCCACATACTGGCAAGTGTCCTACCAGTTTTCCACACAGGGAAAATATGGCCCGCCTCGTGAGGATATGGGGCACTTCGGGGACTGCAGTTCCGCGCCCCCACCTCAAGGTCCCTCGCTCCTGTTGAACGCTCAACCCCAAAACACGAGCGCCATCCTCCAAGCGTTCTGGATCCTTACAAATCAGTCCAAGTTCGGCAAGCTTAGCCCTCACACCTGATGATGGCACAACGTCTTCATTCACGTATATGTCGTCAAGGTATGCTGATGTCCCCTCTTTTACGGTCTTATCCTGTGACAATACAGCATTGACGATCGTTTTCATGATTTGGGGCGCAACGTTCAGCCCAAAGCCCAGTCGCGTGAGGCAATACCTCCTACCGGAAAACACTACCGTCTGAAACGGCCACAGTGTCTCGCTAACCCGGACCTGCAGATATGTCCTTCTAAGGTCCAACAGGGACACATTAGAACCCAGCTGGCGCCATTCTCGCAGTTTGCTAGCACACACATCGGACTCGCCTGTGAACGCATCAACATATGAGTTCAGTTCTCGGTAATTCATCACCGGCCTGACTTTTGCTTTGTTCTGTTGAGCAACTGCCATTAATTGGATCAGGCCCTTGGGGTGTCCAAGTTTTTTGTAGGGGTAGGGAATCAACCAGCCATCCTCGATCCATCTGCGAAGTTCTTCTTCGTACGCGGGCCTCATGTGGTCGGGTACATGATATTCCATTATGCCATTTTGCAGTTTGGCCGGTTCTCGGTCTTCTGACCACTTCCATGAGGCAGTCCAGGCCCTCTTTTGCTCGTCAAATTCGACGCTGAAGTCTGGTTGGTCGATCTTTAGTGCAGCACACACTGGGGCTTTCTCCTGAAAATGTACCGCCCCCGTCGCCGTTATGTAGACGCTACCAAGAGCTCTGATGGCATCATATCCTAGGAGCAGGTCAAAACTCAGGGGTTTTTCTGGTTCCACCAGCGCCTCTAGGGTAGCGGAGGTTCCATTTTTCGTCCGAATGTTTACGCTGCCCACCCCGCAACATGTGCGCGTCTCTCCACTGATGGTAGTCACTCGGACGTTCTTCTTTCTCCAAGTGTGGCAGAGATCTGCACATATGATAGTGCGGGAGCACCCGGAGTCGAGGAGTGCTGAGCGCAGTGTTTCGTTGACATATATCGAAACGATCGGCAGCGTCTCATTTAATTTCTGCGTGGGGAAGAGGTTGACGCTGACACCTTGTCCCCGGTTCCATTTCCCGGACAGTCTTGAGCTATATGGCCGGCTTCCTTACACCGATAGCAGCGAACGGCCGTTGGTTGCTGCCGGCAGTTCCTTGCAATATGGCCCTGTCCATTGCATTTGTAGCATATGATTTCGCCACGTGGACCGGGTCCCTGATACGGTTTCTTATCATTCGGCGTGGACCAGGCAGCAGCAATTACCGGTTCCCTCATCTCGGAATAATTCTTCATTACAGTCCTGGCCCGATCCACTAGGTCATTAAGGGGCAACGAATCCGCACTTGAGCTGGCTCGTAATAGTCGCTTTGCTTCTGTCGGGAGTCCTGCTAGGAATTTGCATGCTAAGGCCCGCTCGGGCAGTCCACCAAACAAGACCGTTAACTTGGTCAGTTCTGCCAAGTATACATCGACCGTTTCGCCCGGACGTAGGGTCCTTGCCTCAAGTTGCTCCCAAGCAGTGGCGGGGTCAATCGCAAACGCCTTGAACAGCGCCGCCTTAATTGTCTCGTAGTCCTGTTTGCCCTCATGGCTGAGCTGTTGATACACGGCAAAGGCGCCGCCGGACAAGCGCAGAGGGACAACACGATCGAAGTTCTTTACGCCAGACAAAACACAATGTAACTCCAACTTTTCCACCCAGTCAAGTACCGGGGTTGATCCATCGAACTCCGGTATTAATTTCAGGTAAATTTTTCCCCCCATTTCGCCGAGATAGCTTAAAGCCGTTTCACAAGTAAGTCGGATTCTACCTTTTTAGGCGACTACGTGTGAAAAGAAAGAAGAGGCTTGAAGTTTTGTTCCAAGTTCTGCAGAAGGGCAGGTCCTGTAGAATCAGCAGAAAAGAAAGTCCTGTAAAGTCAGCAGACGAGCATGTCCCAAAAAATCATACACACACTAAGGTACTCTTAAAGCTGCAGCAGTTCACCGATACGATCACACTGACGTCGATCCTAGAAAAGACACCCCCATGTTCCAAACACACTCCCTTTATCCTTCCGGCATTCGTCCTCGGCCAATCAGCAGCCAAAGAACGGTCACGTGGGGCCCAGTGATGATCGCACAATCTACAAGATGAGGACGGCGCCATTTTGGAATTTCTCCCGGGTTTCGGCCATGCACGTACGCACACCATAGGAGCGTTCCAAGGTAAGGCATGACGCGCAGACACGTGGGCGCTTCCTCCCTTCATTTTCTTCGGCTCTACAGATTTCTTTCCATAAGTTTCACTCCTAAGACCCTCCAAAGATTTCCTGTTGGATTTAAGTCAGGATTTTGCGGTGGCCAATTCATAATTTCGAAATCTTACTCGCTTAGGTAACTCATTACTACCTTTGCCTTGTGACAGGGGTATTATCTTGCATAAAGATAGCCCTATCGAAACTTGAATTCTGCATGATTGGCGAGGCATGATTTTTAACAATGTTTTTATAGATCTGCGCGTTTACTCGAGTTTGTAACCGGACAAGAGGCGTTGTACCTTGGCTAGAAAGCATTCCAAATACTATGACGCTTCCGCCCCCAAACTTGACAGTTTTCTTAGTACACTTTGCACTTAATCTTTCACCAATACGTCTTTTTACACTGTTTTTTTCCATCATTTCCAAATAAATTAAAATTGCTTTCATCACTGAAAAAATACTTTTGCTCAATTTTCATATGTCCAAATTACATACCTGTTTGCAAACTCTAATCTCTTCTTATTCTCTGAAATCTCTCTAATGGTGTGTTTTTCCTTGTGTAGCTTCACAATAGCTTGTCTCACAGAGTAATCAATTTTTTTGGCGTTTCGCCATGGTGTCGGCTGATGCAACGTTTACAAATGACTAAGTAAGACTTATTCTTTAGAGGAAATCAAAAAATTTGAATATAGTATGCGGTTTACATTATTTTTCTCAATTTTGTCCCTTACTTTTGGACGTTCCTATTTTGAAAATAAATAAATAATTGTAATAAGACTTTTTCTATTCTTTGAAAATGATTCAAATTTTTGTATGTTAGTATGGATGATAACGACTACCAAAATTTCAGCTTTTCACAGTTGTTATTTCTAACAAATATAAGGTTTTAAAATTTTGTCCCTTAGTTTTGGACGTTACTATATATATTTGCAATACGAGAATCGTTTCAAAAGTAAGGCCTTCTATTTTTAACTCAGCAAATAAAATGTTGAGGAGCTACGAAGAGGGGGGGGTTCTACGATTAAAACAATCGACTTTTGTTTACCTTATGTTGCTATCTTAAACATGTGAGTTCTTCCCTAAGATCACATTACGGGGTCATGCATTTTTCTTTTCTAAGCATAGTTCTTGTTATTCAGATGAATATACGTAAGGAAAAATTTTATGTTAACATACATTGATTGTTTCACGCCAATGAAATAGATCTTTTAAAAAACGATTACCGAAGTTCAATATGTTACAAACCACCTGGTAACTCAAATCTAGCGAAATTGTTATTCATTTATATATTCTTTGTTGTTATATCCAATAAGCATGGGGTTTCCTTTTAAACAAAAAAAGGATCGGTAATCACAAATAGTGAAATATAATCGTGAAAGTATATTTTTCTCTAACCATATAAATATATGCATATATTTATATACATTATCTTTTATTTATAATTAATGGTTTCCATATTGTATTGAATTTTATACTAAGTCTGTTTAGTAGGTAATCGCCGTCCATCATATTCGCTGCTTCTTTTAGTCGTCTTACTTTCAAGCGTTCTTCTCTGTCTATATTTTTTTATTTCATCCCATAATGGTAGGTGGGTTCGCTTTGCCCTGCATAGATGGTCAGACATACCTGTTATGATGTTATGATTTAGATCTCGTTTTGACTTGAGGACGCCGTCATACTGTCTGCCACGTGTCACCGTGACGACCACCACTCAAGTTTCATGATTCCTGACCGCTTTGGGGAGAAATTGACTACGTAGGGATTCACTCTACGATCGCTGCCATGGCACCAAAGTCGAGGCACATGATTATGGTTAACCCCACGAAATTACGGGCAGAACGCTTAGATGTCTTACACACCGTAGCGAAAATACCAACTCAAAAGAAACACAGTTTTCTCGACCTGGGGGCAATTTCTTCATCACTGACCATTGTCTACAACTACGTCCGCCTGCTTGCTATATTTAGCGAAGCCAAGGAAAAGACAGCAGAAGGACCACCAGCCTCGTCATCACTACAATGCTACGGCTGTCGCGACCAATACTACTACCTCTACAACGAAGTCATCGTCGCGCCTTATAAACAACAACAACTATCGCCATTAACACAGCATTATAACCAGCACTGCTGCTACTACTACTACAAACGGATGCTTCGTCGCGCCTTATAAACAACAACAACTATCGCCATTAACACAGCATTATAACCAGCACTGCTGCTACTACTACTACAACGGAGGCTTCGTCGCGCCTTATAAACAACAACAACTATCGCCATTAACACAGCATTATAGCCAGCACTGCTGCTACTACTACTACAAACGGAGGCTTCGTCGCGCCTTATAAACAACAACAACTATCGCCATTAACACAGCATTATAACCCGCACTGCTGCTACTACTACTACAAACGGAGGCATCGTCGCGCCTTATAAACAACAACAACTATCGCCATTAACACAGCATTATAACCAGCACCGCTGCTACTACTACTACAATGAAGGGATCGTCGCGCTTTATAACAACAACAGCAACAACAACAACAATCTGCCATCTTCACCCAACGACAGCTCGTTATCATTCTGTGTTATTTATTCGAAAATAAATTGTTGAGTTCGTCCAATTTTTAATCCTGTGTTGTCTATTCTTTTTGCTTGTCACCATACGCTTCGTAACATAACATACCTGACTTTACAATATCTCTTTCTGATGTTTTTCTAACTATACTTATCGTAGAAAACATGTCTTACGTTTGTATAGATTTCCATACTTACATGGAATCACATACAATTTTGAGTAATGACTTATTCCGTAGATTGATTGAGTCACACAAGATGCTTTCGAGGAGTTAAGTTATTAATATTGTCCTGAAGTCATATGTAATATATATTATTTTATTTTTGCGACAAATATAACATATAAGGTGTACAAACTGTGATGAGTTTTTAGGTGGTGTTTTTTTTGTGTTTGCTTTCGATTTCTTCTGATGCCATTGTCTCTGTATAGTTGTCCTTCCTCGCCTGACATGCATTACTGTTATTAAGTATTGTTTTTTGCTCCGTAATTTAGGCAACAGACAATTTTTTCTTTGCATATATGATGACAAGTTTAAATGTCGATATTGTATAGTAGAAGTTGGTTTTCAACATACAGATAATCGAAACACCTGATTAATACGATTTATCAGCACATCTGTAAACGATAATTTGTTATTATGCTTATTTTCCATCGTTAACAGCATAAATGGAGGAATAAAGTTTACCTGGTTTTAACATATTATTGGTGAGCCTCGAATAATAATGTGTCATCCACATATCCCAGCCAGAAACTAAGGCACCGAAAAAAAAAAAAATATATATATATATATATATATATATATATATATATATATATATATATATATATATATATATATATATATATATATATATAGCTTTTAGGGTGCCAACAGAACAATAGCTAACATTTTGGCTGGGATATGTGGGTTAACGTCATTTCATCAAAGTATTCCATGTATACAGTGACCAGAATTGAAGACAACGGTGATCCATTTTGCAGCCGATATATATCAGATCCCACCACGAAGCATGTGATTTCTACATATGAAATAAACATCTCCATTAGATTATCACTTGGGATACAAGCGCTAGTGTTATATTTAACAAGTCATTACTTAAAATTGTATGCATGCGATTCCATGTAAGTTTAGAAAACGTGAGACATGTTTGCCACTATAAGTATGGTTATAAAAAAAACAGAAAGCCGTAACGGTACGGAGATATTGTACAGTTAGGTATGTCTGATCACCTATGCAAGGGAAGGGGAAACCACCTACCATTATGCGATGACGTCAATCCTGTAGCAATACTTTCTTGAACAGATTCACTGCATCAAGACTCGCTATCTGGTTGGAATGAATGGGTTCATTGTTGATTATTTCCATTCGATGGAGATTTTTTATAAATCGGGGTGATTATATCTGACAAAAATCATTTCCTTTATAATCTATGAATAATGAGAAGCGAACAGTGAACATCGGGCGACGAATAAACGTCACTCCTTGTTCAGCTGATGTCGCTTTATGGAAGATATTTCCCAAAGCTCGATTGGATCATCAAAGTGGTCCGATTTAAGTTACGAATTATATTAAGACGAACGTAAGAACGAGTGTACTGAGGGTCATCATAGAAGAATCTTTCCAACAAAGAAAGTTCAAAGAGGGAAGAAAGTTGGTGAAGTTCATTAAACAAGAAAAAGCAGCAAAAAAGAAAAAGAAGCATTTTGATGTTCCAAGTGAAAAACAATTGTTATCAATAATAAATTTGATTTAAACAGATATGGCAGTTCCGTGGATCACCAATTATTAAATGTGTTTTTTCTTATAATTGAACAATGTTAGATTTTAATAAAGCAAGCTAACATCACAAGATAACGCGTTTAGAACCAACCACATCAAAACAAGGACTGACAAGAAAAAAAAAATAAATGTAGAATCTGTGGACAAAGAGATGAAACAATAAACCCCATTATAAATGAATACAGCAAACTTGCCCAAAACTAATATAAGAATAAATACGATCAAGTGGGGAAGTCAGTATAGTGGTAATTATACAAACACATGCATCTTCAACACGCTGACAAATGGTACAAGCACAAACTGATCACGTGATTAGTTCTAATCGCGTTATCTTGTGCGGTTGTTATTAGGAATTCAGTTTCTCTGTTTGGAGTTCCTTGTGCAGCCATGTCCAAGTGTCATCCGTGTAAGTGTTTTTCTTCTAATTTTTATTTTTTTTGTCTTTTCTCTTGTTTCTCTTTTTTCTGTTTTGTTCGTTTTTTTTTTCAATGTCTGGCGGCAGTAATTATACTTTCGGTGTTCTGAATTATGCATTTTTCTAGTTCTATTTCTTCTATACGAATTAGTTCTTTTCCTCCATCTTTGCTTTTAACATAAAGTCAGTCAACATTATCCTTTGAGTAGTGCATTGTGAATAGTCATAAGATTCCTGGTTTTCTGGTTGAGATGTCTCAGTTTTTATTATTATTATTATTATTATTATTATTATTATTATTATTATTATTATTATTATTATTATTATTAGTATCATCATCATCATCATCATCTTTATATAATTACACTAATTTGAACCGACTGTTATCATCCTGAACATACCTTCAAAGGAAAGTGGAATATTCCAAATGGTTAATAAACATTTGAGTTTAATAAAACAAAAAAAGAATGGTGTCGCTGTTAAGGATAAAACCTAACCACATTCTGATTGGGTGATGAAAACCCTAGCTACATCCTGATTTGATAAAAGAAATCTTGCTGACCAATGAAAACTAAAAAAAACAAAAACATGCCGGTTGGTTTAAATGCGTAAATAATGTATGTATTAACGTTTATCCATAACAAGGCCGATAGCCATTAGTCGTGTGAATGTAGGATTGACATGAAATTCTTAAAGATAAACTAAAATGACCGAAAAATGGGCTGAAATGAGTTAGATAAATAAAAAGTAAATGACTTAGAATGACTTTAATGAACTTAAGGATGAATTGAATGACCTTAAGCATGACTTGAATGCTTAAAAAATAATTGGAATCCTTCAAAAACAACTTGAATGATCTGGAGAATGACTTGAATGGCATTGAGACTGACTGGGTGTAAAGTGGGTGATCATTTTACATTAAATTAATACAGAAAAGTGATCACCCATTTTATATCACAAAGTTACAAACATATCGTATTAAAAATAATTAAATTAAAACAAAATATTTTTCTTATTTGGAATTAATTAATTTTTAAAAAATCCCATATTTTACTTGATTACTTAGTAAAAAAAGAAGGTTGACTTTACAGTTAACTATTTTGGGGGGAAGGGGTTGATTCCTATATCACATAAAAGAAACCAAATTTCCTAATCACCGTTATGTTCCTATTTACTTGCCTCCTCACGAGGACAGAGTAAGACATAAGGTCGGTTTTCAATGTGAGGGAAATCTGGCTCCTTAAAATGGGGCATTCTGGGCAGAAACAAAAATTAAAATTGCCTCTGTTTAGAAAGATTTCTCTTCCACTGATCGAGGTCAGAAAAAAGTGCAGTATCGGAACAGCATTGTCATCTTGCCCAATGCCAACAATATATAAACAATTATATCGGTCAGAAGTTCTTTTACAAAAATAAACAATTTTGAAAAAACACGTTATTTATTTTTAAAAATATATACAGAACTTTCTTTTTTATTTTAAACAATAGAGCTTTTTATTATTTTAAATAATATAAACGTGTTTTTTTTTTTCAATTTTAAACACTATAAATAAAACTATTCTCCTAATAACCGATTATTAATCTTGTGTTTATTGAAAATTGAATCACGTGGGTTTTTATAAACGATTTAATTAAAATTTTATTATACACGTGTATTCTCTTTTTTAGTTTGTATTTTGTTAGAGCCTCGAGTTATTTTTTCAAGCGAAAGTATAACAGAACACACGTCAAGAATGGGGTTTGAGTTTTCGGCGTCGTCAAACGTGGCTAAACTTGAGTAATATTACCAGAGTTGATATCACGGATCGAAGAAGAGAAAAGGGTGAAATCTTTCCCTGTATAATCAAAAGCATTCGTGAACGATAGTTGTTGAAAAAAAAATCTGTTTATGTCGTTTAAAATTTAAAAAGTTTATAGTAAACTTTTACATAGTTTCAACCTTGACATTTTCCTTTAAAATAATGACTTATAGAGGTTTTCGGATATGCTGAAATCGATTATCACATTTAAATGTAGTTTTCTTCCGGATATTAAGCAATACCTTATGTATAAAGTGCTGCCCATAGTTGTATGCGCAAGCGCTCATATTTTTGGTGCACCACTTTTAACATAAATTATATTGCTTAATATCCGGTAAACTACTTATAAGCGGAAACTTCGTCATCATTATACACTATAATACAGAAGTCATCGTTTTAAATGAAGATTTAAAGGTGCAAACCAAGTAAAAGTTTACCGTTTAAAATTATAAAAAAGTTATTTTTACTTTGTTTAAAATTAAAAATAAAAAAATTATAAAATGTTCTGTTTATATTATTTAAAACTTAAAATAATAAAGGTTTATACTGTTAAATATTATAAAAAATTCTATATATAATGTTTAAAATAAATAAAAAGTGTTTAGTCTTTAAAAAGCTGTAAGTTCTGCTTATTTAAAACTGTTAACTTCTGAAATACCTATATCATTGTGTAAATATTGTTGGCAAAGTAACATAACGGTGATGAGAAAGTTATGTTCCTTTTATGTGATAGAGTATTTTGCCATCTAATCTCTGGTTTGATAAATAAAAATTAAAAATTAAAATTATTATTTGTTTATTGGGCGGTCGTTTAGTAAATTGATCATCACCTCTAAATTCCACAATTTACATTTATTTTTTCACGTTAATCTCTTCGATTACAAAGTTAACTTTCAGATGAAAAAAACATGTTTTATGAATTTCATCCTCGAGGATCAGTTTTCAATTATAAAGTTCTGCTAAACTGAACACGTATTTTGTGACCATCACTGAGAAAAATATTACGACTCAATGAGATTAACGTGAAAAAAAAAGTGTAAATTGCATAATTTAGAGGTGGAGGTCAATTTACTAAATGGCCGTTTGACTTTAATAATGGATTCGTAATAAATATTTACTTCCAATGTTATTTTGAAATTTAACTTATTTCAAACTGATTTAAATTATTACATATCATGATGAAATTAGTACAAATTCCAACGCATTTCAGGTGAAAACATTATTACCGACTAAAGTATCATGTCGAAATATTTACAATCATAGCTTTTGTTGATTAAAGATCTTTTCAACCTATGCATTTCAGGTGAAAACATTATTACCGACAAGAGTATCATGTCGAAATATTTACAATCATAGCTTTTGTTGATTAAAGATCTTTTCAACCTATGCATTTCAGGTGAAAACATTATTACCGACTAGAGTATCATGTCGAAATATTTACAATCATAGCTTTTGTTGATTAAAGATCTTTTCAAACTATGCATTTCAGGTGAAAACATTATTACCGACTAAAGTATCATGTCGAAATATTTACAATCATAGCTTTTGTTGATTAAAGATCTTTTCAACCTATGCATTTCAGGTGAAAACATTATTACCGACTAAAGTATCATGTCGAAATATTTACAATCATAGCTTTTGTTGATTAAAGATCTTTTCAACCTATGCATTTCAGGTGAAAACATTATTACCGACTAAAGTATCATGTCGAAATATTTACAATCATAGCTTTTGTTGATTAAAGATCTTTTCAACCTATGCATTTCAGGTGAAAACATTATTACCGACTAAAGTATCATGTCGAAATATTTACAATCATAGCTTTTGTTGATTAAAGATCTTTTCAACCTATACATTTCAGGTGAAAACATTATTACCGACTAAAGTATCATGTCGAAATATTTACAATCATAGCTTTTGTTGATTAAAGATCTTTTCAACCTATGCATTTCAGGTGAAAACATTATTACCGACTAGAGTATCATGTCGAAATATTTACAATCATAGCTTTTGTTGATTAAAGATCTTTTCAACCTATGCATTTCAGGTGAAAACATTATTACCGACTAAAGTATCATGTCGAAATATTTACAATCATAGCTTTTGTTGATTAAAGATCTTTTCAACCTATGCATTTCAGGTGAAAACATTATTACCGACTAGAGTATCATGTCGAAATATTTACAATCATAGCTTTTGTTGATTAAAGATCTTTTCAACCTATGCATTTCAGGTGAAAACATTATTACCGACTAAAGTATCATGTCGAAATATTTACAATCATAGCTTTTGTTGATTAAAGATCTTTTCAACCTATGCATTTCAGGTGAAAACATTATTACCGACTAGAGTATCATGTCGAAATATTTACAATCATAGCTTTTGTTGATTAAAGATCTTTTCAACCTATGCATTTCAGGTGAAAACATTATTACCGACTAAAGTATCATGTCGAAATATTTACAATCATAGCTTTTGTTGATTAAAGATCTTTTCAACCTATGCATTTCAGGTGAAAACATTATTACCGACTAAAGTATCATGTCGAAATATTTACAATCATAGCTTTTGTTGATTAAAGATCTTTTCAACCTATGCATTTCAGGTGAAAACATTATTACCGACTAAAGTATCATGTCGAAATATTTACAATCATAGCTTTTGTTGATTAAAGATCTTTTCAACCTATGCATTTCAGGTGAAAACATTATTACCGACTAAAGTATCATGTCGAAATATTTACAATCATAGCTTTTGTTGATTAAAGATCTTTTCAACCTATGCATTTAAGGTGAAAACATTATTACCGACTAAAGTATCATGTCGAAATATTTACAATCATAGCTTTTGTTGATTAAAGATCTTTTCAACCTATGCATTTCAGGTGAAAACATTATTACCGACTAGAGTATCATGTCGAAATATTTACAATCATAGCTTTTGTTGATTAAAGATCTTTTCAACCTATGCATTTCAGGTGAAAACATTATTACCGACTAAAGTATCATGTCGAAATATTTACAATCATAGCTTTTGTTGATTAAAGATCTTTTCAACCTATGCATTTCAGGTGAAAACATTATTACCGACTAAAGTATCATGTCGAAATATTTACAATCATAGCTTTTGTTGATTAAAGATCTTTTCAACCTATGCATTTCAGGTGAAAACATTATTACCGACTAAAGTATCATGTCGAAATATTTACAATCATAGCTTTTGTTGATTAAAGATCTTTTCAACCTATGCATTTCAGGTGAAAACATTATTACCGACTAAAGTATCATGTCGAAATATTTACAATCATAGCTTTTGTTGATTAAAGATCTTTTCAACCTATGCATTTCAGGTGAAAACATTATTACCGACTAGAGTATCATGTCGAAATATTTACAATCATAGCTTTTGTTAATTAAAGATCTTTTCAACCTATGCATTTCAGGTGAAAACATTATTACCGACTAGAGTATCATGTCGAAATATTTACAATCATAGCTTTTGTTGATTAAAGATCTTTTCAACCTATGCATTTCAGGTGAAAACATTATTACCGACTAAAGTATCATGTCGAAATATTTACAATCATAGCTTTTGTTGATTAAAGATCTTTTCAACCTATGCATTTCAGGTGAAAACATTATTACCGACTAAAGTATCATGTCGAAATATTTACAATCATAGCTTTTGTTGATTAAAGATCTTTTCAACCTATGCATTTCAGGTGAAAACATTATTACCGACTAAAGTATCATGTCGAAATATTTACAATCATAGCTTTTGTTGATTAAAGATCTTTTCAACCTATGCATTTCAGGTGAAAACATTATTACCGACTAGAGTATCATGTCGAAATATTTACAATCATAGCTTTTGTTGATTAAAGATCTTTTCAACCTATGCATTTCAGGTGAAAACATTATTACCGACTAAAGTATCATGTCGAAATATTTACAATCATAGCTTTTGTTGATTAAAGATCTTTTCAACCTATGCATTTCAGGTGAAAACATTATTACCGACTAGAGTATCATGTCGAAATATTTACAATCATAGCTTTTGTTGATTAAAGATCTTTTCAACCTATGCATTTCAGGTGAAAACATTATTACCGACTAAAGTATCATGTCGAAATATTTACAATCATAGCTTTTGTTGATTAAAGATCTTTTCAACCTATGCATTTCAGGTGAAAACATTATTACCGACTAAAGTATCATGTCGAAATATTTACAATCATAGCTTTTGTTGATTAAAGATCTTTTCAACCTATGCATTTCAGGTGAAAACATTATTACCGACTAGAGTATCATGTCAAATATTTACAATCATAGCTTTTGTTGATTAAAGATCTTTTCAACCTATGCATTTCAGGTGAAAACATTATTACCGACTAAAGTATCATGTCGAAATATTTACAATCATAGCTTTTGTTGATTAAAGATCTTTTCAACCTATGCATTTCAGGTGAAAACATTATTACCGACTAGAGTATCATGTCGAAATATTTACAATCATAGCTTTTGTTGATTAAAGATCTTTTCAACCTATGCATTTCAGGTGAAAACATTATTACCGACTAAAGTATCATGTCGAAATATTTACAATCATAGCTTTTGTTGATTAAAGATCTTTTCAACCTATGCATTTCAGGTGAAAACATTATTACCGACTAGAGTATCATGTCGAAATATTTACAATCATAGCTTTTGTTGATTAAAGATCTTTTCAACCTATGCATTTCAGGTGAAAACATTATTACCGACTAAAGTATCATGTCGAAATATTTACAATCATAGCTTTTGTTGATTAAAGATCTTTTCAACCTATGCATTTCAGGTGAAAACATTATTACCGACTAGAGTATCATGTCGAAATATTTACAATCACAGCTTTTGTTGATTAAAGATCTTTTCAAACTATGCATTTCAGGTGAAAACATTATTACCGACTAAAGTATCATGTCGAAATATTTACAATCATAGCTTTTGTTGATTAAAGATCTTTTCAACCTATGCATTTCAGGTGAAAACATTATTACCGACTAAAGTATCATGTCGAAATATTTACAATCATAGCTTTTGTTGATTAAAGATCTTTTCAACCTATGCATTTCAGGTGAAAACATTATTACCGACTAAAGTATCATGTCGAAATATTTACAATCATAGCTTTTGTTGATTAAAGATCTTTTCAACCTATGCATTTCAGGTGAAAACATTATTACCGACTAGAGTATCATGTCGAAATATTTACAATCATAGCTTTTGTTGATTAAAGATCTTTTCAAACTATGCATTTCAGGTGAAAACATTATTACCGACTAAAGTATCATGTCGAAATATTTACAATCATAGCTTTTGTTGATTAAAGATCTTTTCAACCTATGCATTTCAGGTGAAAACATTATTACCGACTAAAGTATCATGTCGAAATATTTACAATCATAGCTTTTGTTGATTAAAGATCTTTTCAACCTATGCATTTCAGGTGAAAACATGATTACCGACTAGAGTATCATGTCGAAATATTTACAATCATAGCTTTTGTTGATTAAAGATCTTTTCAAACTATGCATTTCAGGTGAAAACATTATTACCGACTAAAGTATCATGTCGAAATATTTACAATCATAGCTTTTGTTGATTAAAGATCTTTTCAACCTATGCATTTCAGGTGAAAACATTATTACCGACTAAAGTATCATGTCGAAATATTTACAATCATAGCTTTTGTTGATTAAAGATCTTTTCAACCTATGCATTTCAGGTGAAAACATTATTACCGACTAAAGTATCATGTCGAAATATTTACAATCATAGCTTTTGTTGATTAAAGATCTTTTCAACCTATGCATTTCAGGTGAAAACATTATTACCGACTAAAGTATCATGTCGAAATATTTACAATCATAGCTTTTGTTGATTAAAGATCTTTTCAAACTATGCATTTCAGGTGAAAACATTATTACCGACTAAAGTATCATGTCGAAATATTTACAATCATAGCTTTTGTTGATTAAAGATCTTTTCAACCTATGCATTTCAGGTGAAAACATTATTACCGACTAGAGTATCATGTCGAAATATTTACAATCATAGCTTTTGTTGATTAAAGATCTTTTCAACCTATGCATTTCAGGTGAAAACATTATTACCGACTAAAGTATCATGTCGAAATATTTACAATCATAGCTTTTGTTGATTAAAGATCTTTTCAACCTATGCATTTAAGGTGAAAACATTATTACCGACTAGAGTATCATGTCGAAATATTTACAATCATAGCTTTTGTTGATTAAAGATCTTTTCAACCTATGCATTTCAGGTGAAAACATTATTACCGACTAAAGTATCATGTCGAAATATTTACAATCATAGCTTTTGTTGATTAAAGATCTTTTCAACCTATGCATTTCAGGTGAAAACATTATTACCGACTAGAGTATCATGTCGAAATATTTACAATCATAGCTTTTGTTGATTAAAGATCTTTTCAACCTATGCATTTCAGGTGAAAACATTATTACCGACTAAAGTATCATGTCGAAATATTTACAATCATAGCTTTTGTTGATTAAAGATCTTTTCAACCTATGCATTTCAGGTGAAAACATTATTACCGACTAAAGTATCATGTCGAAATATTTACAATCATAGCTTTTGTTGATTAAAGATCTTTTCAACCTATGCATTTCAGGTGAAAACATTATTACCGACTAGAGTATCATGTCGAAATATTTACAATCATAGCTTTTGTTGATTAAAGATCTTTTCAACCTATGCATTTCAGGTGAAAACATTATTACCGACTAAAGTATCATGTCGAAATATTTACAATCATAGCTTTTGTTGATTAAAGATCTTTTCAACCTATGCATTTCAGGTGAAAACATTATTACCGACTAGAGTATCATGTCGAAATATTTACAATCATAGCTTTTGTTGATTAAAGATCTTTTCAACCTATGCATTTCAGGTGAAAACATTATTACCGACTAGAGTATCATGTCGAAATATTTACAATCATAGCTTTTGTTGATTAAAGATCTTTTCAACCTATGTATTTCAGGTGAAAACATTATTACCGACTAGAGTATCATGTCGAAATATTTACAATCATAGCTTTTGTTGATTAAAGATCTTTTCAACCTATGCATTTCAGGTGAAAACATTATTACCGACTAGAGTATCATGTCGAAATATTTACAATCATAGCTTTTGTTGATTAAAGATCTTTTCAACCTATGTATTTCAGGTGAAAACATTATTACCGACTAGAGTATCATGTCGAAATATTTACAATCATAGCTTTTGTTGATTAAAGATCTTTTCAACCTATGCATTTCAGGTGAAAACATTATTACCGACTAAAGTATCATGTCGAAATATTTACAATCATAGCTTTTGTTGATTAAAGATCTTTTCAACCTATGCATTTCAGGTGAAAACATTATTACCGACTAGAGTATCATGTCGAAATATTTACAATCATAGCTTTTGTTGATTAAAGATCTTTTCAACCTATGCATTTCAGGTGAAAACATTATTACCGACTAGAGTATCATGTCGAAATATTTACAATCATAGCTTTTGTTGATTAAAGATCTTTTCAACCTATGCATTTCAGGTGAAAACATTATTACCGACTAAAGTATCATGTCGAAATATTTACAATCATAGCTTTTGTTGATTAAAGATCTTTTCAACCTATGCATTTCAGGTGAAAACATTATTACCGACTAGAGTATCATGTCGAAATATTTACAATCATAGCTTTTGTTGATTAAAGATCTTTTCAACCTATGCATTTCAGGTGAAAACATTATTACCGACTAGAGTATCATGTCGAAATATTTACAATCATAGCTTTTGTTGATTAAAGATCTTTTCAACCTATGCATTTCAGGTGAAAACATTATTACCGACTAGAGTATCATGTCGAAATATTTACAATCATAGCTTTTGTTGATTAAAGATCTTTTCAACCTATGCATTTCAGGTGAAAACATTATTACCGATTAAAGTATCATGTCGAAATATTTACAATCATAGCTTTTGTTGATTAAAGATCTTTTCAACCTATGCATTTCAGGTGAAAACATTATTACCGACTAGAGTATCATGTCGAAATATTTACAATCATAGCTTTTGTTGATTAAAGATCTTTTCAACCTATGCATTTCAGGTGAAAACATTATTACCGACTAAAGTATCATGTCGAAATATTTACAATCATAGCTTTTGTTGATTAAAGATCTTTTCAACCTATGCATTTCAGGTGAAAACATTATTACCGACTAAAGTATCATGTCGAAATATTTACAATCATAGCTTTTGTTGATTAAAGATCTTTTCAACCTATGCATTACAGGTGAAAACATTATTACCGACTAAAGAATCATGTCGAAATATTTACAATCATAGCTTTTGTTGATTAAAGATCTTTTCAACCTATGCATTTCAGGTGAAAACATTATTACCGACTAAAGTATCATGTCGAAATATTTACAATCATAGCTTTTGTTGATTAAAGATCTTTTCAACCTATGCATTTCAGGTGAAAACATTATTACCGACTAGAGTATTATGTCGAAATATTTACAATCATAGCTTTTGTTGATTAAAGATCTTTTCAACCTATGCATTTCAGGTGAAAACATTATTACCAACTAAAGTATCATGTCGAAATATTTACAATCATAGCTTTTGTTGATTAAAGATCTTTTCAAACTATGCATTTCAGGTGAAAACATTATTACCGACTAAAGTATCATGTCGAAATATTTACAATCATAGCTTTTGTTGATTAAAGATCTTTTCAACCTATGCATTTCAGGTGAAAACATTATTACCGACTAGAGTATCATGTCGAAATATTTACAATCATAGCTTTTGTTGATTAAAGATCTTTTCAACCTATGCATTTCAGGTGAAAACATTATTACCGACTAGAGTATCATGTCGAAATATTTACAATCATAGCTTTTGTTGATTAAAGATCTTTTCAACCTATGCATTTCAGGTGAAAACATTATTACCGACTAAAGTATCATGTCGAAATATTTACAATCATAGCTTTTGTTGATTAAAGATCTTTTCAAACTATGCATTTCAGGTGAAAACATTATTACCGACTAAAGTATCATGTCGAAATATTTACAATCATAGCTTTTGTTGATTAAAGATCTTTTCAACCTATGCATTTCAGGTGAAAACATTATTACCGACTAGAGTATCATGTCGAAATATTTACAATCATAGCTTTTGTTGATTAAAGATCTTTTCAACCTATGCATTTCAGGTGAAAACATTATTACCGACTAAAGTATAATGTCGAAATATTTACAATCATAGCTTTTGTTGATTAAAGATCTTTTCAACCTATGCATTTCAGGTGAAAACATTATTACCGACTAAAGTATCATGTCGAAATATTTACAATCATAGCTTTTGTTGATTAAAGATCTTTTCAAACTATGCATTTCAGGTGAAAACATTATTACCGACTAAAGTATCATGTCGAAATATTTACAATCATAGCTTTTGTTGATTAAAGATCTTTTCAACCTATGCATTTCAGGTGAAAACATTATTACCGACTAGAGTATCATGTCGAAATATTTACAATCATAGCTTTTGTTGATTAAAGATCTTTTCAACCTATGCATTTCAGGTGAAAACATTATTACCGACTAAAGTATCATGTCGAAATATTTACAATCATAGCTTTTGTTGATTAAAGATCTTTTCAACCTATGCATTTCAGGTGAAAACATTATTACCGACTAGAGTATCATGTCGAAATATTTACAATCATAGCTTTTGTTGATTAAAGATCTTTTCAACCTATGCATTTCAGGCGAAAACATTATTACCGACTAGAGTATCATGTCGAAATATTTACAATCATAGCTTTTGTTGATTAAAGATCTTTTCAACCTATGCATTTCAGGTGAAAACATTATTACCGACTAAAGTATCATGTCGAAATATTTACAATCATAGCTTTTGTTGATTAAAGATCTTTTCAAACTATGCATTTCAGGTGAAAACATTATTACCGACTAAAGTATCATGTCGAAATATTTACAATCATAGCTTTTGTTGATTAAAGATCTTTTCAACCTATGCATTTCAGGTGAAAACATTATTACCGACTAGAGTATCATGTCGAAATATTTACAATCATAGCTTTTGTTGATTAAAGATCTTTTCAACCTATGCATTTCAGGTGAAAACATTATTACCGACTAAAGTATAATGTCGAAATATTTACAATCATAGCTTTTGTTGATTAAAGATCTTTTCAACCTATGCATTTCAGGTGAAAACATTATTACCGACTAAAGTATCATGTCGAAATATTTACAATCATAGCTTTTGTTGATTAAAGATCTTTTCAAACTATGCATTTCAGGTGAAAACATTATTACCGACTAAAGTATCATGTCGAAATATTTACAATCATAGCTTTTGTTGATTAAAGATCTTTTCAACCTATGCATTTCAGGTGAAAACATTATTACCGACTAAAGTATCATGTCGAAATATTTACAATCATAGCTTTTGTTGATTAAAGATCTTTTCAAACTATGCATTTCAGGTGAAAACATTATTACCGACTAAAGTATCATGTCGAAATATTTACAATCATAGCTTTTGTTGATTAAAGATCTTTTCAACCTATGCATTTCAGGTGAAAACATTATTACCGACTAAAGTATCATGTCGAAATATTTACAATCATAGCTTTTGTTGATTAAAGATCTTTTCAAACTATGCATTTCAGGTGAAAACATTATTACCGACTAAAGTATCATGTCGAAATATTTACAATCATAGCTTTTGTTGATTAAAGATCTTTTCAACCTATGCATTTCAGGTGAAAACATTATTACCGACTAGAGTATCATGTCGAAATATTTACAATCATAGCTTTTGTTGATTAAAGATCTTTTCAACCTATGCATTTCAGGTGAAAACATTATTACCGACTAGAGTATCATGTCGAAATATTTACAATCATAGCTTTTGTTGATTAAAGATCTTTTCAACCTATGCATTTCAGGTGAAAACATTATTACCGACTAGAGTATCATGTCGAAATATTTACAATCATAGCTTTTGTTGATTAAAGATCTTTTCAACCTATGCATTTCAGGTGAAAACATTATTACCGACTAAAGTATCATGTCGAAATATTTACAATCATAGCTTTTGTTGATTAAAGATCTTTTCAACCTATGCATTTCAGGTGAAAACATTATTACCGACTAGAGTATCATGTCGAAATATTTACAATCATAGCTTTTGTTGATTAAAGATCTTTTCAACCTATGCATTTCAGGTGAAAACATTATTACCGACTAGAGTATCATGTCGAAATATTTACAATCATAGCTTTTGTTGATTAAAGATCTTTTCAACCTATGCATTTCAGGTGAAAACATTATTACCGACTAGAGTATCATGTCGAAATATTTACAATCATAGCTTTTGTTGATTAAAGATCTTTTCAACCTATGCATTTCAGGTGAAAACATTATTACCGACTAGAGTATCATGTCGAAATATTTACAATCATAGCTTTTGTTGATTAAAGATCTTTTCAACCTATGCATTTCAGGTGAAAACATTATTACCGACTAGAGTATCATGTCGAAATATTTACAATCATAGCTTTTGTTGATTAAAGATCTTTTCAACCTATGCATTTCAGGTGAAAACATTATTACCGACTAAAGTATCATGTCGAAATATTTACAATCATAGCTTTTGTTGATTAAAGATCTTTTCAACCTATGCATTTCAGGTGAAAACATTATTACCGACTAGAGTATCATGTCGAAATATTTACAATCATAGCTTTTGTTGATTAAAGATCTTTTCAACCTATGCATTTCAGGTGAAAACATTATTACCGACTAGAGTATCATGTCGAAATATTTACAATCATAGCTTTTGTTGATTAAAGATCTTTTCAACCTATGCATTTCAGGTGAAAACATTATTACCGACTAGAGTATCATGTCGAAATATTTACAATCATAGCTTTTGTTGATTAAAGATCTTTTCAACCTATGCATTTCAGGTGAAAACATTATTACCGATTAAAGTATCATGTCGAAATATTTACAATCATAGCTTTTGTTGATTAAAGATCTTTTCAACCTATGCATTTCAGGTGAAAACATTATTACCGACTAGAGTATCATGTCGAAATATTTACAATCATAGCTTTTGTTGATTAAAGATCTTTTCAACCTATGCATTTCAGGTGAAAACATTATTACCGACTAAAGTATCATGTCGAAATATTTACAATCATAGCTTTTGTTGATTAAAGATCTTTTCAACCTATGCATTTCAGGTGAAAACATTATTACCGACTAAAGTATCATGTCGAAATATTTACAATCATAGCTTTTGTTGATTAAAGATCTTTTCAACCTATGCATTTCAGGTGAAAACATTATTACCGACTAAAGTATCATGTCGAAATATTTACAATCATAGCTTTTGTTGATTAAAGATCTTTTCAACCTATGCATTTCAGGTGAAAACATTATTACCGACTAAAGTATCATGTCGAAATATTTACAATCATAGCTTTTGTTGATTAAAGATCTTTTCAACCTATGCATTTCAGGTGAAAACATTATTACCGACTAGAGTATTATGTCGAAATATTTACAATCATAGCTTTTGTTGATTAAAGATCTTTTCAACCTATGCATTTCAGGTGAAAACATTATTACCGACTAAAGTATCATGTCGAAATATTTACAATCATAGCTTTTGTTGATTAAAGATCTTTTCAAACTATGCATTTCAGGTGAAAACATTATTACCGACTAAAGTATCATGTCGAAATATTTACAATCATAGCTTTTGTTGATTAAAGATCTTTTCAACCTATGCATTTCAGGTGAAAACATTATTACCGACTAGAGTATCATATCGAAATATTTACAATCATAGCTTTTGTTGATTAAAGATCTTTTCAACCTATGCATTTCAGGTGAAAACATTATTACCGACTAGAGTATCATGTCGAAATATTTACAATCATAGCTTTTGTTGATTAAAGATCTTTTCAACCTATGCATTTCAGGTGAAAACATTATTACCGACTAAAGTATCATGTCGAAATATTTACAATCATAGCTTTTGTTGATTAAAGATCTTTTCAAACTATGCATTTCAGGTGAAAACATTATTACCGACTAAAGTATCATGTCGAAATATTTACAATCATAGCTTTTGTTGATTAAAGATCTTTTCAACCTATGCATTTCAGGTGAAAACATTATTACCGACTAGAGTATCATGTCGAAATATTTACAATCATAGCTTTTGTTGATTAAAGATCTTTTCAACCTATGCATTTCAGGTGAAAACATTATTACCGACTAAAGTATCATGTCGAAATGTTTACAATCATAGCTTTTGTTGATTAAAGATCTTTTCAAACTATGCATTTCAGGTGAAAACATTATTACCGACTAAAGTATCATGTCGAAATATTTACAATCATAGCTTTTGTTGATTAAAGATCTTTTCAACCTATGCATTTCAGGTGAAAACATTATTACCGACTAGAGTATCATGTCGAAATATTTACAATCATAGCTTTTGTTGATTAAAGATCTTTTCAACCTATGCATTTCAGGTGAAAACATTATTACCGACTAAAGTATCATGTCGAAATATTTACAATCATAGCTTTTGTTGATTTAAGATCTTTTCAACCTATGCATTTCAGATGAAAACATTATTACCGACTAAAGTATCATGTCGAAATATTTACAATCATAGCTTTTGTTGATTAAAGATCTTTTCAAACTATGCATTTCAGGTGAAAACATTATTACCGACTAAAGTATCATGTCGAAATATTTACAATCATAGCTTTTGTTGATTAAAGATCTTTTCAACCTATGCATTTCAGGTGAAAACATTATTACCGACTAAAGTATCATGTCGAAATATTTACAATCATAGCTTTTGTTGATTAAAGATCTTTTCAAACTATGCATTTCAGGTGAAAACATTATTACCGACTAAAGTATCATGTCGAAATATTTACAATCATAGCTTTTGTTGATTAAAGATCTTTTCAACCTATGCATTTCAGGTGAAAACATTATTACCGACTAAAGTATCATGTCGAAATATTTACAATCATAGCTTTTGTTGATTAAAGATCTTTTCAAACTATGCATTTCAGGTGAAAACATTATTACCGACTAAAGTATCATGTCGAAATATTTACAATCATAGCTTTTGTTGATTAAAGATCTTTTCAACCTATGCATTTCAGGTGAAAACATTATTACCGACTAGAGTATCATGTCGAAATATTTACAATCATAGCTTTTGTTGATTAAAGATCTTTTCAACCTATGCATTTCAGGTGAAAACATTATTACCGACTAGAGTATCATGTCGAAATATTTACAATCATAGCTTTTGTTGATTAAAGATCTTTTCAACCTATGCATTTCAGGTGAAAACATATTACCGACTAAAGTATCATGTCGAAATATTTACAATCATAGCTTTTGTTGATTAAAGATCTTTTCAACCTATGCATTTCAGGTGAAAACATTATTACCGACTAGAGTATCATGTCGAAATATTTACAATCATAGCTTTTGTTGATTAAAGATCTTTTCAACCTATGCATTTCAGGTGAAAACATTATTACCGACTAGAGTATCATGTCGAAATATTTACAATCATAGCTTTTGTTGATTAAAGATCTTTTCAACCTATGCATTTCAGGTGAAAACATTATTACCGACTAGAGTATCATGTCGAAATATTTACAATCATAGCTTTTGTTGATTAAAGATCTTTTCAACCTATGCATTTCAGGTGAAAACATTATTACCGATTAAAGTATCATGTCGAAATATTTACAATCATAGCTTTTGTTGATTAAAGATCTTTTCAACCTATGCATTTCAGGTGAAAACATTATTACCGACTAGAGTATCATGTCGAAATATTTACAATCATAGCTTTTGTTGATTAAAGATCTTTTCAACCTATGCATTTCAGGTGAAAACATTATTAGCGACTAAAGTATCATGTCGAAATATTTACAATCATAGCTTTTGTTGATTAAAGATCTTTTCAACCTATGCATTTCAGGTGAAAACATTATTACCGACTAAAGTATCATGTCGAAATATTTACAATCATAGCTTTTGTTGATTAAAGATCTTTTCAACCTATGCATTTCAGGTGAAAACATTATTACCGACTAAAGTATCATGTCGAAATATTTACAATCATAGCTTTTGTTGATTAAAGATCTTTTCAACCTATGCATTTCAGGTGAAAACATTATTACCGACTAAAGTATCATGTCGAAATATTTACAATCATAGCTTTTGTTGATTAAAGATCTTTTCAACCTATGCATTTCAGGTGAAAACATTATTACCGACTAGAGTATTATGTCGAAATATTTACAATCATAGCTTTTGTTGATTAAAGATCTTTTCAACCTATGCATTTCAGGTGAAAACATTATTACCGACTAAAGTATCATGTCGAAATATTTACAATCATAGCTTTTGTTGATTAAAGATCTTTTCAAACTATGCATTTCAGGTGAAAACATTATTACCGACTAAAGTATCATGTCGAAATATTTACAATCATAGCTTTTGTTGATTAAAGATCTTTTCAACCTATGCATTTCAGGTGAAAACATTATTAGCGACTAGAGTATCATATCGAAATATTTACAATCATAGCTTTTGTTGATTAAAGATCTTTTCAACCTATGCATTTCAGGTGAAAACATTATTACCGACTAGAGTATCATGTCGAAATATTTACAATCATAGCTTTTGTTGATTAAAGATCTTTTCAACCTATGCATTTCAGGTGAAAACATTATTACCGACTAAAGTATCATGTCGAAATATTTACAATCATAGCTTTTGTTGATTAAAGATCTTTTCAAACTATGCATTTCAGGTGAAAACATTATTACCGACTAAAGTATCATGTCGAAATATTTACAATCATAGCTTTTGTTGATTAAAGATCTTTTCAACCTATGCATTTCAGGTGAAAACATTATTACCGACTAGAGTATCATGTCGAAATATTTACAATCATAGCTTTTGTTGATTAAAGATCATTTCAACCTATGCATTTCAGGTGAAAACATTATTACCGACTAAAGTATCATGTCGAAATATTTACAATCATAGCTTTTGTTGATTAAAGATCTTTTCAACCTATGCATTTCAGGTGAAAACATTATTACCGACTAAAGTATCATGTCGAAATATTTACAATCATAGCTTTTGTTGATTAAAGATCTTTTCAAACTATGCATTTCAGGTGAAAACATTATTACCGACTAAAGTATCATGTCGAAATATTTACAATCATAGCTTTTGTTGATTAAAGATCTTTTCAACCTATGCATTTCAGGTGAAAACATTATTACCGACTAAAGTATCATGTCGAAATATTTACAATCATAGCTTTTGTTGATTAAAGATCTTTTCAAACTATGCATTTCAGGTGAAAACATTATTACCGACTAAAGTATCATGTCGAAATATTTATAATCATAGCTTTTGTTGATTAAAGATCTTTTCAACCTATGCATTTCAGGTGAAAACATTATTACCGACTAAAGTATCATGTCGAAATATTTACAATCATAGCTTTTGTTGATTAAAGATCTTTTCAAACTATGCATTTCAGGTGAAAACATTATTACCGACTAAAGTATCATGTCGAAATATTTACAATCATAGCTTTTGTTGATTAAAGATCTTTTCAACCTATGCATTTTAGGTGAAAACATTATTACCGACTAAAGTATCATGTCGAAATATTTACAATCATAGCTTTTGTTGATTAAAGATCTTTTCAACCTATGCATTTCAGGTGAAAACATTATTACCGACTAGAGTATCATGTCGAAATATTTACAATCATAGCTTTTGTTGATTAAAGATCTTTTCAAACTATGCATTTCAGGTGAAAACATTATTACCGACTAAAGTATCATGTCGAAATATTTACAATCATAGCTTTTGTTGATTAAAGATCTTTTCAACCTATGCATTTCAGGTGAAAACATTATTACCGACTAAAGTATCATGTCGAAATATTTACAATCATAGCTTTTGTTGATTAAAGATCTTTTCAACCTATGCATTTCAGGTGAAAACATTATTACCGACTAAAGTATCATGTCGAAATATTTACAATCATAGCTTTTGTTGATTAAAGATCTTTTCAAACTATGCATTTCAGGTGAAAACATTATTACCGACTAGAGTATCATGTCGAAATATTTACAATCATAGCTTTTGTTGATTAAAGATCTTTTCAACCTATGCATTTCAGGTGAAAACATTATTACCGACTAGAGTATCATGTCGAAATATTTACAATCATAGCTTTTGTTGATTAAAGATCTTTTCAAACTATGCATTTCAGGTGAAAACATTATTACCGACTAGAGTATCATGTCGAAATATTTACAATAATATCTTTTGTTGATTAAAGATCTTTTCAACCTATGCATTTCAGGTGAAAACATTATTACCGACTAAAGTATCATGTCGAAATATTTACAATCATAGCTTTTGTTGATTAAAGATCTTTTCAACCTATGCATTTCAGGTGAAAACATTATTACCGACTAAAGTATCATGTCGAAATATTTACAATCATAGCTTTTGTTGATTAAAGATCTTTTCAACCTATGCATTTCAGGTGAAAACATTATTACCGACTAGAGTATCATGTCGAAATATTTACAATCATAGCTTTTGTTGATTAAAGATCTTTTCAACCTATGCATTTCAGGTGAAAACATTATTACCGACTAAAGTATCATGTCGAAATATTTACAATCATAGCTTTTGTTGATTAAAGATCTTTTCAAACTATGCATTTCAGGTGAAAACATTATTACCGACTAGAGTATCATGTCGAAATATTTACAATCATAGCTTTTGTTGATTAAAGATCTTTTCAACCTATGCATTTCAGGTGAAAACATTATTACCGACTAGAGTATCATGTCGAAATATTTACAATCATAGCTTTTGTTGATTAAAGATCTTTTCAACCTATGCATTTCAGGTGAAAACATTATTACCGACTAAAGTATCATGTCGAAATATTTACAATCATAGCTTTTGTTGATTAAAGATCTTTTCAACCTATGCATTTCAGGTGAAAACATTATTACCGACTAAAGTATCATGTCGAAATATTTACAATCATAGCTTTTGTTGATTAAAGATCTTTTCAACCTATGCATTTCAGGTGAAAACATTATTACCGACTAGAGTATCATGTCGAAATATTTACAATCATAGCTTTTGTTGATTAAAGATCTTTTCAACCTATGCATTTCAGGTTAAAACATTATTACCGACTAAAGTATCATGTCGAAATATTTACAATCATAGCTTTTGTTGATTAAAGATCTTTTCAACCTATGCATTTCAGGTGAAAACATTATTACCGACTAAAGTATCATGTCGAAATATTTACAATCATAGCTTTTGTTGATTAAAGATCTTTTCAAACTATGCATTTCAGGTGAAAACATTATTACCGACTAAAGTATCATGTCGAAATATTTACAATCATAGCTTTTGTTGATTAAAGATCTTTTCAACCTATGCATTTCAGGTGAAAACATTATTACCGACTGAAGTATCATGTCGAAATATTTACAATCATAGCTTTTGTTGATTAAAGATCTTTTCAAACTATGCATTTCAGGTGAAAACATTATTACCGACTAAAGTATCATGTCGAAATATTTACAATCATAGCTTTTGTTGATTAAAGATCTTTTCAACCTATGCATTTCAGGTGAAAACATTATTACCGACTAGAGTATCATGTCGAAATATTTACAATCATAGCTTTTGTTGATTAAAGATCTTTTCAGCCTATGCATTTCAGGTGAAAACATTATTACCGACTAGAGTATCATGTCGAAATATTTACAATCATAGCTTTTGTTGATTAAAGATCTTTTTAAACTATGCATTTCAGGTGAAAACATTATTACCGACTAAAGTATCATGTCGAAATATTTACAATCATAGCTTTTGTTGATTAAAGATCTTTTCAACCTATGCATTTCAGGTGAAAACATTATTACCGACTAAAGTATCATGTCGAAATATTTACAATCATAGCTTTTGTTGATTAAAGATCTTTTCAAACTATGCATTTCAGGTGAAAACATTATTACCGACTAGAGTATCATGTCGAAATATTTACAATCATAGCTTTTGTTGATTAAAGATCTTTTCAACCTATGCATTTCAGGTGAAAACATTATTACCGACTAAAGTTTCATGTCGAAATATTTACAATCATAGCTTTTGTTGATTAAAGATCTTTTCAAACTATGCATTTCAGGTGAAAACATTATTACCGACTAGAGTATCATGTCGAAATATTTACAATCATAGCTTTTGTTGATTAAAGATCTTTTCAACCTATGCATTTCAGGTGAAAACATTATTACCGACTAAAGTATCATGTCGAAATATTTACAATCATAGCTTTTGTTGATTAAAGATCTTTTCAACCTATGCATTTCAGGTGAAAACATTATTACCGATTAAAGTATCATGTCGAAATATTTACAATCATAGCTTTTGTTGATTAAAGATCTTTTCAACCTATGCATTTCAGGTGAAAACATTATTACCGACTAGAGTATCATGTCGAAATATTTACAATCATAGCTTTTGTTGATTAAAGATCTTTTCAACCTATGCATTTCAGGTGAAAACATTATTACCGACTAAAGTATCATGTCGAAATATTTACAATCATAGCTTTTGTTGATTAAAGATCTTTTCAAACTATGCATTTCAGGTGAAAACATTATTACCGACTAAAGTATCATGTCGAAATATTTATAATATAGCTTTTGTTGATTAAAGATCTTTTCAACCTATGCATTTCAGGTGAAAACATTATTACCGACTAAAGTATCATGTCGAAATATTTACAATCATAGCTTTTGTTGATTAAAGATCTTTTCAAACTATGCATTTCAGGTGAAAACATTATTACCGACTAAAGTATCATGTCGAAATATTTACAATCATAGCTTTTGTTGATTAAAGATCTTTTCAACCTATGCATTTCAGGTGAAAACATTATTACCGACTAAAGTATCATGTCGAAATATTTACAATCATAGCTTTTGTTGATTAAAGATCTTTTCAACCTATGCATTTCAGGTGAAAACATTATTACCGACTAGAGTATCATGTCGAAATATTTACAATCATAGCTTTTGTTGATTAAAGATCTTTTCAACCTATGCATTTCAGGTGAAAACATTATTACCGACTAGAGTATCATGTCGAAATATTTACAATCATAGCTTTTGTTGATTAAAGATCTTTTCAACCTATGCATTTCAGGTGAAAACATTATTACCGACTAGAGTATCATGTCGAAATATTTACAATCATAGCTTTTGTTGATTAAAGATCTTTTCAACCTATGCATTTCAGGTGAAAACATTATTACCGACTAAAGTATCATGTCGAAATATTTACAATCATAGCTTTTGTTGATTAAAGATCTTTTCAACCTATGCATTTCAGGTGAAAACATTATTACCGACTAGAGTATCATGTCGAAATATTTACAATCATAGCTTTTGTTGATTAAAGATCTTTTCAACCTATGCATTTCAGGTGAAAACATTATTACCGACTAGAGTATCATGTCGAAATATTTACAATCATAGCTTTTGTTGATTAAAGATCTTTTCAACCTATGCATTTCAGGTGAAAACATTATTACCGACTAGAGTATCATGTCGAAATATTTACAATCATAGCTTTTGTTGATTAAAGATCTTTTCAACCTATGCATTTCAGGTGAAAACATTATTACCGACTAGAGTATCATGTCGAAATATTTACAATCATAGCTTTTGTTGATTAAAGATCTTTTCAACCTATGCATTTCAGGTGAAAACATTATTACCGACTAGAGTATCATGTCGAAATATTTACAATCATAGCTTTTGTTGATTAAAGATCTTTTCAACCTATGCATTTCAGGTGAAAACATTATTACCGACTAAAGTATCATGTCGAAATATTTACAATCATAGCTTTTGTTGATTAAAGATCTTTTCAACCTATGCATTTCAGGTGAAAACATTATTACCGACTAGAGTATCATGTCGAAATATTTACAATCATAGCTTTTGTTGATTAAAGATCTTTTCAACCTATGCATTTCAGGTGAAAACATTATTACCGACTAGAGTATCATGTCGAAATATTTACAATCATAGCTTTTGTTGATTAAAGATCTTTTCAACCTATGCATTTCAGGTGAAAACATTATTACCGACTAGAGTATCATGTCGAAATATTTACAATCATAGCTTTTGTTGATTAAAGATCTTTTCAACCTATGCATTTCAGGTGAAAACATTATTACCGATTAAAGTATCATGTCGAAATATTTACAATCATAGCTTTTGTTGATTAAAGATCTTTTCAACCTATGCATTTCAGGTGAAAACATTATTACCGACTAAAGTATCATGTCGAAATATTTACAATCATAGCTTTTGTTGATTAAAGATCTTTTCAACCTATGCATTTCAGGTGAAAACATTATTACCGACTAAAGTATCATGTCGAAATATTTACAATCATAGCTTTTGTTGATTAAAGATCTTTTCAACCTATGCATTTCAGGTGAAAACATTATTACCGACTAAAGTATCATGTCGAAATATTTACAATCAGAGCTTTTGTTGATTAAAGATCTTTTCAACCTATGCATTTCAGGTGAAAACATTATTACCGACTAAAGTATCATGTCGAAATATTTACAATCATAGCTTTTGTTGATTAAAGATCTTTTCAACCTATGCATTTCAGGTGAAAACATTATTACCGACTAGAGTATTATGTCGAAATATTTACAATCATAGCTTTTGTTGATTAAAGATCTTTTCAACCTATGCATTTCAGGTGAAAACATTATTACCGACTAAAGTATCATGTCGAAATATTTACAATCATAGCTTTTGTTGATTAAAGATCTTTTCAAACTATGCATTTCAGGTGAAAACATTATTACCGACTAAAGTATCATGTCGAAATATTTACAATCATAGCTTTTGTTGATTAAAGATCTTTTCAACCTATGCATTTCAGGTGAAAACATTATTACCGACTAGAGTATCATATCGAAATATTTACAATCATAGCTTTTGTTGATTAAAGATCTTTTCAACCTATGCATTTCAGGTGAAAACATTATTACCGACTAGAGTATCATGTCGAAATATTTACAATCATAGCTTTTGTTGATTAAAGATCTTTTCAACCTATGCATTTCAGGTGAAAACATTATTACCGACTAAAGTATCATGTCGAAATATTTACAATCATAGCTTTTGTTGATTAAAGATCTTTTCAAACTATGCATTTCAGGTGAAAACATTATTACCGACTAAAGTATCATGTCGAAATATTTACAATCATAGCTTTTGTTGATTAAAGATCTTTTCAAACTATGCATTTCAGGTGAAAACATTATTACCGACTAGAGTATCATGTCGAAATATTTACAATCATAGCTTTTGTTGATTAAAGATCTTTTCAACCTATGCATTTCAGGTGAAAACATTATTACCGACTAAAGTATCATGTCGAAATGTTTACAATCATAGCTTTTGTTGATTAAAGATCTTTTCAAACTATGCATTTCAGGTGAAAACATTATTACCGACTAAAGTATCATGTCGAAATATTTACAATCATAGCTTTTGTTGATTAAAGATCTTTTCAACCTATGCATTTCAGGTGAAAACATTATTACCGACTAGAGTATCATGTCGAAATATTTACAATCATAGCTTTTGTTGATTAAAGATCTTTTCAACCTATGCATTTCAGGTGAAAACATTATTACCGACTAAAGTATCATGTCGAAATATTTACAATCATAGCTTTTGTTGATTTAAGATCTTTTCAACCTATGCATTTCAGATGAAAACATTATTACCGACTAAAGTATCATGTCGAAATATTTACAATCATAGCTTTTGTTGATTAAAGATCTTTTCAAACTATGCATTTCAGGTGAAAACATTATTACCGACTAAAGTATCATGTCGAAATATTTACAATCATAGCTTTTGTTGATTAAAGATCTTTTCAACCTATGCATTTCAGGTGAAAACATTATTACCGACTAAAGTATCATGTCGAAATATTTACAATCATAGCTTTTGTTGATTAAAGATCTTTTCAAACTATGCATTTCAGGTGAAAACATTATTACCGACTAAAGTATCATGTCGAAATATTTACAATCATAGCTTTTGTTGATTAAAGATCTTTTCAACCTATGCATTTCAGGTGAAAACATTATTACCGACTAAAGTATCATGTCGAAATATTTACAATCATAGCTTTTGTTGATTAAAGATCTTTTCAAACTATGCATTTCAGGTGAAAACATTATTACCGACTAAAGTATCATGTCGAAATATTTACAATCATAGCTTTTGTTGATTAAAGATCTTTTCAACCTATGCATTTCAGGTGAAAACATTATTACCGACTAGAGTATCATGTCGAAATATTTACAATCATAGCTTTTGTTGATTAAAGATCTTTTCAACCTATGCATTTCAGGTGAAAACATTATTACCGACTAGAGTATCATGTCGAAATATTTACAATCATAGCTTTTGTTGATTAAAGATCTTTTCAACCTATGCATTTCAGGTGAAAACATATTACCGACTAAAGTATCATGTCGAAATATTTACAATCATAGCTTTTGTTGATTAAAGATCTTTTCAACCTATGCATTTCAGGTGAAAACATTATTACCGACTAGAGTATCATGTCGAAATATTTACAATCATAGCTTTTGTTGATTAAAGATCTTTTCAACCTATGCATTTCAGGTGAAAACATTATTACCGACTAGAGTATCATGTCGAAATATTTACAATCATAGCTTTTGTTGATTAAAGATCTTTTCAACCTATGCATTTCAGGTGAAAACATTATTACCGACTAGAGTATCATGTCGAAATATTTACAATCATAGCTTTTGTTGATTAAAGATCTTTTCAACCTATGCATTTCAGGTGAAAACATTATTACCGATTAAAGTATCATGTCGAAATATTTACAATCATAGCTTTTGTTGATTAAAGATCTTTTCAACCTATGCATTTCAGGTGAAAACATTATTACCGACTAGAGTATCATGTCGAAATATTTACAATCATAGCTTTTGTTGATTAAAGATCTTTTCAACCTATGCATTTCAGGTGAAAACATTATTAGCGACTAAAGTATCATGTCGAAATATTTACAATCATAGCTTTTGTTGATTAAAGATCTTTTCAACCTATGCATTTCAGGTGAAAACATTATTACCGACTAAAGTATCATGTCGAAATATTTACAATCATAGCTTTTGTTGATTAAAGATCTTTTCAACCTATGCATTTCAGGTGAAAACATTATTACCGACTAAAGTATCATGTCGAAATATTTACAATCATAGCTTTTGTTGATTAAAGATCTTTTCAACCTATGCATTTCAGGTGAAAACATTATTACCGACTAAAGTATCATGTCGAAATATTTACAATCATAGCTTTTGTTGATTAAAGATCTTTTCAACCTATGCATTTCAGGTGAAAACATTATTACCGACTAGAGTATTATGTCGAAATATTTACAATCATAGCTTTTGTTGATTAAAGATCTTTTCAACCTATGCATTTCAGGTGAAAACATTATTACCGACTAAAGTATCATGTCGAAATATTTACAATCATAGCTTTTGTTGATTAAAGATCTTTTCAAACTATGCATTTCAGGTGAAAACATTATTACCGACTAAAGTATCATGTCGAAATATTTACAATCATAGCTTTTGTTGATTAAAGATCTTTTCAACCTATGCATTTCAGGTGAAAACATTATTACCGACTAGAGTATCATGTCGAAATATTTACAATCATAGCTTTTGTTGATTAAAGATCTTTTCAACCTATGCATTTCAGGTGAAAACATTATTACCGACTAGAGTATCATGTCGAAATATTTACAATCATAGCTTTTGTTGATTAAAGATCTTTTCAACCTATGCATTTCAGGTGAAAACATTATTACCGACTAAAGTATCATGTCGAAATATTTACAATCATAGCTTTTGTTGATTAAAGATCTTTTCAAACTATGCATTTCAGGTGAAAACATTATTACCGACTAAAGTATCATGTCGAAATATTTACAATCATAGCTTTTGTTGATTAAAGATCTTTTCAACCTATGCATTTCAGGTGAAAACATTATTACCGACTAGAGTATCATGTCGAAATATTTACAATCATAGCTTTTGTTGATTAAAGATCTTTTCAACCTATGCATTTCAGGTGAAAACATTATTACCGACTAAAGTATCATGTCGAAATATTTACAATCATAGCTTTTGTTGATTAAAGATCTTTTCAACCTATGCATTTCAGGTGAAAACATTATTACCGACTAAAGTATCATGTCGAAATAGTTACAATCATAGCTTTTGTTGATTAAAGATCTTTTCAAACTATGCATTTCAGGTGAAAACATTATTACCGACTAAAGTATCATGTCGAAATATTTACAATCATAGCTTTTGTTGATTAAAGATCTTTTCAACCTATGCATTTCAGGTGAAAACATTATTACCGACTAAAGTATCATGTCGAAATATTTACAATCATAGCTTTTGTTGATTAAAGATCTTTTCAAACTATGCATTTCAGGTGAAAACATTATTACCGACTAAAGTATCATGTCGAAATATTTATAATCATAGCTTTTGTTGATTAAAGATCTTTTGAACCTATGCATTTCAGGTGAAAACATTATTACCGACTAAAGTATCATGTCGAAATATTTACAATCATAGCTTTTGTTGATTAAAGATCTTTTCAAACTATGCATTTCAGGTGAAAACATTATTACCGACTAAAGTATCATGTCGAAATATTTACAATCATAGCTTTTGTTGATTAAAGATCTTTTCAACCTATGCATTTCAGGTGAAAACATTATTACCGACTAAAGTATCATGTCGAAATATTTACAATCATAGCTTTTGTTGATTAAAGATCTTTTCAACCTATGCATTTCAGGTGAAAACATTATTACCGACTAGAGTATCATGTCGAAATATTTACAATCATAGCTTTTGTTGATTAAAGATCTTTTCAAACTATGCATTTCAGGTGAAAACATTATTACCGACTAAAGTATCATGTCGAAATAGTTACAATCATAGCTTTTGTTGATTAAAGATCTTTTCAAACTATGCATTTCAGGTGAAAACATTATTACCGACTAAAGTATCATGTCGAAATATTTACAATCATAGCTTTTGTTGATTAAAGATCTTTTCAACCTATGCATTTCAGGTGAAAACATTATTACCGACTAAAGTATCATGTCGAAATATTTACAATCATAGCTTTTGTTGATTAAAGATCTTTTCAAACTATGCATTTCAGGTGAAAACATTATTACCGACTAAAGTATCATGTCGAAATATTTATAATCATAGCTTTTGTTGATTAAAGATCTTTTGAACCTATGCATTTCAGGTGAAAACATTATTACCGACTAAAGTATCATGTCGAAATATTTACAATCATAGCTTTTGTTGATTAAAGATCTTTTCAAACTATGCATTTCAGGTGAAAACATTATTACCGACTAAAGTATCATGTCGAAATATTTACAATCATAGCTTTTGTTGATTAAAGATCTTTTCAACCTATGCATTTCAGGTGAAAACATTATTACCGACTAAAGTATCATGTCGAAATATTTACAATCATAGCTTTTGTTGATTAAAGATCTTTTCAACCTATGCATTTCAGGTGAAAACATTATTACCGACTAGAGTATCATGTCGAAATATTTACAATCATAGCTTTTGTTGATTAAAGATCTTTTCAAACTATGCATTTCAGGTGAAAACATTATTACCGACTAAAGTATCATGTCGAAATATTTACAATCATAGCTTTTGTTGATTAAAGATCTTTTCAACCTATGCATTTCAGGTGAAAACATTATTACCGACTAAAGTATCATGTCGAAATATTTACAATCATAGCTTTTGTTGATTAAAGATCTTTTCAACCTATGCATTTCAGGTGAAAACATTATTACCGACTAAAGTATCATGTCGAAATATTTACAATCATAGCTTTTGTTGATTAAAGATCTTTTCAAACTATGCATTTCAGGTGAAAACATTATTACCGACTAGAGTATCATGTCGAAATATTTACAATCATAGCTTTTGTTGATTAAAGATCTTTTCAACCTATGCATTTCAGGTGAAAACATTATTACCGACTAAAGTATCATGTCGAAATATTTACAATCATAGCTTTTGTTGATTAAAGATCTTTTCAAACTATGCATTTCAGGTGAAAACATTATTACCGACTAGAGTATCATGTCGAAATATTTACAATAATATCTTTTGTTGATTAAAGATCTTTTCAACCTATGCATTTCAGGTGAAAACATTATTACCGACTAAAGTATCATGTCGAAATATTTACAATCATAGCTTTTGTTGATTAAAGATCTTTTCAACCTATGCATTTCAGGTGAAAACATTATTACCGACTAAAGTATCATGTCGAAATATTTACAATCATAGCTTTTGTTGATTAAAGATCTTTTCAACCTATGCATTTCAGGTGAAAACATTATTACCGACTAGAGTATCATGTCGAAATATTTACAATCATAGCTTTTGTTGATTAAAGATCTTTTCAACCTATGCATTTCAGGTGAAAACATTATTACCGATTAAAGTATCATGTCGAAATATTTACAATCATAGCTTTTGTTGATTAAAGATCTTTTCAAACTATGCATTTCAGGTGAAAACATTATTACCGACTAGAGTATCATGTCGAAATATTTACAATCATAGCTTTTGTTGATTAAAGATCTTTTCAACCTATGCATTTCAGGTGAAAACATTATTACCGACTAGAGTATCATGTCGAAATATTTACAATCATAGCTTTTGTTGATTAAAGATCTTTTCAACCTATGCATTTCAGGTGAAAACATTATTACCGACTAAAGTATAATGTCGAAATATTTACAATCATAGCTTTTGTTGATTAAAGATCTTTTCAACCTATGCATTTCAGGTGAAAACATTATTACCGACTAAAGTATCATGTCGAAATATTTACAATCATAGCTTTTGTTGATTAAAGATCTTTTCAACCTATGCATTTCAGGTGAAAACATTATTACCGACTAAAGTATCATGTCGAAATATTTACAATCATAGCTTTTGTTGATTAAAGATCTTTTCAACCTATGCATTTCAGGTGAAAACATTATTACCGACTAGAGTATCATGTCGAAATATTTACAATCATAGCTTTTGTTGATTAAAGATCTTTTCAAACTATGCATTTCAGGTGAAAACATTATTACCGACTAAAGTATCATGTCGAAATATTTACAATCATAGCTTTTGTTGATTAAAGATCTTTTCAACCTATGCATTTCAGGTGAAAACATTATTACCGACTAAAGTATCATGTCGAAATATTTACAATCATAGCTTTTGTTGATTAAAGATCTTTTCAACCTATGCATTTCAGGTGAAAACATTATTACCGACTAAAGTATCATGTCGAAATATTTACAATCATAGCTTTTGTTGATTAAAGATCTTTTCAAACTATGCATTTCAGGTGAAAACATTATTACCGACTAGAGTATCATGTCGAAATATTTACAATCATAGCTTTTGTTGATTAAAGATCTTTTCAACCTATGCATTTCAGGTGAAAACATTATTACCGACTAAAGTATCATGTCGAAATATTTACAATCATAGCTTTTGTTGATTAAAGATCTTTTCAAACTATGCATTTCAGGTGAAAACATTATTACCGACTAGAGTATCATGTCGAAATATTTACAATAATATCTTTTGTTGATTAAAGATCTTTTCAACCTATGCATTTCAGGTGAAAACATTATTACCGACTAAAGTATCATGTCGAAATATTTACAATCATAGCTTTTGTTGATTAAAGATCTTTTCAACCTATGCATTTCAGGTGAAAACATTATTACCGACTAAAGTATCATGTCGAAATATTTACAATCATAGCTTTTGTTGATTAAAGATCTTTTCAACCTATGCATTTCAGGTGAAAACATTATTACCGACTAGAGTATCATGTCGAAATATTTACAATCATAGCTTTTGTTGATTAAAGATCTTTTCAACCTATGCATTTCAGGTGAAAACATTATTACCGATTAAAGTATCATGTCGAAATATTTACAATCATAGCTTTTGTTGATTAAAGATCTTTTCAAACTATGCATTTCAGGTGAAAACATTATTACCGACTAGAGTATCATGTCGAAATATTTACAATCATAGCTTTTGTTGATTAAAGATTTTTTCAACCTATGCATTTCAGGTGAAAACATTATTACCGACTAGAGTATCATGTCGAAATATTTACAATCATAGCTTTTGTTGATTAAAGATCTTTTCAACCTATGCATTTCAGGTGAAAACATTATTACCGACTAAAGTATAATGTCGAAATATTTACAATCATAGCTTTTGTTGATTAAAGATCTTTTCAACCTATGCATTTCAGGTGAAAACATTATTACCGACTAAAGTATCATGTCGAAATATTTACAATCATAGCTTTTGTTGATTAAAGATCTTTTCAACCTATGCATTTCAGGTGAAAACATTATTACCGACTAGAGTATCATATCGAAATATTTACAATCATAGCTTTTGTTGATTAAAGATCTTTTCAACCTATGCATTTCAGGTGAAAACATTATTACCGACTAGAGTATCATGTCGAAATATTTACAATCATAGCTTTTGTTGATTAAAGATCTTTTCAACCTATGCATTTCAGGTGAAAACATTATTACCGACTAAAGTATCATGTCGAAATATTTACAATCATAGCTTTTGTTGATTAAAGATCTTTTCAAACTATGCATTTCAGGTGAAAACATTATTACCGACTAAAGTATCATGTCGAAATATTTACAATCATAGCTTTTGTTGATTAAAGATCTTTTCAAACTATGCATTTCAGGTGAAAACATTATTACCGACTAGAGTATCATGTCGAAATATTTACAATCATAGCTTTTGTTGATTAAAGATCTTTTCAACCTATGCATTTCAGGTGAAAACATTATTACCGACTAAAGTATCATGTCGAAATGTTTACAATCATAGCTTTTGTTGATTAAAGATCTTTTCAAACTATGCATTTCAGGTGAAAACATTATTACCGACTAAAGTATCATGTCGAAATATTTACAATCATAGCTTTTGTTGATTAAAGATCTTTTCAACCTATGCATTTCAGGTGAAAACATTATTACCGACTAGAGTATCATGTCGAAATATTTACAATCATAGCTTTTGTTGATTAAAGATCTTTTCAACCTATGCATTTCAGGTGAAAACATTATTACCGACTAAAGTATCATGTCGAAATATTTACAATCATAGCTTTTGTTGATTTAAGATCTTTTCAACCTATGCATTTCAGATGAAAACATTATTACCGACTAAAGTATCATGTCGAAATATTTACAATCATAGCTTTTGTTGATTAAAGATCTTTTCAAACTATGCATTTCAGGTGAAAACATTATTACCGACTAAAGTATCATGTCGAAATATTTACAATCATAGCTTTTGTTGATTAAAGATCTTTTCAACCTATGCATTTCAGGTGAAAACATTATTACCGACTAAAGTATCATGTCGAAATATTTACAATCATAGCTTTTGTTGATTAAAGATCTTTTCAAACTATGCATTTCAGGTGAAAACATTATTACCGACTAAAGTATCATGTCGAAATATTTACAATCATAGCTTTTGTTGATTAAAGATCTTTTCAACCTATGCATTTCAGGTGAAAACATTATTACCGACTAAAGTATCATGTCGAAATATTTACAATCATAGCTTTTGTTGATTAAAGATCTTTTCAAACTATGCATTTCAGGTGAAAACATTATTACCGACTAAAGTATCATGTCGAAATATTTACAATCATAGCTTTTGTTGATTAAAGATCTTTTCAACCTATGCATTTCAGGTGAAAACATTATTACCGACTAGAGTATCATGTCGAAATATTTACAATCATAGCTTTTGTTGATTAAAGATCTTTTCAACCTATGCATTTCAGGTGAAAACATTATTACCGACTAGAGTATCATGTCGAAATATTTACAATCATAGCTTTTGTTGATTAAAGATCTTTTCAACCTATGCATTTCAGGTGAAAACATATTACCGACTAAAGTATCATGTCGAAATATTTACAATCATAGCTTTTGTTGATTAAAGATCTTTTCAACCTATGCATTTCAGGTGAAAACATTATTACCGACTAGAGTATCATGTCGAAATATTTACAATCATAGCTTTTGTTGATTAAAGATCTTTTCAACCTATGCATTTCAGGTGAAAACATTATTACCGACTAGAGTATCATGTCGAAATATTTACAATCATAGCTTTTGTTGATTAAAGATCTTTTCAACCTATGCATTTCAGGTGAAAACATTATTACCGACTAGAGTATCATGTCGAAATATTTACAATCATAGCTTTTGTTGATTAAAGATCTTTTCAACCTATGCATTTCAGGTGAAAACATTATTACCGATTAAAGTATCATGTCGAAATATTTACAATCATAGCTTTTGTTGATTAAAGATCTTTTCAACCTATGCATTTCAGGTGAAAACATTATTACCGACTAGAGTATCATGTCGAAATATTTACAATCATAGCTTTTGTTGATTAAAGATCTTTTCAACCTATGCATTTCAGGTGAAAACATTATTAGCGACTAAAGTATCATGTCGAAATATTTACAATCATAGCTTTTGTTGATTAAAGATCTTTTCAACCTATGCATTTCAGGTGAAAACATTATTACCGACTAAAGTATCATGTCGAAATATTTACAATCATAGCTTTTGTTGATTAAAGATCTTTTCAACCTATGCATTTCAGGTGAAAACATTATTACCGACTAAAGTATCATGTCGAAATATTTACAATCATAGCTTTTGTTGATTAAAGATCTTTTCAACCTATGCATTTCAGGTGAAAACATTATTACCGACTAAAGTATCATGTCGAAATATTTACAATCATAGCTTTTGTTGATTAAAGATCTTTTCAACCTATGCATTTCAGGTGAAAACATTATTACCGACTAGAGTATTATGTCGAAATATTTACAATCATAGCTTTTGTTGATTAAAGATCTTTTCAACCTATGCATTTCAGGTGAAAACATTATTACCGACTAAAGTATCATGTCGAAATATTTACAATCATAGCTTTTGTTGATTAAAGATCTTTTCAAACTATGCATTTCAGGTGAAAACATTATTACCGACTAAAGTATCATGTCGAAATATTTACAATCATAGCTTTTGTTGATTAAAGATCTTTTCAACCTATGCATTTCAGGTGAAAACATTATTACCGACTAGAGTATCATATCGAAATATTTACAATCATAGCTTTTGTTGATTAAAGATCTTTTCAACCTATGCATTTCAGGTGAAAACATTATTACCGACTAGAGTATCATGTCGAAATATTTACAATCATAGCTTTTGTTGATTAAAGATCTTTTCAACCTATGCATTTCAGGTGAAAACATTATTACCGACTAAAGTATCATGTCGAAATATTTACAATCATAGCTTTTGTTGATTAAAGATCTTTTCAAACTATGCATTTCAGGTGAAAACATTATTACCGACTAAAGTATCATGTCGAAATATTTACAATCATAGCTTTTGTTGATTAAAGATCTTTTCAACCTATGCATTTCAGGTGAAAACATTATTACCGACTAGAGTATCATGTCGAAATATTTACAATCATAGCTTTTGTTGATTAAAGATCTTTTCAACCTATGCATTTCAGGTGAAAACATTATTACCGACTAAAGTATCATGTCGAAATATTTACAATCATAGCTTTTGTTGATTAAAGATCTTTTCAACCTATGCATTTCAGGTGAAAACATTATTACCGACTAAAGTATCATGTCGAAATATTTACAATCATAGCTTTTGTTGATTAAAGATCTTTTCAAACTATGCATTTCAGGTGAAAACATTATTACCGACTAAAGTATCATGTCGAAATATTTACAATCATAGCTTTTGTTGATTAAAGATCTTTTCAACCTATGCATTTCAGGTGAAAACATTATTACCGACTAAAGTATCATGTCGAAATATTTACAATCATAGCTTTTGTTGATTAAAGATCTTTTCAAACTATGCATTTCAGGTGAAAACATTATTACCGACTAAAGTATCATGTCGAAATATTTATAATCATAGCTTTTGTTGATTAAAGATCTTTTCAACCTATGCATTTCAGGTGAAAACATTATTACCGACTAAAGTATCATGTCGAAATATTTACAATCATAGCTTTTGTTGATTAAAGATCTTTTCAAACTATGCATTTCAGGTGAAAACATTATTACCGACTAAAGTATCATGTCGAAATATTTACAATCATAGCTTTTGTTGATTAAAGATCTTTTCAACCTATGCATTTCAGGTGAAAAAATTATTACCGACTAAAGTATCATGTCGAAATATTTACAATAATAGCTTTTGTTGATTAAAGATCTTTTCAACCTATGCATTTCAGGTGAAAACATTATTACCGACTAGAGTATCATGTCGAAATATTTACAATCATAGCTTTTGTTGATTAAAGATCTTTTCAAACTATGCATTTCAGGTGAAAACATTATTACCGACTAAAGTATCATGTCGAAATATTTACAATCATAGCTTTTGTTGATTAAAGATCTTTTCAACCTATGCATTTCAGGTGAAAACATTATTACCGACTAAAGTATCATGTCGAAATATTTACAATCATAGCTTTTGTTGATTAAAGATCTTTTCAACCTATGCATTTCAGGTGAAAACATTATTACCGACTAAAGTATCATGTCGAAATATTTACAATCATAGCTTTTGTTGATTAAAGATCTTTTCAAACTATGCATTTCAGGTGAAAACATTATTACCGACTAGAGTATCATGTCGAAATATTTACAATCATAGCTTTTGTTGATTAAAGATCTTTTCAACCTATGCATTTCAGGTGAAAACATTATTACCGACTAAAGTATCATGTCGAAATATTTACAATCATAGCTTTTGTTGATTAAAGATCTTTTCAAACTATGCATTTCAGGTGAAAACATTATTACCGACTAGAGTATCATGTCGAAATATTTACAATAATATCTTTTGTTGATTAAAGATCTTTTCAACCTATGCATTTCAGGTGAAAACATTATTACCGACTAAAGTATCATGTCGAAATATTTACAATCATAGCTTTTGTTGATTAAAGATCTTTTCAACCTATGCATTTCAGGTGAAAACATTATTACCGACTAAAGTATCATGTCGAAATATTTACAATCATAGCTTTTGTTGATTAAAGATCTTTTCAACCTATGCATTTCAGGTGAAAACATTATTACCGACTAGAGTATCATGTCGAAATATTTACAATCATAGCTTTTGTTGATTAAAGATCTTTTCAACCTATGCATTTCAGGTGAAAACATTATTACCGATTAAAGTATCATGTCTAAATATTTACAATCATAGCTTTTGTTGATTAAAGATCTTTTCAAACTATGCATTTCAGGTGAAAACATTATTACCGACTAGAGTATCATGTCGAAATATTTACAATCATAGCTTTTGTTGATTAAAGATCTTTTCAACCTATGCATTTCAGGTGAAAACATTATTACCGACTAGAGTATCATGTCGAAATATTTACAATCATAGCTTTTGTTGATTAAAGATCTTTTCAACCTATGCATTTCAGGTGAAAACATTATTACCGACTAAAGTATAATGTCGAAATATTTACAATCATAGCTTTTGTTGATTAAAGATCTTTTCAACCTATGCATTTCAGGTGAAAACATTATTACCGACTAAAGTATCATGTCGAAATATTTACAATCATAGCTTTTGTTGATTAAAGATCTTTTCAACCTATGCATTTCAGGTGAAAACATTATTACCGACTAGAGTATCATGTCGAAATATTTACAATCATAGCTTTTGTTGATTAAAGATCTTTTCAACCTATGCATTTCAAGTTAAAACATTATTACCGACTAAAGTATCATGTCGAAATATTTACAATCATAGCTTTTGTTGATTAAAGATCTTTTCAACCTATGCATTTCAGGTGAAAACATTATTACCGACTAAAGTATCATGTCGAAATATTTACAATCATAGCTTTTGTTGATTAAAGATCTTTTCAAACTATGCATTTCAGGTGAAAACATTATTACCGACTAAAGTATCATGTCGAAATATTTACAATCATAGCTTTTGTTGATTAAAGATCTTTTCAACCTATGCATTTCAGGTGAAAACATTATTACCGACTGAAGTATCATGTCGAAATATTTACAATCATAGCTTTTGTTGATTAAAGATCTTTTCAAACTATGCATTTCAGGTGAAAACATTATTACCGACTAAAGTATCATGTCGAAATATTTACAATCATAGCTTTTGTTGATTAAAGATCTTTTCAACCTATGCATTTCAGGTGAAAACATTATTACCGACTAGAGTATCATGTCGAAATATTTACAATCATAGCTTTTGTTGATTAAAGATCTTTTCAGCCTATGCATTTCAGGTGAAAACATTATTACCGACTAGAGTATCATGTCGAAATATTTACAATCATAGCTTTTGTTGATTAAAGATCTTTTTAAACTATGCATTTCAGGTGAAAACATTATTACCGACTAAAGTATCATGTCGAAATATTTACAATCATAGCTTTTGTTGATTAAAGATCTTTTCAACCTATGCATTTCAGGTGAAAACATTATTACCGACTAAAGTATCATGTCGAAATATTTACAATCATAGCTTTTGTTGATTAAAGATCTTTTCAAACTATGCATTTCAGGTGAAAACATTATTACCGACTAGAGTATCATGTCGAAATATTTACAATCATAGCTTTTGTTGATTAAAGATCTTTTCAACCTATGCATTTCAGGTGAAAACATTATTACCGACTAAAGTTTCATGTCGAAATATTTACAATCATAGCTTTTGTTGATTAAAGATCTTTTCAAACTATGCATTTCAGGTGAAAACATTATTACCGACTAGAGTATCATGTCGAAATATTTACAATCATAGCTTTTGTTGATTAAAGATCTTTTCAACCTATGCATTTCAGGTGAAAACATTATTACCGACTAAAGTATCATGTCGAAATATTTACAATCATAGCTTTTGTTGATTAAAGATCTTTTCAACCTATGCATTTCAGGTGAAAACATTATTACCGACTAAAGTATCATGTCGAAATATTTACAATCATAGCTTTTGTTGATTAAAGATCCTTTCAACCTATGCATTTCAGGTGAAAACATTATTACCGACTAGAGTATCATGTCGAAATATTTACAATCATAGCTTTTGTTGATTAAAGATCTTTTCAACCTATGCATTTCAGGTGAAAACATTATTACCGACTAAAGTATCATGTCGAAATATTTACAATCATAGCTTTTGTTGATTAAAGATCTTTTCAAACTATGCATTTCAGGTGAAAACATTATTACCGACTAAAGTATCATGTCGAAATATTTATAATATAGCTTTTGTTGATTAAAGATCTTTTCAACCTATGCATTTCAGGTGAAAACATTATTACCGACTAAAGTATCATGTCGAAATATTTACAATCATAGCTTTTGTTGATTAAAGATCTTTTCAAACTATGCATTTCAGGTGAAAACATTATTACCGACTAAAGTATCATGTCGAAATATTTACAATCATAGCTTTTGTTGATTAAAGATCTTTTCAACCTATGCATTTCAGGTGAAAACATTATTACCGACTAAAGTATCATGTCGAAATATTTACAATCATAGCTTTTGTTGATTAAAGATCTTTTCAACCTATGCATTTCAGGTGAAAACATTATTACCGACTAGAGTATCATGTCGAAATATTTACAATCATAGCTTTTGTTGATTAAAGATCTTTTCAACCTATGCATTTCAGGTGAAAACATTATTACCGACTAAAGTATCATGTCGAAATATTTACAATCATAGCTTTTGTTGATTAAAGATCTTTTCAAACTATGCATTTCAGGTGAAAACATTATTACCGACTAAAGTATCATGTCGAAATATTTATAATCATAGCTTTTGTTGATTAAAGATCTTTTCAACCTATGCATTTCAGGTGAAAACATTATTACCGACTAAAGTATCATGTCGAAATATTTACAATCATAGCTTTTGTTGATTAAAGATCTTTTCAAACTATGCATTTCAGGTGAAAACATTATTACCGACTAAAGTATCATGTCGAAATATTTACAATCATAGCTTTTGTTGATTAAAGATCTTTTCAACCTATGCATTTCAGGTGAAAACATTATTACCGACTAAAGTATCATGTCGAAATATTTACAATCATAGCTTTTGTTGATTAAAGATCTTTTCAACCTATGCATTTCAGGTGAAAACATTATTACCGACTAGAGTATCATGTCGAAATATTTACAATCATAGCTTTTGTTGATTAAAGATCTTTTCAAACTATGCATTTCAGGTGAAAACATTATTACCGACTAAAGTATCATGTCGAAATATTTACAATCATAGCTTTTGTTGATTAAAGATCTTTTCAACCTATGCATTTCAGGTGAAAACATTATTACCGACTAAAGTATCATGTCGAAATATTTACAATCATAGCTTTTGTTGATTAAAGATCTTTTCAACCTATGCATTTCAGGTGAAAACATTATTACCGACTAAAGTATCATGTCGAAATATTTACAATCATAGCTTTTGTTGATTAAAGATCTTTTCAAACTATGCATTTCAGGTGAAAACATTATTACCGACTAGAGTATCATGTCGAAATATTTACAATCATAGCTTTTGTTGATTAAAGATCTTTTCAACCTATGCATTTCAGGTGAAAACATTATTACCGACTAAAGTATCATGTCGAAATATTTACAATCATAGCTTTTGTTGATTAAAGATCTTTTCAAACTATGCATTTCAGGTGAAAACATTATTACCGACTAGAGTATCATGTCGAAATATTTACAATAATATCTTTTGTTGATTAAAGATCTTTTCAACCTATGCATTTCAGGTGAAAACATTATTACCGACTAAAGTATCATGTCGAAATATTTACAATCATAGCTTTTGTTGATTAAAGATCTTTTCAACCTATGCATTTCAGGTGAAAACATTATTACCGACTAAAGTATCATGTCGAAATATTTACAATCATAGCTTTTGTTGATTAAAGATCTTTTCAACCTATGCATTTCAGGTGAAAACATTATTACCGACTAGAGTATCATGTCGAAATATTTACAATCATAGCTTTTGTTGATTAAAGATCTTTTCAACCTATGCATTTCAGGTGAAAACATTATTACCGACTAAAGTATCATGTCGAAATATTTACAATCATAGCTTTTGTTGATTAAAGATCTTTTCAAACTATGCATTTCAGGTGAAAACATTATTACCGACTAGAGTATCATGTCGAAATATTTACAATCATAGCTTTTGTTGATTAAAGATCTTTTCAACCTATGCATTTCAGGTGAAAACATTATTACCGACTAGAGTATCATGTCTAAATATTTACAATCATAGCTTTTGTTGATTAAAGATCTTTTCAACCTATGCATTTCAGGTGAAAACATTATTACCGACTAAAGTATCATGTCGAAATATTTACAATCATAGCTTTTGTTGATTAAAGATCTTTTCAACCTATGCATTTCAGGTGAAAACATTATTACCGACTAAAGTATCATGTCGAAATATTTACAATCATAGCTTTTGTTGATTAAAGATCTTTTCAACCTATGCATTTCAGGTGAAAACATTATTACCGACTAGAGTATCATGTCGAAATATTTACAATCATAGCTTTTGTTGATTAAAGATCTTTTCAACCTATGCATTTCAGGTTAAAACATTATTACCGACTAAAGTATCATGTCGAAATATTTACAATCATAGCTTTTGTTGATTAAAGATCTTTTCAACCTATGCATTTCAGGTGAAAACATTATTACCGACTAAAGTATCATGTCGAAATATTTACAATCATAGCTTTTGTTGATTAAAGATCTTTTCAAACTATGCATTTCAGGTGAAAACATTATTACCGACTAAAGTATCATGTCGAAATATTTACAATCATAGCTTTTGTTGATTAAAGATCTTTTCAACCTATGCATTTCAGGTGAAAACATTATTACCGACTGAAGTATCATGTCGAAATATTTACAATCATAGCTTTTGTTGATTAAAGATCTTTTCAAACTATGCATTTCAGGTGAAAACATTATTACCGACTAAAGTATCATGTCGAAATATTTACAATCATAGCTTTTGTTGATTAAAGATCTTTTCAACCTATGCATTTCAGGTGAAAACATTATTACCGACTAGAGTATCATGTCGAAATATTTACAATCATAGCTTTTGTTGATTAAAGATCTTTTCAACCTATGCATTTCAGGTGAAAACATTATTACCGACTAGAGTATCATGTCGAAATATTTACAATCATAGCTTTTGTTGATTAAAGATCTTTTTAAACTATGCATTTCAGGTGAAAACATTATTACCGACTAAAGTATCATGTCGAAATATTTACAATCATAGCTTTTGTTGATTAAAGATCTTTTCAACCTATGCATTTCAGGTGAAAACATTATTACCGACTAAAGTATCATGTCGAAATATTTACAATCATAGCTTTTGTTGATTAAAGATCTTTTCAACCTATGCATTTCAGGTGAAAACATTATTACCGACTAGAGTATCATGTCGAAATATTTACAATCATAGCTTTTGTTGATTAAAGATCTTTTCAAACTATGCATTTCAGGTGAAAACATTATTACCGACTAGAGTATCATGTCGAAATATTTACAATCATAGCTTTTGTTGATTAAAGATCTTTTCAACCTATGCATTTCAGGTGAAAACATTATTACCGACTAAAGTATCATGTCGAAATATTTACAATCATAGCTTTTGTTGATTAAAGATCTTTTCAAACTATGCATTTCAGGTGAAAACATTATTACCGACTAGAGTATCATGTCGAAATATTTACAATCATAGCTTTTGTTGATTAAAGATCTTTTCAACCTATGCATTTCAGGTGAAAACATTATTACCGACTAGAGTATCATGTCGAAATATTTACAATCATAGCTTTTGTTGATTAAAGATCTTTTCAATCTATGCATTTCAGGTGAAAACATTATTACCGACTAGAATATCATGTCGAAATATTTACAATCATAGCTTTTGTTGATTAAAGATCTTTTCAACCTATGCATTTCAGGTGAAAACATTATTACCGACTAGAGTATCATGTCGAAATATTTACAATCATAGCTTTTGTTGATTAAAGATCTTTTCAACCTATGCATTTCAGGTGAAAACATTATTACCGACTAGAGTATCATGTCGAAATATTTACAATCATAGCTTTTGTTGATTAAAGATCTTTTCAACCTATGCATTTCAGGTGAAAACATTATTACCGACTAGAGTATCATGTCGAAATATTTACAATCATAGCTTTTGTTGATTAAAGATCTTTTCAACCTATGCATTTCAGGTGAAAACATTATTACCGACTAGAGTATCATGTCGAAATATTTACAATCATAGCTTTTGTTGATTAAAGATCTTTTCAACCTATGCATTTCAGGTGAAAACATTATTACCGACTAGAGTATCATGTCGAAATATTTACAATCATAGCTTTTGTTGATTAAAGATCTTTTCAACCTATGCATTTCAGGTGAAAACATTATTACCGACTAGAGTATCATGTCGAAATATTTACAATCATAGCTTTTGTTGATTAAAGATCTTTTCAACCTATGCATTTCAGGTGAAAACATTATTACCGACTAGAGTATCATGTCGAAATATTTACAATCATAGCTTTTGTTGATTAAAGATCTTTTCAACCTATGCATTTCAGGTGAAAACATTATTACCGACTAGAGTATCATGTCGAAATATTTACAATCATAGCTTTTGTTGATTAAAGATCTTTTCAACCTATGCATTTCAGGTGAAAACATTATTACCGACTAGAGTATCATGTCGAAATATTTACAATCATAGCTTTTGTTGATTAAAGATCTTTTCAACCTATGCATTTCAGGTGAAAACATTATTACCGACTAGAGTATCATGTCGAAATATTTACAATCATAGCTTTTGTTGATTAAAGATCTTTTCAACCTATGCATTTCAGGTGAAAACATTATTACCGACTAAAGTATCATGTCGAAATATTTACAATCATAGCTTTTGTTGATTAAAGATCTTTTCAAACTATGCATTTCAGGTGAAAACATTATTACCGACTAGAGTATCATGTCGAAATATTTACAATCATAGCTTTTGTTGATTAAAGATTTTTTCAACCTATGCATTTCAGGTGAAAACATTATTACCGACTAAAGTATCATGTCGAAATATTTACAATCATAGCTTTTGTTGATTAAAGATCTTTTCAAACTATGCATTTCAGGTGAAAACATTATTACCGACTAGAGTATCATGTCGAAATATTTACAATCATAGCTTTTGTTGATTAAAGATCTTTTCAACCTATGCATTTCAGGTGAAAACATTATTACCGACTAAAGTATCATGTCGAAATATTTACAATCATAGCTTTTGTTGATTAAAGATCTTTTCAACCTATGCATTTCAGGTGAAAACATTATTACCGACTAAAGTATCATGTCGAAATATTTACAATCATAGCTTTTGTTGATTAAAGATCTTTTCAACCTATGCATTTCAGGTGAAAACATTATTACCGACTAGAGTATCATGTCGAAATATTTACAATCATAGCTTTTGTTGATTAAAGATCTTTTCAACCTATGCATTTCAGGTGAAAACATTATTACCGACTAAAGTATCATGTCGAAATATTTACAATCATAGCTTTTGTTGATTAAAGATCTTTTCAAACTATGCATTTCAGGTGAAAACATTATTACCGACTAGAGTATCATGTCGAAATATTTACAATCATAACTTTTGTTGATTAAAGATCTTTTCAACCTATGCATTTCAGGTGAAAACATTATTACCGACTAAAGTATCATGTCGAAATATTTACAATCATAGCTTTTGTTGATTAAAGATCTTTTCAACCTATGCATTTCAGGTGAAAACATTATTACCGACTAAAGTATCATGTCGAAATATTTACAATCATAGCTTTTGTTGATTAAAGATCTTTTCAAACTATGCATTTCAGGTGAAAACATTATTACCGACTAAAGTATCATGTCGAAATATTTACAATCATAGCTTTTGTTGATTAAAGATCTTTTCAACCTATGCATTTCAGGTGAAAACATTATTACCGACTAAAGTATCATGTCGAAATATTTACAATCATAGCTTTTGTTGATTAAAGATCTTTTCAACCTATGCATTTCAGGTGAAAACATTATTACCGACTAAAGTATCATGTCGAAATATTTACAATCATAGCTTTTGTTGATTAAAGATCTTTTCAACCTATGCATTTCAGGTGAAAACATTATTACCGACTAGAGTATCATGTCGAAATATTTACAATCATAGCTTTTGTTGATTAAAGATCTTTTCAAACTATGCATTTCAGGTGAAAACATTATTACCGACTAAAGTATCATGTCGAAATATTTACAATCATAGCTTTTGTTGATTAAAGATCTTTTCAACCTATGCATTTCAGGTGAAAACATTATTACCGACTAAAGTATCATGTCGAAATATTTACAATCATAGCTTTTGTTGATTAAAGATCTTTTCAAACTATGCATTTCAGGTGAAAACATTATTACCGACTAGAGTATCATGTCGAAATATTTACAATCATAGCTTTTGTTGATTAAAGATCTTTTCAACCTATGCATTTCAGGTGAAAACATTATTACCGACTAAAGTATCATGTCGAAATATTTACAATCATAGCTTTTGTTGATTAAAGATCTTTTCAACCTATGCATTTCAGGTGAAAACATTATTACCGACTAAAGTATCATGTCGACATATTTACAATCATAGCTTTTGTTGATTAAAGATCTTTTCAAACTATGCATTTCAGGTGAAAACATTATTACCGACTAAAGTATCATGTCGAAATATTTACAATCATAGCTTTTGTTGATTAAAGATCTTTTCAACCTATGCATTTCAGGTGAAAACATTATTACCGACTAAAGTATCATGTCGAAATATTTACAATCATAGCTTTTGTTGATTAAAGATCTTTTCAAACTATGCATTTCAGGTGAAAACATTATTACCGACTAGAGTATCATGTCGAAATATTTACAATCATAGCTTTTGTTGATTAAAGATCTTTTCAACCTATGCATTTCAGGTGAAAACATTATTACCGACTAAAGTATCATGTCGAAATATTTACAATCATAGCTTTTGTTGATTAAAGATCTTTTCAAACTATGCATTTCAGGTGAAAACATTATTACCGACTAGAGTATCATGTCGAAATATTTACAATCATAGCTTTTGTTGATTAAGATCTTTTCAACCTATGCATTTCAGGTGAAAACATTATTACCGACTAAAGTATCATGTCGAAATATTTACAATCATAGCTTTTGTTGATTAAAGATCTTTTAATACTATGCATTTCAGGTAAAACATTATTACCGACTAGAGTATCATGTCGAAATATTTACAATCATAGCTTTTGTTGATTAAAGATCTTTTCAACCTATGCATTTCAGGTGAAAACATTATTACCGACTAAAGTATCATGTCGAAATATTTACAATCATAGCTTTTGTTGATTAAAGATCTTTTCAAACTATGCATTTCAGGTGAAAACATTATTACCGACTAGTGTATCATGTCGAAATATTTACAATCATAGCTTTTGTTGATTAAAGATCTTTTCAACCTATGCATTTCAGGTGAAAACATTATTACCGACTAGAGTATCATGTCCAAATATTTACAATCATAGCTTTTGTTGATTAAAGATCTTTTCAAACTATGCATTTCAGGTGAAAACATTATTACCGACTAGAGTATCATGTCGAAATATTTACAATCATAGCTTTTGTTGATTAAAGATCTTTTCAACCTATGCATTTCAGGTGAAAACATTATTACCGACTAGAGTATCATGTCGAAATATTTACAATCATAGCTTTTGTTGATTAAAGATCTTTTCAACCTATGCATTTCAGGTGAAAACATTATTACCGACTAGAGTATCATGTCGAAATATTTACAATCATAGCTTTTGTTGATTAAAGATCTTTTCAACCTATGCATTTCAGGTGAAAACATTATTACCGACTAGAGTATCATGTCGAAATATTTACAATCATAGCTTTTGTTGATTAAAGATCTTTTCAACCTATGCATTTCAGGTGAAAACATTATTACCGACTAGAGTATCATGTCGAAATATTTACAATCATAGCTTTTGTTGATTAAAGATCTTTTCAACCTATGCATTTCAGGTGAAAACATTATTACCGACTAGAGTATCATGTCGAAATATTTACAATCATAGCTTTTGTTGATTAAAGATCTTTTCAACCTATGCATTTCAGGTGAAAACATTATTACCGACTAGAGTATCATGTCGAAATATTTACAATCATAGCTTTTGTTGATTAAAGATCTTTTCAACCTATGCATTTCAGGTGAAAACATTATTACCGACTAGAGTATCATGTCGAAATATTTACAATCATAGCTTTTGTTGATTAAAGATCTTTTCAACCTATGCATTTCAGGTGAAAACATTATTACCGACTAGAGTATCATGTCGAAATATTTACAATCATAGCTTTTGTTGATTAAAGATCTTTTCAACCTATGCATTTCAGGTGAAAACATTATTACCGACTAAAGTATCATGTCGAAATATTTACAATCATAGCTTTTGTTGATTAAAGATCTTTTCAAACTATGCATTTCAGGTGAAAACATTATTACCGACTAGAGTATCATGTCGAAATATTTACAATCATAGCTTTTGTTGATTAAAGATCTTTTCAACCTATGCATTTCAGGTGAAAACATTATTACCGACTAAAGTATCATGTCGAAATATTTACAATCATAGCTTTTGTTGATTAAAGATCTTTTCAAACTATGCATTTCAGGTGAAAACATTATTACCGACTAGAGTATCATGTCGAAATATTTACAATCATAGCTTTTGTTGATTAAAGATCTTTTCAACCTATGCATTTCAGGTGAAAACATTATTACCGACTAGAGTATCATGTCGAAATATTTACAATCATAGCTTTTGTTGATTAAAGATCTTTTCAACCTATGCATTTCAGGTGAAAACATTATTACCGACTAAAGTATCATGTCGAAATATTTACAATCATAGCTTTTGTTGATTAAAGATCTTTTCAACCTATGCATTTCAGGTGAAAACATTATTACCGACTAGAGTATCATGTCGAAATATTTACAATCATAGCTTTTGTTGATTAAAGATCTTTTCAACCTATGCATTTCAGGTGAAAACATTATTACCGACTAAAGTATCATGTCGAAATATTTACAATCATAGCTTTTGTTGATTAAAGATCTTTTCAAACTATGCATTTCAGGTGAAAACATTATTACCGACTAGAGTATCATGTCGAAATATTTACAATCATAACTTTTGTTGATTAAAGATCTTTTAAACCTATGCATTTCAGGTGAAAACATTATTACCGACTAAAGTATCATGTCGAAATATTTACAATCATAGCTTTTGTTGATTAAAGATCTTTTCAACCTATGCATTTCAGGTGAAAACATTATTACCGACTAAAGTATCATGTCGAAATATTTACAATCATAGCTTTTGTTGATTAAAGATCTTTTCAACCTATGCATTTCAGGTGAAAACATTATTACCGACTAAAGTATCATGTCGAAATATTTACAATCATAGCTTTTGTTGATTAAAGATCTTTTCAACCTATGCATTTCAGGTGAAAACATTATTACCGACTAAAGTATCATGTCGAAATATTTACAATCATAGCTTTTGTTGATTAAAGATCTTTTCAACCTATGCATTTCAGGTGAAAACATTATTACCGACTAGAGTATCATGTCGAAATATTTACAATCATAGCTTTTGTTGATTAAAGATCTTTTCAAACTATGCATTTCAGGTGAAAACATTATTACCGACTAAAGTATCATGTCGAAATATTTACAATCATAGCTTTTGTTGATTAAAGATCTTTTCAACCTATGCATTTCAGGTGAAAACATTATTACCGACTAAAGTATCATGTCGAAATATTTACAATCATAGCTTTTGTTGATTAAAGATCTTTTCAAACTATGCATTTCAGGTGAAAACATTATTACCGACTAGAGTATCATGTCGAAATATTTACAATCATAGCTTTTGTTGATTAAAGATCTTTTCAACCTATGCATTTCAGGTGAAAACATTATTACCGACTAAAGTATCATGTCGAAATATTTACAATCATAGCTTTTGTTGATTAAAGATCTTTTCAACCTATGCATTTCAGGTGAAAACATTATTACCGACTAAAGTATCATGTCGACATATTTACAATCATAGCTTTTGTTGATTAAAGATCTTTTCAAACTATGCATTTCAGGTGAAAACATTATTACCGACTAAAGTATCATGTCGAAATATTTACAATCATAGCTTTTGTTGATTAAAGATCTTTTCAACCTATGCATTTCAGGTGAAAACATTATTACCGACTAAAGTATCATGTCGAAATATTTACAATCATAGCTTTTGTTGATTAAAGATCTTTTCAAACTATGCATTTCAGGTGAAAACATTATTACCGACTAGAGTATCATGTCGAAATATTTACAATCATAGCTTTTGTTGATTAAAGATCTTTTCAACCTATGCATTTCAGGTGAAAACATTATTACCGACTAAAGTATCATGTCGAAATATTTACAATCATAGCTTTTGTTGATTAAAGATCTTTTCAAACTATGCATTTCAGGTGAAAACATTATTACCGACTAGAGTATCATGTCGAAATATTTACAATCATAGCTTTTGTTGATTAAGATCTTTTCAACCTATGCATTTCAGGTGAAAACATTATTACCGACTAAAGTATCATGTCGAAATATTTACAAGCATAGCTTTTGTTGATTAAAGATCTTTTCAAACTATGCATTTCAGGTGAAAACATTATTACCGACTAGAGTATCATGTCGAAATATTTACAATCATAGCTTTTGTTGATTAAAGATCTTTTCAACCTATGCATTTCAGGTGAAAACATTATTACCGACTAAAGTATCATGTCGAAATATTTACAATCATAGCTTTTGTTGATTAAAGATCTTTTCAAACTATGCATTTCAGGTGAAAACATTATTACCGACTAAAGTATCATGTCGAAATATTTACAATCATAGCTTTTGTTGATTAAAGATCTTTTCAACCTATGCATTTCAGGTGAAAACATTATTACCGACTAGAGTATCATGTCGAAATATTTACAATCATAGCTTTTGTTGATTAAAGATCTTTTCAAACTATGCATTTCAGGTGAAAACATTATTACCGACTAGAGTATCATGTCGAAATATTTACAATCATAGCTTTTGTTGATTAAAGATCTTTTCAAACTATGCATTTCAGGTGAAAACATTATTACCGACTAGAGTATCATGTCGAAATATTTACAATCATAGCTTTTGTTGATTAAAGATCTTTTCAAACTATGCATTTCAGGTGAAAACATTATTACCGACTAGAGTATCATGTCGAAATATTTACAATCATAGCTTTTGTTGATTAAAGATCTTTTCAACCTATGCATTTCAGGTGAAAACATTATTACCGACTAAAGTATCATGTCGAAATATTTACAATCATAGCTTTTGTTGATTAAAGATCTTTTCAACCTATGCATTTCAGGTGAAAACATTATTACCGACTAAAGTATCATGTCGAAATATTTACAATCATAGCTTTTGTTGATTAAAGATCTTTTCAACCTATGCATTTCAGGTGAAAACATTATTACCGACTAGAGTATCATGTCGAAATATTTACAATCATAGCTTTTGTTGATTAAAGATCTTTTCAACCTATGCATTTCAGGTGAAAACATTATTACCGACTAAAGTATCATGTCGAAATATTTACAATCATAGCTTTTGTTGATTAAAGATCTTTTCAAACTATGCATTTCAGGTGAAAACATTATTACCGACTAGAGTATCATGTCGAAATATTTACAATCATAGCTTTTGTTGAGTAAAGATCTTTTCAACCTATGCATTTCAGGTGAAAACATTATTACCGACTAGAGTATCATGTCGAAATATTTACAATCATAGCTTTTGTTGATTAAAGATCTTTTCAAACTATGCATTTCAGGTGAAAACATTATTACCGACTAGAGTATCATGTCGAAATATTTACAATCATAGCTTTTGTTGATTAAAGATCTTTTCAACCTATGCATTTCAGGTGAAAACATTATTACCGACTGGAGTATCATGTCGAAATATGTACAATCATAGCTTTTGTTGATTAAAGATCTTTTCAAACTATGCATTTCAGGTGAAAACATTATTACCGACTAGAGTATCATGTCGAAATATTTACAATCATAGCTTTTGTTGATTAAAGATCTTTTCAACCTATGCATTTCAGGTGAAAACATTATTACCGACTAAAGTATCATGTCGAAATATTTACAATCATAGCTTTTGTTGATTAAAGATCTTTTCAAACTATGCATTTCAGGTGAAAACATTATTACCGACTAGAGTATCATGTCGAAATATTTACAATCATAGCTTTTGTTGATTAAAGATCTTTTCAACCTATGCATTTCAGGTGAAAACATTATTACCGACTAAAGTATCATGTCGAAATATTTACAATCATAGCTTTTGTTGATTAAAGATCTTTTCAAACTATGCATTTCAGGTGAAAACATTATTACCGACTAGAGTATCATGTCGAAATATTTACAATCATAGCTTTTGTTGATTAAAGATCTTTTCAACCTATGCATTTCAGGTGAAAACATTATTACCGACTAGAGTATCATGTCCAAATATTTACAATCATAGCTTTTGTTGATTAAAGATCTTTTCAAACTATGCATTTCAGGTGAAAACATTATTACCGACTAGAGTATCATGTCGAAATATTTACAATCATAGCTTTTGTTGATTAAAGATCTTTTCAAACTATGCATTTCAGGTGAAAACATTATTACCGACTAGAGTATCATGTCGAAATATTTACAATCATAGCTTTTGTTGATTAAAGATCTTTTCAAACTATGCATTTCAGGTGAAAACATTATTACCGACTAGAGTATCATGTCGAAATATTTACAATCATAGCTTTTGTTGATTAAAGATCTTTTCAACCTATGCATTTCAGGTGAAAACATTATTACCGACTAAAGTATCATGTCGAAATATTTACAATCATAGCTTTTGTTGATTAAAGATCTTTTCAACCTATGCATTTCAGGTGAAAACATTATTACCGACTAAAGTATCATGTCGAAATATTTACAATCATAGCTTTTGTTGATTAAAGATCTTTTCAACCTATGCATTTCAGGTGAAAACATTATTACCGACTAGAGTATCATGTCGAAATATTTACAATCATAGCTTTTGTTGATTAAAGATCTTTTCAACCTATGCATTTCAGGTGAAAACATTATTACCGACTAAAGTATCATGTCGAAATATTTACAATCATAGCTTTTGTTGATTAAAGATCTTTTCAAACAATGCATTTCAGGTGAAAACATTATTACCGACTAGAGTATCATGTCAAAATATTTACAATCATAGCTTTTGTTGAGTAAAGATCTTTTCAACCTATGCATTTCAGGTGAAAACATTATTACCGACTAAAGTATCATGTCGAAATATTTACAATCATAGCTTTTGTTGATTAAAGATCTTTTCAAACTATGCATTTCAGGTGAAAACATTATTACCGACTAGAGTATCATGTCGAAATATTTACAATCATAGCTTTTGTTGATTAAAGATCTTTTCAACCTATGCATTTCAGGTGAAAACATTATTACCGACTGGAGTATCATGTCGAAATATGTACAATCATAGCTTTTGTTGATTAAAGATCTTTTCAAACTATGCATTTCAGGTGAAAACATTATTACCGACTAGAGTATCATGTCGAAATATGTACAATCATAGCTTTTGTTGATTAAAGATCTTTTCAACCTATGCATTTCAGGTGAAAACATTATTACCGACTAAAGTATCATGTCGAAATATTTACAATCATAGCTTTTGTTGATTAAAGATCTTTTCAACCTATGCATTTCAGGTGAAAACATTATTACCGACTAGAGTATCATGTCGAAATATTTACAATCATAGCTTTTGTTGATTAAAGATCTTTTCAACCTATGCATTTCAGGTGAAAACATTATTACCGACTAGAGTATCATGTCGAAATATTTACAATCATAGCTTTTGTTGATTAAAGATCTTTTCAACCTATGCATTTCAGGTGAAAACATTATTACCGACTAGAGTATCATGTCGAAATATTTACAATCATAGCTTTTGTTGATTAAAGATCTTTTCAACCTATGCATTTCAGGTGAAAACATTATTACCGACTAGAGTATCATGTCGAAATATTTACAATCATAGCTTTTGTTGATTAAAGATCTTTTCAACCTATGCATTTCAGGTGAAAACATTATTACCGACTAAAGTATCATGTCGAAATATTTACAATCATAGCTTTTGTTGATTAAAGATCTTTTCAAACTATGCATTTCAGGTGAAAACATTATTACCGACTAGAGTATCATGTCGAAATATTTACAATCATAGCTTTTGTTGATTAAAGATCTTTTCAACCTATGCATTTCAGGTGAAAACATTATTACCGACTAAAGTATCATGTCGAAATATTTACAATCATAGCTTTTGTTGATTAAAGATCTTTTCAAACTATGCATTTCAGGTGAAAACATTATTACCGACTAGAGTATCATGTCGAAATATTTACAATCATAGCTTTTGTTGATTAAAGATCTTTTCAACCTATGCATTTCAGGTGAAAACATTATTACCGACTAAAGTATCATGTCGAAATATTTACAATCATAGCTTTTGTTGATTAAAGATCTTTTCAACCTATGCATTTCAGGTGAAAACATTATTACCGACTAAAGTATCATGTCGAAATATTTACAATCATAGCTTTTGTTGATTAAAGATCTTTTCAACCTATGCATTTCAGGTGAAAACATTATTACCGACTAGAGTATCATGTCGAAATATTTACAATCATAGCTTTTGTTGATTAAAGATCTTTTCAACCTATGCATTTCAGGTGAAAACATTATTACCGACTAAAGTATCATGTCGAAATATTTACAATCATAGCTTTTGTTGATTAAAGATCTTTTCAAACTATGCATTTCAGGTGAAAACATTATTACCGACTAGAGTATCATGTCGAAATATTTACAATCATAACTTTTGTTGATTAAAGATCTTTTCAACCTATGCATTTCAGGTGAAAACATTATTACCGACTAAAGTATCATGTCGAAATATTTACAATCATAGCTTTTGTTGATTAAAGATCTTTTCAACCTATGCATTTCAGGTGAAAACATTATTACCGACTAAAGTATCATGTCGAAATATTTACAATCATAGCTTTTGTTGATTAAAGATCCTTTCAAACTATGCATTTCAGGTGAAAACATTATTACCGACTAAAGTATCATGTCGAAATATTTACAATCATAGCTTTTGTTGATTAAAGATCTTTTCAACCTATGCATTTCAGGTGAAAACATTATTACCGACTAAAGTATCATGTCGAAATATTTACAATCATAGCTTTTGTTGATTAAAGATCTTTTCAAACTATGCATTTCAGGTGAAAACATTATTACCGACTAAAGTATCATGTCGAAATATTTACAATCATAGCTTTTGTTGATTAAAGATCTTTTCAACCTATGCATTTCAGGTGAAAACATTATTACCGACTAAAGTATCATGTCGAAATATTTACAATCATAGCTTTTGTTGATTAAAGATCTTTTCAAACTATGCATTTCAGGTGAAAACATTATTACCGACTAAAGTATCATGTCGAAATATTTACAATCATAGCTTTTGTTGATTAAAGATCTTTTCAACCTATGCATTTCAGGTGAAAACATTATTACCGACTAAAGTATCATGTCGAAATATTTACAATCATAGCTTTTGTTGATTAAAGATCTTTTCAAACTATGCATTTCAGGTGAAAACATTATTACCGACTAAAGTATCATGTCGAAATATTTACAATCATAGCTTTTGTTGATTAAAGATCTTTTCAACCTATGCATTTCAGGTGAAAACATTATTACCGACTAAAGTATCATGTCGAAATATTTACAATCATAGCTTTTGTTGATTAAAGATCTTTTCAAACTATGCATTTCAGGTGAAAACATTATTACCGACTAAAGTATCATGTCGAAATATTTACAATCATAGCTTTTGTTGATTAAAGATCTTTTCAACCTATGCATTTCAGGTGAAAACATTATTACCGACTAAAGTATCATGTCGAAATATTTACAATCATAGCTTTTGTTGATTAAAGATCTTTTCAAACTATGCATTTCAGGTGAAAACATTATTACCGACTAAAGTATCATGTCGAAATATTTACAATCATAGCTTTTGTTGATTAAAGATCTTTTCAACCTATGCATTTCAGGTGAAAACATTATTACCGACTAAAGTATCATGTCGAAATATTTACAATCATAGCTTTTGTTGATTAAAGATCTTTTCAAACTATGCATTTCAGGTGAAAACATTATTACCGACTAAAGTATCATGTCGAAATATTTACAATCATAGCTTTTGTTGATTAAAGATCTTTTCAACCTATGCATTTCAGGTGAAAACATTATTACCGACTAAAGTATCATGTCGAAATATTTACAATCATAGCTTTTGTTGATTAAAGATCTTTTCAACCTATGCATTTCAGGTGAAAACATTATTACCGACTAAAGTATCATGTCGAAATATTTACAATCATAGCTTTTGTTGATTAAAGATCTTTTCAACCTATGCATTTCAGGTGAAAACATTATTACCGACTAGAGTATCATGTCGAAATATTTACAATCATAGCTTTTGTTGATTAAAGATCTTTTCAAACTATGCATTTCAGGTGAAAACATTATTACCGACTAAAGTATCATGTCGAAATATTTACAATCATAGCTTTTGTTGATTAAAGATCTTTTCAACCTATGCATTTCAGGTGAAAACATTATTACCGACTAAAGTATCATGTCGAAATATTTACAATCATAGCTTTTGTTGATTAAAGATCTTTTCAAACTATGCATTTCAGGTGAAAACATTATTACCGACTAGAGTATCATGTCGAAATATTTACAATCATAGCTTTTGTTGATTAAAGATCTTTTCAACCTATGCATTTCAGGTGAAAACATTATTACCGACTAAAGTATCATGTCGAAATATTTACAATCATAGCTTTTGTTGATTAAAGATCTTTTCAACCTATGCATTTCAGGTGAAAACATTATTACCGACTAAAGTATCATGTCGAAATATTTACAATCATAGCTTTTGTTGATTAAAGATCTTTTCAAACTATGCATTTCAGGTGAAAACATTATTACCGACTAAAGTATCATGTCGAAATATTTACAATCATAGCTTTTGTTGATTAAAGATCTTTTCAACCTATGCATTTCAGGTGAAAACATTATTACCGACTAAAGTATCATGTCGAAATATTTACAATCATAGCTTTTGTTGATTAAAGATCTTTTCAAACTATGCATTTCAGGTGAAAACATTATTACCGACTAGAGTATCATGTCGAAATATTTACAATCATAGCTTTTGTTGATTAAAGATCTTTTCAACCTATGCATTTCAGGTGAAAACATTATTACCGACTAAAGTATCATGTCGAAATATTTACAATCATAGCTTTTGTTGATTAAAGATCATTTCAAACTATGCATTTCAGGTGAAAACATTATTACCGACTAGACTATCATGTCGAAATATTTACAATCATAGCTTTTGTTGATTAAAGATCTTTTCAACCTATGCATTTCAGGTGAAAACATTATTACCGACTAAAGTATCATGTCGAAATATTTACAATCATAGCTTTTGTTGATTAAAGATCTTTTCAAACTATGCATTTCAGGTGAAAACATTATTACCGACTAGAGTATCATGTCGAAATATTTACAATCATAGCTTTTGTTGATTAAAGATCTTTTAAACCTATGCATTTCAGGTGAAAACATTATTACCGACTAAAGTATCATGTCGAAATATTTACAATCATAGCTTTTGTTGATTAAAGATCTTTTCAAACTATGCATTTCAGGTGAAAACATTATTACCGACTAGTGTATCATGTCGAAATATTTACAATCATAGCTTTTGTTGATTAAAGATCTTTTCAACCTATGCATTTCAGGTGAAAACATTATTACCGACTAGAGTATCATGTCCAAATATTTACAATCATAGCTTTTGTTGATTAAAGATCTTTTCAAACTATGCATTTCAGGTGAAAACATTATTACCGACTAGAGTATCATGTCGAAATATTTACAATCATAGCTTTTGTTGATTAAAGATCTTTTCAAACTATGCATTTCAGGTGAAAACATTATTACCGACTAGAGTATCATGTCGAAATATTTACAATCATAGCTTTTGTTGATTAAAGATCTTTTCAAACTATGCATTTCAGGTGAAAACATTATTACCGACTAGAGTATCATGTCGAAATATTTACAATCATAGCTTTTGTTGATTAAAGATCTTTTCAACCTATGCATTTCAGGTGAAAACATTATTACCGACTAAAGTATCATGTCGAAATATTTACAATCATAGCTTTTGTTGATTAACGATCTTTTCAACCTATGCATTTCAGGTGAAAACATTATTACCGACTAAAGTATCATGTCGAAATATTTACAATCATAGCTTTTGTTGATTAAAGATCTTTTCAACCTATGCATTTCAGGTGAAAACATTATTACCGACTAGAGTATCATGTCGAAATATTTACAATCATAGCTTTTGTTGATTAAAGATCTTTTCAACCTATGCATTTCAGGTGAAAACATTATTACCGACTAAAGTATCATGTCGAAATATTTACAATCATAGCTTTTGTTGATTAAAGATCTTTTCAAACTATGCATTTCAGGTGAAAACATTATTACCGACTAGAGTATCATGTCGAAATATTTACAATCATAGCTTTTGTTGAGTAAAGATCTTTTCAACCTATGCATTTCAGGTGAAAACATTATTACCGACTAGAGTATCATGTCGAAATATTTACAATCATAGCTTTTGTTGATTAAAGATCTTTTCAAACTATGCATTTCAGGTGAAAACATTATTACCGACTAGAGTATCATGTCGAAATATTTACAATCATAGCTTTTGTTGATTAAAGATCTTTTCAACCTATGCATTTCAGGTGAAAACATTATTACCGACTGGAGTATCATGTCGAAATATGTACAATCATAGCTTTTGTTGATTAAAGATCTTTTCAAACTATGCATTTCAGGTGAAAACATTATTACCGACTAGAGTATCATGTCGAAATATTTACAATCATAGCTTTTGTTGATTAAAGATCTTTTCAACCTATGCATTTCAGGTGAAAACATTATTACCGACTAAAGTATCATGTCGAAATATTTACAATCATAGCTTTTGTTGATTAAAGATCTTTTCAAACTATGCATTTCAGGTGAAAACATTATTACCGACTAGAGTATCATGTCGAAATATTTACAATCATAGCTTTTGTTGATTAAAGATCTTTTCAACCTATGCATTTCAGGTAAAAACATTATTACCGACTAAAGTATCATGTCGAAATATTTACAATCATAGCTTTTGTTGATTAAAGATCTTTTCAAACTATGCATTTCAGGTGAAAACATTATTACCGACTAGAGTATCATGTCGAAATATTTACAATCATAGCTTTTGTTGATTAAAGATCTTTTCAACCTATGCATTTCAGGTAAAAACATTATTACCGACTAAAGTATCATGTCGAAATATTTACAATCATAGCTTTTGTTGATTAAAGATCTTTTCAACCTATGCATTTCAGGTGAAAACATTATTACCGACTAAAGTATCATGTCGAAATATTTACAATCATAGCTTTTGTTGATTAAAGATCTTTTCAAACTATGCATTTCAGGTGAAAACATTATTACCGACTAAAGTATCATGTCGAAATATTTACAATCATAGCTTTTGTTGATTAAAGATCTTTTCAACCTATGCATTTCAGGTGAAAACATTATTACCGACTAAAGTATCATGTCGAAATATTTACAATCATAGCTTTTGTTGATTAAAGATCTTTTCAAACTATGCATTTCAGGTGAAAACATTATTACCGACTAAAGTATCATGTCGAAATATTTACAATCATAGCTTTTGTTGATTAAAGATCTTTTCAACCTATGCATTTCAGGTGAAAACATTATTACCGACTAAAGTATCATGTCGAAATATTTACAATCATAGCTTTTGTTGATTAAAGATCTTTTCAAACTATGCATTTCAGGTGAAAACATTATTACCGACTAAAGTATCATGTCGAAATATTTACAATCATAGCTTTTGTTGATTAAAGATCTTTTCAACCTATGCATTTCAGGTGAAAACATTATTACCGACTAAAGTATCATGTCGAAATATTTACAATCATAGCTTTTGTTGATTAAAGATCTTTTCAACCTATGCATTTCAGGTGAAAACATTATTACCGACTAAAGTATCATGTCGAAATATTTACAATCATAGCTTTTGTTGATTAAAGATCTTTTCAACCTATGCATTTCAGGTGAAAACATTATTACCGACTAGAGTATCATGTCGAAATATTTACAATCATAGCTTTTGTTGATTAAAGATCTTTTCAAACTATGCATTTCAGGTGAAAACATTATTACCGACTAAAGTATCATGTCGAAATATTTACAATCATAGCTTTTGTTGATTAAAGATCTTTTCAACCTATGCATTTCAGGTGAAAACATTATTACCGAATAAAGTATCATGTCGAAATATTTACAATCATAGCTTTTGTTGATTAAAGATCTTTTCAAACTATGCATTTCAGGTGAAAACATTATTACCGACTAGAGTATCATGTCGAAATATTTACAATCATAGCTTTTGTTGATTAAAGATCTTTTCAACCTATGCATTTCAGGTGAAAACATTATTACCGACTAAAGTATCATGTCGAAATATTTACAATCATAGCTTTTGTTGATTAAAGATCTTTTCAACCTATGCATTTCAGGTGAAAACATTATTACCGACTAAAGTATCATGTCGAAATATTTACAATCATAGCTTTTGTTGATTAAAGATCTTTTCAAACTATGCATTTCAGGTGAAAACATTATTACCGACTAAAGTATCATGTCGAAATATTTACAATCATAGCTTTTGTTGATTAAAGATCTTTTCAACCTATGCATTTCAGGTGAAAACATTATTACCGACTAAAGTATCATGTCGAAATATTTACAATCATAGCTTTTGTTGATTAAAGATCTTTTCAAACTATGCATTTCAGGTGAAAACATTATTACCGACTAGAGTATCATGTCGAAATATTTACAATCATAGCTTTTGTTGATTAAAGATCTTTTCAACCTATGCATTTCAGGTGAAAACATTATTACCGACTAAAGTATCATGTCGAAATATTTACAATCATAGCTTTTGTTGATTAAAGATCATTTCAAACTATGCATTTCAGGTGAAAACATTATTACCGACTAGACTATCATGTCGAAATATTTACAATCATAGCTTTTGTTGATTAAAGATCTTTTCAACCTATGCATTTCAGGTGAAAACATTATTACCGACTAAAGTATCATGTCGAAATATTTACAATCATAGCTTTTGTTGATTAAAGATCTTTTCAAACTATGCATTTCAGGTGAAAACATTATTACCGACTAGAGTATCATGTCGAAATATTTACAATCATAGCTTTTGTTGATTAAAGATCTTTTAAACCTATGCATTTCAGGTGAAAACATTATTACCGACTAAAGTATCATGTCGAAATATTTACAATCATAGCTTTTGTTGATTAAAGATCTTTTCAAACTATGCATTTCAGGTGAAAACATTATTACCGACTAGTGTATCATGTCGAAATATTTACAATCATAGCTTTTGTTGATTAAAGATCTTTTCAACCTATGCATTTCAGGTGAAAACATTATTACCGACTAGAGTATCATGTCCAAATATTTACAATCATAGCTTTTGTTGATTAAAGATCTTTTCAAACTATGCATTTCAGGTGAAAACATTATTACCGACTAGAGTATCATGTCGAAATATTTACAATCATAGCTTTTGTTGATTAAAGATCTTTTCAAACTATGCATTTCAGGTGAAAACATTATTACCGACTAGAGTATCATGTCGAAATATTTACAATCATAGCTTTTGTTGATTAAAGATCTTTTCAAACTATGCATTTCAGGTGAAAACATTATTACCGACTAGAGTATCATGTCGAAATATTTACAATCATAGCTTTTGTTGATTAAAGATCTTTTCAACCTATGCATTTCAGGTGAAAACATTATTACCGACTAAAGTATCATGTCGAAATATTTACAATCATAGCTTTTGTTGATTAACGATCTTTTCAACCTATGCATTTCAGGTGAAAACATTATTACCGACTAAAGTATCATGTCGAAATATTTACAATCATAGCTTTTGTTGATTAAAGATCTTTTCAACCTATGCATTTCAGGTGAAAACATTATTACCGACTAGAGTATCATGTCGAAATATTTACAATCATAGCTTTTGTTGATTAAAGATCTTTTCAACCTATGCATTTCAGGTGAAAACATTATTACCGACTAAAGTATCATGTCGAAATATTTACAATCATAGCTTTTGTTGATTAAAGATCTTTTCAAACTATGCATTTCAGGTGAAAACATTATTACCGACTAGAGTATCATGTCGAAATATTTACAATCATAGCTTTTGTTGAGTAAAGATCTTTTCAACCTATGCATTTCAGGTGAAAACATTATTACCGACTAGAGTATCATGTCGAAATATTTACAATCATAGCTTTTGTTGATTAAAGATCTTTTCAAACTATGCATTTCAGGTGAAAACATTATTACCGACTAGAGTATCATGTCGAAATATTTACAATCATAGCTTTTGTTGATTAAAGATCTTTTCAACCTATGCATTTCAGGTGAAAACATTATTACCGACTGGAGTATCATGTCGAAATATGTACAATCATAGCTTTTGTTGATTAAAGATCTTTTCAAACTATGCATTTCAGGTGAAAACATTATTACCGACTAGAGTATCATGTCGAAATATTTACAATCATAGCTTTTGTTGATTAAAGATCTTTTCAACCTATGCATTTCAGGTGAAAACATTATTACCGACTAAAGTATCATGTCGAAATATTTACAATCATAGCTTTTGTTGATTAAAGATCTTTTCAAACTATGCATTTCAGGTGAAAACATTATTACCGACTAGAGTATCATGTCGAAATATTTACAATCATAGCTTTTGTTGATTAAAGATCTTTTCAACCTATGCATTTCAGGTAAAAACATTATTACCGACTAAAGTATCATGTCGAAATATTTACAATCATAGCTTTTGTTGATTAAAGATCTTTTCAAACTATGCATTTCAGGTGAAAACATTATTACCGACTAGAGTATCATGTCGAAATATTTACAATCATAGCTTTTGTTGATTAAAGATCTTTTCAACCTATGCATTTCAGGTAAAAACATTATTACCGACTAAAGTATCATGTCGAAATATTTACAATCATAGCTTTTGTTGATTAAAGATCTTTTCAAACTATGCATTTCAGGTGAAAACATTATTACCGACTAGAGTATCATGTCGAAATATTTACAATCATAGCTTTTGTTGATTAAAGATCTTTTCAAACTATGCATTTCAGGTGAAAACATTATTACCGACTAGAGTATCATGTCGAAATATTTACAATCATAGCTTTTGTTGATTAAAGATCTTTTCAACCTATGCATTTCAGGTGAAAACATTATTACCGACTAGAGTATCATGTCGAAATATTTACAATCATAGCTTTTGTTGATTAAAGATCTTTTCAAACTATGCATTTCAGGTGAAAACATTATTACCGACTAGAGTATCATGTCGAAATATTTACAATCATAGCTTTTGTTGATTAAAGATCTTTTCAACCTATGCATTTCAGGTGAAAACATTATTACCGACTAGAGTATCATGTCGAAATATTTACAATCATAGCTTTTGTTGATTAAAGATCTTTTCAAACTATGCATTTCAGGTGAAAACATTATTACCGACTAGAGTATCATGTCGAAATATTTACAATCATAGCTTTTGTTGATTAAAGATCTTTTCAAACTATGCATTTCAGGTGAAAACATTATTACCGACTAGAGTATCATGTCGAAATATTTATAATCATAGCTTTTGTTGATTAAAGATCTTTTCAACCTATGCATTTCAGGTGAAAACATTATTACCGACTAAAGTATCATGTCGAAATATTTACAATCATAGCTTTTGTTGATTAAAGATCTTTTCAACCTATGCATTTCAGGTGAAAACATTATTACCGACTAAAGTATCATGTCGAAATATTTACAATCATAGCTTTTGTTGATTAAAGATCTTTTCAACCTATGCATTTCAGGTGAAAACATTATTACCGACTAGAGTATCATGTCGAAATATTTACAATCATAGCTTTTGTTGATTAAAGATCTTTTCAACCTATGCATTTCAGGTGAAAACATTATTACCGACTAAAGTATCATGTCGAAATATTTACAATCATAGCTTTTGTTGATTAAAGATCTTTTCAAACTATGCATTTCAGGTGAAAACATTATTACCGACTAGAGTATCATGTCGAAATATTTACAATCATAGCTTTTGTTGAGTAAAGATCTTTTCAACCTATGCATTTCAGGTGAAAACATTATTACCGACTAGAGTATCATGTCGAAATATTTACAATCATAGCTTTTGTTGATTAAAGATCTTTTCAAACTATGCATTTCAGGTGAAAACATTATTACCGACTAGAGTATCATGTCGAAATATTTACAATCATAGCTTTTGTTGATTAAAGATCTTTTCAACCTATGCATTTCAGGTGAAAACATTATTACCGACTGGAGTATCATGTCGAAATATGTACAATCATAGCTTTTGTTGATTAAAGATCTTTTCAAACTATGCATTTCAGGTGAAAACATTATTACCGACTAGAGTATCATGTCGAAATATTTACAATCATAGCTTTTGTTGATTAAAGATCTTTTCAACCTATGCATTTCAGGTGAAAACATTATTACCGACTAAAGTATCATGTCGAAATATTTACAATCATAGCTTTTGTTGATTAAAGATCTTTTCAAACTATGCATTTCAGGTGAAAACATTATTACCGACTAGAGTATCATGTCGAAATATTTACAATCATAGCTTTTGTTGATTAAAGATCTTTTCAACCTATGCATTTCAGGTGAAAACATTATAACCGACTAAAGTATCATGTCGAAATATTTACAATCATAGCTTTTGTTGATTAAAGATCTTTTCAAACTATGCATTTCAGGTGAAAACATTATTACCGACTAGAGTATCATGTCGAAATATTTACAATCATAGCTTTTGTTGATTAAAGATCTTTTCAACCTATGCATTTCAGGTGAAAACATTATTACCGACTAAAGTATCATGTCGAAATATTTACAATCATAGCTTTTGTTGATTAAAGATCTTTTCAAACTATGCATTTCAGGTGAAAACATTATTACCGACTAAAGTATCATGTCGAAATATTTACAATCATAGCTTTTGTTGATTAAAGATCTTTTCAACCTATGCATTTCAGGTGAAAACATTATTACCGACTAAAGTATCATGTCGAAATATTTACAATCATAGCTTTTGTTGATTAAAGATCTTTTCAAACTATGCATTTCAGGTGAAAACATTATTACCGACTAAAGTATCATGTCGAAATATTTACAATCATAGCTTTTGTTGATTAAAGATCTTTTCAACCTATGCATTTCAGGTGAAAACATTATTACCGACTAAAGTATCATGTCGAAATATTTACAATCATAGCTTTTGTTGATTAAAGATCTTTTCAAACTATGCATTTCAGGTGAAAACATTATTACCGACTAAAGTATCATGTCGAAATATTTACAATCATAGCTTTTGTTGATTAAAGATCTTTTCAAACTATGCATTTCAGGTGAAAACATTATTACCGACTAGAGTATCATGTCGAAATATTTACAATCATAGCTTTTGTTGATTAAAGATCTTTTCAACCTATGCATTTCAGGTGAAAACATTATTACCGACTAAAGTATCATGTCGAAATATTTACAATCATAGCTTTTGTTGATTAAAGATTTTTTCAAACTATGCATTTCAGGTGAAAACATTATTACCGACTAAAGTATCATGTCGAAATATTTACAATCATAGCTTTTGTTGATTAAAGATCTTTTCAAACTATGCATTTCAGGTGAAAACATTATTACCGACTAGAGTATCATGTCGAAATATTTACAATCATAGCTTTTGTTGATTAAAGATCTTTTCAACCTATGCATTTCAGGTGAAAACATTATTACCGACTAAAGTATCATGTCGAAATATTTACAATCATAGCTTTTGTTGATTAAAGATCTTTTCAAACTATGCATTTCAGGTGAAAACATTATTACCGACTAAAGTATCATGTCGAAATATTTACAATCATAGCTTTTGTTGATTAAAGATCTTTTCAAACTATGCATTTCAGGTGAAAACATTATTACCGACTAAAGTATCATGTCGAAATATTTACAATCATAGCTTTTGTTGATTAAAGATCTTTTCAACCTATGCATTTCAGGTGAAAACATTATTACCGACTAAAGTATCATGTCGAAATATTTACAATCATAGCTTTTGTTGATTAAAGATCTTTTCAACCTATGCATTTCAGGTGAAAACATTATTACCGACTAAAGTATCATGTCGAAATATTTACAATCATAGCTTTTGTTGATTAAAGATCTTTTCAAACCATGCATTTCAGGTGAAAACATTATTACCGACTAAAGTATCATGTCGAAATATTTACAATCATAGCTTTTGTTGATTAAAGATCTTTTCAAACTATGCATTTCAGGTGAAAACATTATTACCGACTAAAGTATCATGTCGAAATATTTACAATCATAGCTTTTGTTGATTAAAGATCTTTTCAACCTATGCATTTCAGGTGAAAACATTATTACCGACTAAAGTATAATGTCGAAATATTTACAATCATAGCTTTTGTTGATTAAAGATCTTTTCAAACTATGCATTTCAGGTGAAAACATTATTACCGACTAAAGTATCATGTCGAAATATTTACAATCATAGCTTTTGTTAATTAAAGATCTTTTCAAACTATGCATTTCAGGTGAAAACATTATTACCGACTAAAGTATCATGTCGAAATATTTACAATCATAGCTTTTGTTGATTAAAGATCTTTTCAAACTATGCATTTCAGGTGAAAACATTATTACCGACTAAAGTATCATGTCGAAATATTTACAATCATAGCTTTTGTTGATTAAAGATCTTTTCAACCTATGCATTTCAGGTGAAAACATTATTACCGACTAAAGTATCATGTCGAAATATTTACAATCATAGCTTTTGTTGATTAAAGATCTTTTCAAACTATGCATTTCAGGTGAAAACATTATTACCGACTAGAGTATCATGTCGAAATATTTACAATCATAGCTTTTGTTGATTAAAGATCTTTTCAACCTATGCATTTCAGGTGAAAACATTATTACCGACTAAAGTATCATGTCGAAATATTTACAATCATAGCTTTTGTTGATTAAAGATCTTTTCAAACTATGCATTTCAGGTGAAAACATTATTACCGACTAGAGTATCATGTCGAAATATTTACAATCATAGCTTTTGTTGATTAAAGATCTTTTCAACCTATGCATTTCAGGTGAAAACATTATTACCGACTAGAGTATCATGTCGAAATATTTACAATCATAGCTTTTGTTGATTAAAGATCTTTTCAACCTATGCATTTCAGGTGAAAACATTATTACCGACTAAAGTATCATGTCGAAATATTTACAATCATAGCTTTTGTTGATTAAAGATCTTTTCAACCTATGCATTTCAGGTGAAAACATTATTACCGACTAAAGTATCATGTCGAAATATTTACAATCATAGCTTTTGTTGATTAAAGATCTTTTCAAACTATGCATTTCAGGTGAAAACATTATTACCGACTAAAGTATCATGTCGAAATATTTACAATCATAGCTTTTGTTGATTAAAGATCTTTTCAAACTATGCATTTCAGGTGAAAACATTATTACCGACTAAAGTATCATGTCGAAATATTTACAATCATAGCTTTTGTTGATTAAAGATCTTTTCAAACTATGCATTTCAGGTGAAAACATTATTACCGACTAAAGTATCATGTCGAAATATTTACAATCATAGCTTTTGTTGATTAAAGATCTTTTCAACCTATGCATTTCAGGTGAAAACATTATTACCGACTAAAGTATCATGTCGAAATATTTACAATCATAGCTTTTGTTGATTAAAGATCTTTTCAACCTATGCATTTCAGGTGAAAACATTATTACCGACTAAAGTATCATGTCGAAATATTTACAATCATAGCTTTTGTTGATTAAAGATCTTTTCAACCTATGCATTTCAGGTGAAAACATTATTACCGACTAAAGTATCATGTCGAAATATTTACAATCATAGCTTTTGTTGATTAAAGATCTTTTCAAACTATGCATTTCAGGTGAAAACATTATTACCGACTAAAGTATCATGTCGAAATATTTACAATCATAGCTTTTGTTGATTAAAGATCTTTTCAACCTATGCATTTCAGGTGAAAACATTATTACCGACTAAAGTATCATGTCGAAATATTTACAATCATAGCTTTTGTTGATTAAAGATCTTTTCAAACTATGCATTTCAGGTGAAAACATTATTACCGACTAAAGTATCATGTCGAAATATTTACAATCATAGCTTTTGTTGATTAAAGATCTTTTCAACCTATGCATTTCAGGTGAAAACATTATTACCGACTAAAGTATCATGTCGAAATATTTACAATCATAGCTTTTGTTGATTAAAGATCTTTTCAACCTATGCATTTCAGGTGAAAACATTATTACCGACTAAAATATCATGTCGAAATATTTACAATCATAGCTTTTGTTGATTAAAGATCTTTTCAACCTATGCATTTCAGGTGAAAACATTATTACCGACTAAAGTATCATGTCGAAATATTTACAATCATAGCTTTTGTTGATTAAAGATCTTTTCAACCTATGCATTTCAGGTGAAAACATTATTACCGACTAAAGTATCATGTCGAAATATTTACAATCATAGCTTTTGTTGATTAAAGATCTTTTCAACCTATGCATTTCAGGTGAAAACATTATTACCGACTAAAGTATCATGTCGAAATATTTACAATCATAGCTTTTGTTGATTAAAGATCTTTTCAAACTATGCATTTCAGGTGAAAACATTATTACCGACTAAAGTATCATGTCGAAATATTTACAATCATAGCTTTTGTTGATTAAAGATCTTTTCAACCTATGCATTTCAGGTGAAAACATTATTACCGACTAAAGTATCATGTCGAAATATTTACAATCATAGCTTTTGTTGATTAAAGATCTTTTCAACCTATGCATTTCAGGTGAAAACATTATTACCGACTAAAGTATCATGTGGAAATATTTACAATCATAGCTTTTGTTGATTAAAGATCTTTTCAAACTATGCATTTCAGGTGAAAACATTATTACCGACTAGAGTATCATGTCGAAATATTTACAATCATAGCTTTTGTTGATTAAAGATCTTTTCAACCTATGCATTTCAGGTGAAAACATTATTACCGACTAAAGTATCATGTCGAAATATTTACAATCATAGCTTTTGTTGATTAAAGATCTTTTCAACCTATGCATTTCAGGTGAAAACATTATTACCGACTAAAGTATTATGTCGAAATATTTACAATCATAGCTTTTGTTGATTAAAGATCTTTTCAACCTATGCATTTCAGGTGAAAACATTATTACCGACTAGAGTATCATGTCGAAATATTTACAATCATAGCTTTTGTTGATTAAAGATCTTTTCAAACTATGCATTTCAGGTGAAAACATTATTACCGACTAAAGTATCATGTCGAAATATTTACAATCATAGCTTTTGTTGATTAAAGATCTTTTCAAACTATGCATTTCAGGTGAAAACATTATTACCGACTAAAGTATCATGTCGAAATATTTACAATCATAGCTTTTGTTGATTAAAGATCTTTTCAACCTATGCATTTCAGGTGAAAACATTATTACCGACTAAAGTATCATGTCGAAATATTTACAATCATAGCTTTTGTTGATTAAAGATCTTTTCAAACTATGCATTTCAGGTGAAAACATTATTACCGACTAGAGTATCATGTCGAAATATTTACAATCATAGCTTTTGTTGATTAAAGATCTTTTCAAACTATGCATTTCAGGTGAAAACATTATTACCGACTAAAGTATCATGTCGAAATATTTACAATCATAGCTTTTGTTGATTAAAGATCTTTTCAACCTATGCATTTCAGGTGAAAACATTATTACCGACTAGAGTATCATGTCGAAATATTTACAATCATAGCTTTTGTTGATTAAAGATCTTTTCAACCTATGCATTTCAGGTGAAAACATTATTACCGACTAGAGTATCATGTCGAAATATTTACAATCATAGCTTTTGTTGATTAAAGATCTTTTCAACCTATGCATTTCAGGTGAAAACATTATTACCGACTAGAGTATCATGTCGAAATATTTACAATCATAGCTTTTGTTGATTAAAGATCTTTTCAACGTATGCATTTCAGGTGAAAACATTATTACCGACTAAAGTATCATGTCGAAATATTTACAATCATAGCTTTTGTTGATTAAAGATCTTTTCAACCTATGCATTTCAGGTGAAAACATTATTACCGACTAAAGTATCATGTCGAAATATTTACAATCATAGCTTTTGTTGATTAAAGATCTTTTCAACCTATGCATTTCAGGTGAAAACATTATTACCGACTAAAGTATCATGTCGAAATATTTACAATCATAGCTTTTGTTGATTAAAGATCTTTTCAAACTATGCATTTCAGGTGAAAACATTATTACCGACTAAAGTATCATGTCGAAATATTTACAATCATAGCTTTTGTTGATTAAAGATCTTTTCAACCTATGCATTTCAGGTGAAAACATTATTACCGACTAAAGTATCATGTCGAAATATTTACAATCATAGCTTTTGTTGATTAAAGATCTTTTCAAACTATGCATTTCAGGTGAAAACATTATTACCGACTAAAGTATCATGTCGAAATATTTACAATCATAGCTTTTGTTGATTAAAGATCTTTTCAACCTATGCATTTCAGGTGAAAACATTATTACCGACTAAAGTATCATGTCGAAATATTTACAATCATAGCTTTTGTTGATTAAAGATCTTTTCAAACTATGCATTTCAGGTGAAAACATTATTACCGACTAAAGTATCATGTCGAAATATTTACAATCATAGCTTTTGTTGATTAAAGATCTTTTCAAACTATGCATTTCAGGTGAAAACATTATTACCGACTAAAGTATCATGTCGAAATATTTACAATCATAGCTTTTGTTGATTAAAGATCTTTTCAACCTATGCATTTCAGGTGAAAACATTATTACCGACTAAAGTATCATGTCGAAATATTTACAATCATAGCTTTTGTTGATTAAAGATCTTTTCAACCTATGCATTTCAGGTGAAAACATTATTACCGACTAAAGTATCATGTCGAAATATTTACAATCATAGCTTTTGTTGATTAAAGATCTTTTCAACCTATGCATTTCAGGTGAAAACATTATTACCGACTAGAGTATCATGTCGAAATATTTACAGTCATAGCTTTTGTTGATTAACGATCTTTTCAACCTATGCATTTCAGGTGAAAACATTATTACCGACTAAAGTATCATGTCGAAATATTTACAATCATAGCTTTTGTTGATTAAAGATCTTTTCAACCTATGCATTTCAGGTGAAAACATTACCTACTTAAATGTCATATCGAAATAAGTAATATCATGTAGTGCTTTTGTTGATTAGGAATCTTTTGAATATACGCATTTAAGGTGAAACATTATTACTTACTTACATATTATGTTGAGATTAGTAAAACTTCCAACACATTTCAGGTGAAAACATCATTACCTACTAAAGAGTTATGTCAAAATAAGTAAAATCATAGGACGGTTTTGTTGATTATGGATCTTTTAGACCTACACATTTCAGGTGAAAATATTATTACCTACTTATATGTTGTGATGAAATTATTACAAAACAATTAGTACAAAGCAGTTTTCTGTGAATACGGAAAGCCAAACCTATTCTTTCCATATATGTGTAATTTAAGATATCCTTAGATAATAAACAACTTACGGCCATCAAAACTTACATAAAATCGACCAGACTTAATATCACGTGTGTATCATGCACATCTAGCTGAACTTTTGCAAATGTTTATGTTATTGAATTTCAAAAAAGAGGGTTACCACACTGCCACATGATAATAATGTTGCGAGATAAGGATAAGATGAGAACAGTTCATCAAATTGATGCAATTGTCAGCAGAGTTACCAGGACCTGAAGATCCAGAGCTTCGGGATTAAATCTATGGTTTATGGTCCAACCTCCTTGTAATTGTTTGATTATGTGATAAGATGTTTCTTACTAATGTGTGTCTTTTTTAATTTTCAGCAAACGTGGAATTTCCACGGGTTCTGCTAGTTATTATTATTACTAATGTCATTATTATTATTACTATTATTAAATTATTATATTTCTTTACTATCACCTTTGTTTCCATTTTTATTATAATTATCATTATTAATACTATTATTATAACTCATTATATTATTTTTTTATATTTATATAGAAAAAATAAGACTAGCAATATCACGTCTGTGAGAGAGGCTGCAATGAAAAAGAAATAGTGGGGCCAATCAAATTACAAATATGTTTCTGCAATTTCTCAAAACTTTTAAATCGTATTCAATAGCAGAAATATGGCAACAATACACAAAACATGGTATGATAGTATAAACAATAGCCTCAGGTGTTAGAAAGTGATTAGAAGCGAATTTGCAAGAAGTGTAAAAGGCAATAAATCTAATATATAAACTCCAAGAAAGATTTCAGATGAAATAAAGACGAAGAAGTTTAAGAGTTCATTTCAGCCATAGACGAGAATACCAGGAATTGAATTCAAGTCAACCTGTAGATTATCTGCATATTCCAACTGACCCAAGAGAGATTGGCGAGTAGTAATACCAGAATATAAAATGGTATCATCAGCATAAATGTGAATTATCTTAATATTCTCTGGATTTAAAGAAAAAGCAGTATTTAGCCTAGAGTAAAGTCCTAGGGAACAATAGCATTGATAGGAAAAGAGAATGAAAGATACATCATTCAGAATTACTCGATCAGAAAGAAAAGACCCCATGGAGAACCCCATCATAATACCATAATTCAAACGTTTTTGCCACATTTTGTCGACCGCCTTCGAGTTGTCCAGTGCAACAATCCCACTTTCTCCGCAATAATCCATAAATGGACAAATCCGCCATATTACAATGATGTTAAAAGATCAGCAGTTGAACAAAAACTATGAAAGCTATACTGAAACTCGTTAAAGAGGCCCAGATTTTCAAGAAAATGAACAGGTTTGTCGTTGACTAACTTATCAAAAACTTTGCTAAAAACAAAGAGGAGGTTACTAAGACGATTCTTAGCTGCATCAAACAGATCACCAGTATTTTAAAAGATAGAGAATAGACAAATCATTATGACAAAAAAATGAAATATGACTTTGATAAGAAGAGAATAAATTTGAGAGAATAGAAGAAAGCTCAGGAACACAAGATTTGATGAACATCAATTGAATCAGGATAAAAAAAAATTGATAACGTAAACACACATTGAATCAGGATAAAATAATATTAATAATGTAAACACGAATTGAATCAGGATAAAAATATTGATAATGTAAATACGAATTGAATCAGGAAAAAAAAATTGATAATGTAAACACGAATTGAATCAGGATAAAAAAAATGATAATGTGAACACGAATTGAATGAGGATAAAAACATTGATAATGTAAGCACAAATTGAATCAGAATAAAAAAAATTGATAATGTGAACACGAATTGAATCAGGAAAAAAATTGATAATGTAAACACGAATTGAATCAGAATAAAAAAATGATAATGTAAAGACGAATTGAATACGGACAAAAAATTGATAATGTAAATACTAATTAAATTAGGATAAAAAAATTGATAATGTAAATATAAATTGAATCAGAATTTAAAAATTGCTAATGTAAACACAAATTAAATCAGGATAAAAAATGATAATATAAACACAAATTGAATCAGGATAAACAAACAAATTGATAATGTAAACACAAATTAAATACGGATAAAAATTATTGATAATATAAACACAAATTGAATCAGAATAAAAAAAACATAATGTAAACACAAAGTGAATCATAATAAAAAACATATTGATAATATAAACACAAAGTGAATCAGAATAAAAAACACCAATTGAATCAGGATAAAAATACTTAATAATGTAAACACAAAGTGAATCAGTACAAAAAAACAAATTAATAATGTAAACAGAGATTGAATCAGGATAAACAACAAATTGATAATATAAACACAAAGTGAATCAGAATAAAAAACAAATGTATAATGTAAAAAAAAATTGAATCAGGATAAAAAAACAAATAATATAAACACAAATGGAATCAGGATAAAAAAATTGATAATGTAAACACAAATTGAACTAGGATAAAAAAAATTATTGATAATATACACACAAAGTGAATCATAATAAAAAAAATTGATAATGTAAACACAAATTGAACTAGGATAAAAAAAATTATTGATAATATACACACAAAGTGAATCATAATAAAAAAAATTGAAAATGCAAACACAAATTGAATACGGATAAAAAAATTATTGATAATATACACACAAAGTGAATCAGAATAGAAAATAAATTGATAATGTAAACACAAATTAGATACGGATGAAAAATTATTGATAATATACACACAAAGTGAATCAGAATAAAAAAAATTGATAATGCAAACACAAATTGAATCAGGATGGAAAAGTGAATTGATAATGCAAACAAATTTAATCAGAATAAAAATAATTGATAAAATAAACAAAAACTAAATCAGATTAATAAAATAAATAAATAATATGAACATAAATTGAATCAGCTTATAAAAACAAATTGAAAATATAAGCACAAAGTGATTCAGAATAAAAACATACTCATAATGTAAAAACAAATTGAATCAGGATAAAAATAAAACATGTAAACAAAAATTATATCAAGATAAAACACAAATTGATAATTCAAAACAAAGTTTAATCAGAATAAAACAAACAAATTGATAATATAAATACATAATTAATTAGGATAAAAAACAAATTGGTAATGTAAACACAAAAAGAATCAGGATAAAAAATATTTGATCAAATAAAAAAACAGAATCATATAAAAAAAACAAATTCATAATATAAACACAAATTGAATACGGATGAAAAAACATAATGTAAACACAAAGTGAATCATAATAAAAAACATATTGATAATATAAACACAAAGTGAATCAGAATAAAAAAACAAGTTGCTAATGTAAACACAAAGTGAATCAGGATAAAAACATACTTAATAATGTAAATACAAAGTGAATCAGTATAAATAAAACAAATTAATAATGTAAACAGAGATTGAATCAGGATAAACAATAAATTGATAATATAAACACAAAGTTAATCAGAATAAAAAACAAATGTATAATGTAAAAACAAATTTAATCGGGATAAAAAAACAAATAATATAAACACAAATGGAATCAGGATAAAAGTAAATTAATAATGCAAACAGAAATTGAAGTAGGATAAAAAAAATTATTGATAATATAAACACAAAGTGAATCAGAATAAAAACATTGATAATGTAAAAACAAATTGAATCAGAATAAAAAACATATTAGTTATGTAAACACAAATGAATCAGAACAAAAACCAAATTGATAATGTAAACACAAATTAAATACGGATGAAAAATTATTGATAATATACACACAAAGTGAATCAGAATAAAAAAATTGATAATGCAAACACAAATTAATACGGATAAAATAAATTGATAATGTAAACACAAATTGAATCAGGATAAAAAACTAATTGATAATGTAAATATAAATTGAATCAGGATAAAAACTAATTGATAATGTAAATATAAATTGAATCAGAATAAAAAAATTGATATTGTAAACACAAATTGAATAAGGATAACCAAACAAATTTATGAGGTTAACACAAATTGAATGAGGATAAAAATTGATAATGTAAACACAAAGTTAATCAGGATAAACAAACAAATTGATAATGTAAACACAAATTGAATCAGGATAAAAAACAAGTTTATAATGGAAACACAAATTGAATCAGAATAAACAAACAAATTGTTAATTTAAACACAAATTTAATCAGGATAAAAAACAAATTGTCAATTTAAACACCAATTGAATCAGGATAAAAATAAGTTGATAATGTAAACAAAAATTGATTCAGAATAAACAAACAAATTGATAATGTAAACACAAATTGAATCAGAATAAACAAACAAATTGTTAATTTAAACACAAATTTAATCAGGATAAAAAACAAATTGTCAATTTAAACACAAATTGAATCAGGATAAAAATAAGTTGATAATGTAAACAAAAATTGATTCAGAATAAACAAACAAATTGATAATGTAAACACAAATAGAATCAGAATAAACAAACAAATTGTTAATTTAAACACAAATTGAATCAGGATAAAAAACAAATTGTCAATTTAAACACAAATTGAATCAGGATAAACAAAAAAATTGTTAATTTAAACACAAATTTAATCAGGATAAAAAAACAAATTGTTAATTTAAACACAAATTGAATCAGGATAAAAACCAATTGATAATGTAAACACAAATTTAATCAGAATAAACAAACAAATTGATAATGTACACACAAATTGAATCAGGTTAAAAGATTGATAATATGAACACAAATTGAATCAGAATAAACAAACAAATTGTTAATTCAAACACAAATTTAATCAGGATAAACAAACAAATTGATAATGTAAACACAAATTGAATCAGAATAAACAAAAAAATTGTTAATTTAAACACAAATTGAATCAGGATAAAAAACAAATTGATAATGCAAACACAAATTGAATCAGGATAAAAACAAATTGATAATGTAAACACAAATTGAATCAGAATAAACAAACAAATTGATAATGTAAACACAAATTGAATCAGAATAAACAAACAAATTGTTAATTTAAACACAAATTTAATCAGGATAAAAAACAAATTGTCAATTTAAACACAAATTGAATCAGGATAAAAACAAATTGATAATGTAAACACAAATTGAATCAGAATAAACAAACAAATTGATAATATAAACACAAATTGAATCAGAATAAACAAACAAATTGTTAATTTAAACACAAATTGAATCAGGATAAAAAAACAAATTGTTAATTCAAACACAAATTGAATCAGGATAAAAACAAATTGATAATGTAAATACAAATTGAATCAGAATAAACAAACAAATTGATAATGTAAACACAAATTGAATCAGAATAAACAAACAAATTGTTAATTTAAACACAAATTGAATCAGGATAAAAAACAAATTGTTTATTTAAACACAAATTGAATCAGGATAAAAACAAATTTATAATGTAAACACAAATTGAATCAGGATAAACAAACAAATTGATCATGTAAACACAAATTGAATCAGGTTAAAAAATTGATAATATAAACACAAAGTGAATCAGGATAAACAAACAAATTGTTAATTTAAACACAAATTGAACCAGGATAAAAAAAATTTTATAATGTAAACACAAATTTAATCAGGATAAAAAAAAATACAAATTAATAATGTAAACACAAATTGAATCAGGATAAAAAAAATACAAATTAATAATGTAAACAGAAATGAACCAGGATTAGATGAAAACATATTGATAATATTAACACAAGTGTGATCAGAATCAGAAAAACACAAATTGATAATGTAAACACAATGTGAATTAGAATCAGAAAAAAATACTTACACTGGTAAATATGAAAACGGACCCTCGGGATTATATTGGAGTGATCATTTCAAGGGAAAATCAGAATCATCAAGCGAAGGATTGCTAACAAATATACAAACAAGGAAATCAACCTGATCCTTAATGATGAAATAATTTGAAGAACATTAAAAAGGGGGGGAGGTATAGCGGATTTGTTACTATAGTAATACTATTAAAGATTTTCCAGATATCACGAACGCCAACCTTTTGAGATGAGATATAGTCACAAATCCTTTGAGCGTACTAGATTTAGCCACAGAGATTGCTCTCTTGCGGGTGTTGCTAGCTCTTCTCTAGGATTGTTTTGAAGTTTCAGAACTATCTTGATGATACTGATTAAAGTAATGGTTACGCGTGGTAATAGCAGAAAAACAACCAGATGAAAACCAGGGAAAAAATGATGTTTGGATTAAAAATTATGATGAAGAATGAAAGTGTCTATTCTGCAAAAAGTTAATAAATGTTACGGCGCCTGCTATTGAACACACTCTATCTTTTAGTATTTACTTGCTTACCATGTAGAACTTCTCTTTCTTTATCTCCCGTAGATCTAGCTAAGGAGTTTGGAAGAGATCGAAGAACATTGTCTTTATTCGTTGAAAATCCAAACATCAAACTAAAGAACAAAAACACTAGAAAGTCAGTTTTTGCTCGTGATGTTAGAAAAATTCGCCGTAAACTTTTCAAGAAGCCGAGCAGCAACAGTTCTGATATATTTTTGACAAGACTTTCTTTCTCCAGAAAACCACGCTGCAATGTCTTAAACGAAATTGTAAAAAGCATTAAGCCCATCGCAAGACTTATTTTAAACCAAACTCATAAAGAAAAACGTTTGTCTTAGGCTCAGAAATACATGAAAACCAGCTTTGGAAATTTTCTTTTCGCCGATGAGGCTAGAGCAACCCTTGATGGACCAAATGGGTGGGCCAAGGTTTGGAGTCTTCTTAGATTCCCTCCCCCTCATCGATTCCGTCGCCAAGGAGGTTGAGGTGTCCTTTTTGGGACTGAAATAATCTACGATGAACTAATTGGACCATTTCAAGTGCCAGAAGGTGTCAAACTGACAAGTAAGTCTTATATTTTATTTTTAACGAAGCATTTGTCACCATGGCTTGATGACCTTCCATTAGCACGTCATCCCAAATTGATTTCTATGCACGACAATGCGCCATCCACTCAACTAAGGCTACGACATCCTACGTTAAGTCATTAGGCATTAGTAGAGAAAATTTGATTACATGGCCACCTTGTTCTCCAGATATAAACCCAATTGAGCAGCTCTGGTCAATAATAAAAATGAAAGTTTATGAAGGAGGTGTTTAATTTTCGTCAAAGGTGAAATTTGGAGGAAGAATTTTTAAGTTTCTTATAGCATCATATCATCTGAAATCCACCAATTGACATCATCAATTGACAAGAGGCCATTCAAAGTGATTTTGAAGCATGGGAGTTATGTTGATAATTATTTCCTTAAACAAAATAATGTGAAATTCGTTCTTGTTTTTCGTTAATATTGTTACTGGATATGTTCTTTATTTCATGTAAATAGAAATATGAAATTAGCATATTGTTTTATTACCCGAAAATATACATTTTTAGACAGTTGCAATAAAGTGATACACACTTAAAATTACTAGAAAATAGAAAAATTAGCATAGTTTTCCAAATATTTGTTCAAATTCCACAAAAATCAGATAGATAAGGCACCTTGTTATGCCTTTTCAGTGTACCAAATTTCACTTCTCTGCGTTGTTTCATATCAATTTCAAAATTTTAAAAATATTCACCTGCAATAAAGCGATACATAAGGTTGATATATATATATATATATATATATATATATATATATATATATATGTGTGTGTGTGTATATATTACGTAAGGTAGTAGTAGTAGTAGTAGTAGTAGTAGTAGTAGTAGTAGTAGTAGTAGTAGTAGTAGTAGTAGTAGTAGGATAACTAGCAGATATGGATCTGAGTAAGTTGTCATTTTTGGAAATAAAAATGTAACCGCGAAAAATGCCACTATATGTTGGACATTTGTTATCCCTCGAATTGCGTTTGTCCTGACTCGCAGCCGTTCTGTTCTCATGCAATGTTCGCCTTACAGTCGCATATCGTTTGATTTGCGCTCATTCTAACAAAATAGCCTTGTACCTAACATGTCGTAGACGTTTGAATTATGGCATTGTGTCAGGAATACGTTAAGAATTGTTCAAATGATCAGACCAAAATGTATCATCGATATTTGATGTGCATGCATCATGAGAATCACTGTTTATCGATCGCAAAATGTCAATAAATATTAGACATTTTACAAACGTCGCATTTATGCCAAGAAATATGGAACGCGTTTGCAGCGTTACACTTTTGCATCATCCTTTCCTCGGCAGTGAATATATGATTTCGACAGAATTCGAAATGATTCCACGTTGATTCTTTGTCATATTCAAAGAGATTCTCTACGCCTGTGAAAAAGATAGAGAGACAGAAACGAAGTGAGAAGAGAGAGAGAGACAGGAGGGTGAAGAGAGATTAATATGACAACTTATCCATGTACGCTCATCGCCACAAACGAAATGGTGATCATATGAGCAAGTAACCGTTTTCATGGTGGATGTATTGATTTTTTCCATTTATTTTGTCTCTTGTTAGTTTTTACGTCAGTGTTTCAGTTGATCAGGATGATGCAATCGTCGATGAGTGATCTCTACCGTCAGCTTTGTCGACTTCAAGACTCGCCGGCGAGTGGGATGCACTGCACATGTAACATATCAACATTATCTATTATTTTCTGAGACGGAAAAGATAAGACGAAATCAAGAACACCCAAAAACTAAATACGTGTAACGAAGGAGAGAAAGGAGAAAAGAAATGAAAGAAAAATAAATTTTTAAAATGGGGAACAAGAAAGAAAAAGAAATTAAAAACAAGAAATAGATCCAAAACTGTGATATATAGAGATGAACAAATGAATGGAAACGAATTTTTTCATTATCTGTTTTAGAATTTTCATTTATGTAACGAATATTGAAATATTTGTTCACTGTAGATCATGGCGTTGTTTTCGAAAAAGCTGGCCAGAAACTAAGGCACAGAAACAAAAGAGGGAAGTAAAGCAAGTCAAGGGTTCTCAAAACGCCTAAGGGTGCCTTCCATTAAAGTTGTTTGGAATAATCTATTATATAAATCTGACCTGTCTGTTTCAATGTATGTATGTACGCATGTATATTTGTATGTTTGTATGTGTGTATGTCTGCCTAAAACTAAACTAAAGAGGCGACGGATTTCCCCAAGATCGGGATCGTTTTGATAAATAACAATGATCATCTAAGTTTTAAAGTCCATCGGAAAGTCACGAATAAAAATGATTGCATACACTTTTATTCTCATCACGATGATAAAGTAAAAAGAGGTATTCTAATAGGATTTTTTCTTAGGGCCCTGAGAATATGCAGTGAAGAATACATCGTGAAAGAATTTGAGTATATCGAACGTACATTCATGAACTTGCAATACCCTCAACATTTTTTGGCAAATACAAAAAGAAAAGCACTAAAAATTTACCATAACCGAAACCGAGACCATTCCCTAAATAGCCAGACACACAACAGAAAATTAACATTACCAACTAATAAAAACAACGACACAATCTATAAGAACCTAAATAAGACAGGCATTCAAATAACAAAACTAAACTCTTTAACAATTAGGGATCTAACACGTAAAATTATGACTAATACCAACATTAACACCAAAGCCGGAATATATTCCATACCCTGCCTTGATTGTGGAAGAATACGTAGGAGAAACTCGACGTAATCTAAATAAAAGAATATATGAACACAAAAGAGATGTAAAAAACAACAATACACTCAACGCCATATTTTGTCACATCATGGAGAACGACCACCATTTTAATTTTAACAAAGCAACTTTCTTTAAACACATACATAACAGATCCACACGACGTTTAATTGAATCGGCTATAATCTCCCATTCCAGCAATATAATTAAGCAAAGAAAAGGGTTTTTTCACATTGCTCCCTTTCTGTCGAAAATAATTATTAAAGATAACAACTTAGACACCGGTTAAACGCGATATAAATATATATATATATATATATATATATATATATATATATATATATATATATATATATATACAAAAAATTCGTAATTTCACTTAATTTTATTATTTTTATTTTACTTATTTACTGTATTTTATTTTATCATTATCTATTTTTAACTCCATTTTATCGCCTCTATTCTTATTTTTAGACACCATTTTTTAAGTTACTACGCTATTTTATCCCAATTCAATTATCTCTAATTTAAAAACAAAAAAAACTTCCTTCGTAATCTCGTGTCATTTTATTTACTTAATCTATCACCGCTATATTTCCAAACGCAATTTTTTTTTAATCTCCACGATATTTTAACTTTTAGACGTAATCCACCACACTAGTTTACTCCAATTTATTTTCTCTCATAAAATGTATATATTTGTATATATGACATCTAATTTGTATAAGGAAAACACGTTGCTCTCCCCCATCATTATATATAGCCCCAATCCTCCGACTCTCTCGTCAATGATCATCCCTCTTGAAGAAGCCCGCATAAATCGGGCGAAACGTTGAGTATTCAGGTCCTTCCACCTCCATTTTATTTCATATCGTCGGATTTAATCCAGCTCAACAATCATACTGTCGGAATGGAAGGACAACTTTACAAAAGAAAGCTGCCTAAATATACTAACACACTGATCATTATTGAGCAGTATCTAAGCGCATCAACACAAACTCTTCGAAACAAAGCAACTTACGAACTATTGCCAAATTACTAGCAGACGATCTACACATGAACCACTCTATTTCTAGGAATACAACCTCTAAAATTAAACAACGGATTATATCTTTCAACTCTACCCACGACAGAAAACAGAAAACTATCCAATCTAATCTCCAACAGCAAATGGGGTTCTATTGGACGACCAAACTCATACAAAATCTTACAAACCGGCCACTATCAAACACCGAGACAGAAGCCCTCAGCCTTGGTTTAAAATTTGCAGCGGGAATCTATCCAAAAAATAAAACAGCAAGCACTTTATTTCAAAGTGCCTACGAGAAAAAAAAATTGAAAGTTGCAGTAACCTTTTTTGCAAAGTGCACACAAAAAAGTGTTTCGCTAGGATACCGTGAACTTATTAGGTAGACGGTTTTGAAAGAAATGATTTTTTTTTCTCAGTGTGCTAAGAAGGATTTTTTTCTTTCTTGTACGTAACAAAAGGAATCGGTTGTTCGTAGTTATTAAAGAAAGGAAATTGTAAAAGTGACTGATTACTAATTTGAAAAACAAAATGGAGAATCTTATCAAATTATTCGCGGAAATGCAAATGCGTCAACAAGAAAAACACGAAGTACAGAGAAGGCGTCAACAAGAAAGAGACGAAAGACAACAAGAAAGAGACGAATTACAGAAAAAAAGAACAACAAGAAAGAGACGAAAGACGGAATGAACGGCTTCTTAAATGTATAGAGCAAATGCAACTTGGTCAAAAAGATTAGTTGGAAAGATTTACGACTAATTCTGCACAGGAAAGCAATACGACTTTTTCCAACGCAACAATTGTGAATAGCATAGATGTGTTCACGTACCTACCGGAAGAGGATAAAACTTTTGAGGCATACTTTAAGAGGTATGAAGATATTTTCGAAACAGATTGCGAAAGCTGGTCAAACGCAAAGAAAGTAAGTTTATTACTTCGAAAACTTGGTACCAGTGAACATTGCAAATTTGTTGATTTCATATTGCCAAGGATAACGAATCAGTTAGACTTCGCGGAGACCGTAAAACTTCTTAAGGAGTTATTCGGACAGAACATGTCTCTTTTTCACACGAGATGGTCGTGTATGAACCTTAAGAAAACGGAGGAGCAGGACTATCTGACATATGCGTCAGTAGTGAATAAACACTGCGACAATTTTAAATTATCGGAACTTACGGTGGACGACTTCAAATGTTTAATTTTTGCACAGGGGCTAGTTTCTACAAAAAATTCAGAGATCCGAAGACGCGTTCTCACAAAATTAGAGACAGAACAAGGTCTGACACTGCAAAAGTTAGCAGAAGATTGTCAAAGGGCAGTATCACTAAAAAATGACTCCAGAGATATAGAAGAAGCAAGAGTGTCGTACATAAGGAAGATTAAAAAATCTGGCAGAAACGCAGGGTAAAGAAAGTGTGAGACTCGTCAAAATCCAAAAGATTACGCGAGTTATAAATACTCAAACTCTAATTACAGAAAACGAAATTACGATTCAAGTCAAAGGAACTATAGAAAATCGGGACCAAGTAATAATTGCGGAAGATGTGATGAAAAACATTGGGGAAAAGATTGTCCTTACAAAAATATCAGATGCTTCAATTGCGACATAGTCGGACATAAGAAAATTTGTTGCAGAACAAAATATAGAGTACACCAAATGAGAACAAACGACAAAGAGAAAGACAATTTACGAAAATATGTGTTGGTTAATATTTTCGGCAAACAAATAAAATTTCAATTTGATTCTGGAGCAGATTTGTCGGTAATAAACGTTAGCACTTGGAAAAAAACTGGATAAACCGACTCTGAAAAAGTCAAGTAAGAGTGCTAGAACGATGACAGGAGACGAAATCAAATTCGAAGGAGAAGTCGGCCTGCCCATTAATTTAAATGGCACAACGAAGAAATTGAAGATCTTCGTAATTAAAGAAAGCGATAATTTATTGGGAACAGATTTTATTGAAAAATTCAACATTTAGGATAAACCGATGAACGCTTTTTGTAAAAAATAACCAGCTGCACCACAACGTCAGAAAATATTAAAAATGAACTAAAGAACGAATTCCCAGAAATATTTACTATGGGATTGGGAAGATGTAATAAATTTAAAGCTTCGTTCGAGCTAAAAAAAAAAAAAAAAAAAAGGAAGCATTAAGCATTATTTTCGCGGTGACGAAATTCCACCGTTATCTGTACGAAAGACATTTTATACTGGAAACAGACCACAAGCCCCTAGTGACTATTTTCGGCTCAAAAAAGGCTTACCAGTATATACGGCAAATCGGTTACTCCGTTGGGGTACGATCTTGCTTAATTATGATTTTCAAATAAAACATCTACGTTCGGGAAAAATAGGTCACGCGGATCGATTGTCAAGGCTTATACCGAAAAGGGATGAAAACCTTGAAGAGTCAATAATTGCAGCTACACGTTCCAATTATGAGGAAAAAACATGGTGGCGAATATAATAAGAGAATTACCAGTCACGCTTTCCGATATAAAAAGGGAGGCTGAAAATGACGACGTCATCAAAGACATAAAGAAAAAATTAAGGGAAAATGACGGAAAAACGCAAAGTATATTTTCCTTATGCAATGAGGTATTATTATATAGTGAAAGAGTGGTTGTACCGAAAACCTTGCAGAAAAAAATCTTACGTGATTTTCATACAGGAGACCCGGGTATAAACAGGATGAAGACACTTATGAGAAGTTATGTTTACTGGCGTAATATGGATGTGGATATTGCATTAACAGTAAACAAATGTAAAGGTTGTGCGTTAGCCGCTAAGGCACCACCGATAGTTCATAAACCTTGGAAAAAAACTGACCATCCATGATCACGCATTCATCAAGACTTTGCTGGACCGATCGAGGGATAATACTACCTAATCATAGTAGATAGTTTTTCAAGATGGCCAGAAGTAAAGCGGGTAAAAACCCAACGACAGATAACACAATAAGTTTTCTGCATCAAATATTTGCACGTTTTGGGGCACCAGACATTGTAGTCACAGATAACGGAACACAATTTACTTCAAGTGTTTTCAAGGATTTTTGTGAATCGTTTCAGGTAAACCATATAACTACACCACCGTTCCATGCTAGATCAAAGGGATTAGCAGAAAGGTTCGTAGATACGATAAAGTGTGCCTTAGAAAATCGATAGGGACACCGACGCATAAAGCATTACAACAGTTCCTGCAAATATACAGGATAACTGAGAACCCAAATACACCGTCGAAATTATCGGCAGCAGAATTAATGTTTGCGAGAAAAATAAAATCACCATTTGATAAATTAATACCAAAGCAAGCAGTCGTATATAAAACGATACACACATCACGTAAAAGGTTTAAACCTGGTGATCAGGTATATTTTAAATGTTTTAAAAATAATATGTCATATTAGGAGTCAGGTACGGTAGATAAACGTATCGGCGACTAAGTCTACATGATAAAAGATCCAAAGGGGATGAACAAAAGACACCAAAATCAATTGAGAAAACGTCATAGGAAGGACAACGAACATGACAAACCTGAGGAACAGGAAGATCCAATTGATATAGTATACGAAACATTTAATATTGAATCACCACAGACCATGTCCGAACCGAGGAGATCGGGAAGAGAAAGAAAGGCTATAGACCTAATGATAATGAACCCCAAAGGAAAAGATATTAAAATCTACACGACTTCAAATCTTGGGATGGGTGTTGTGGAGACGCCCACTAATTAGTATACGTGGGTGAAAAGATATAGATAAAGGTATAAAGTCAGCAAGACCAGGGAGCTGTGTTCGAACGCCGGATAGGCAAGACGCATGTGCCGGTTGCGCCATGAAAGACTTTAACACGCCCTCTGCCGGACAATCTTCCAACTGCAGTACAACTGCACCTTTGTAAATGTGTATTATTATTTCGTCTTAATATATTTGTTTTACCTTTACTTTCTGCGTTAGTGTTCTTATTGATACAGACACAACAGATAGAGAGAGAGAGAGAGAGAGAGAGAGAGAGAGAGAGAGAGAGAGAGAGAGAGAGAGAGAGAGAAAAGGAGAAAGGGGAGAAAGAGAGCAAAGAGAGAAAAGGACAGAGAGGTTTGATGCTATTTTCGTGTTTCGTAATCTTTTTAATTATATTCTCAACTTTACGAAATGCAACAATTCTGTTGTTTTCACACAAACCTGTTTACATAATGACGTTTATCAAACTCTACGACCCAACAACGCAAACAGAACAACTGACTAACTACTTCAGAAAACTCTTATAGGAAGCAAATATCATGCAAATATTATGATGATAAAAGAACTCTAGAGGCCATACATGAAGAATTACTTGCTCACCGAGTCTAGAAAATAATTTAAAAATTACGAAACGCTCAACTAATATTAATTAACGCTGTTTTAATTCGGCTTTTTTCGTTTTTGAATGCAATTTTAAATGTAATATCAGTTTTTAAAATTTAGGGAATCCATTCTGACGTAATATTTTTTATTCGTTTTTTCTTTTGAGCAATTATTGTCGTCTGGTAAACAATGCTTTTTGTTAGGAACTTTTTTGTAGCGGACTGCGCCTGCGTTCTACAGTTAATACAATAAAAGTACATTTAAAAACGAAAAACGCTGAAAAAAAAGCATCAGCGAATCGTTGCTGGGAGCTCAAGAAAAGGAGATGATCGTCAATAGTGGACTAGAAAATAGTATGGCAAACTAGCACATGTCGACCCGTGTACACTATGTTTACATGAGAAATTAGATATCCTAAAGAACCCCAAAATTTATTAAACTGTAAGAGTGAAGTAGCAAACGTGTGTATACACAAACTAAACTTCTGATAAACCTCAGGATCAACACACACACACACACAATAAAAACATAAATCAATAATAACATAAGCCATAAAAAAGTGATAATCATAAGTATAATAATAAAGAAATAAACAAATAAAGAAATACAGTAGTATAAAATAAAAAGTGACAAACATTTAGATTGAAACTATGTTAGTCACACACACAAACAGGTGAAACTCGATCCCAGCCAAGAAGAACTAAAAATAGGTGAATTAGGGGTCACATTACCCTTGCCTGATAAACGCGCGCTCATTGGCTACGATAAATGATTGTGTGAATAATAAGAATGTGATTGGCTGACTAACAAACCCAGTTCCACGGGATATATAAAACACGTATCAATATCGACTCCATGCAATAGCCTGACGAATTTTACGGGGATGAAACTCGAAAAATTCTGTATAGTTTAATTGACATATATATAATTTTTCTCCTAGATGCAGGACTGAGGGTGCATCTCTCCCAGAAGTCTTTAACCACACTCCCAGATACAAAACTTGAAGTTTCTACGCCCCGGTGCGGAACATAACATAGCATTCCCAAATAGTCACCCATATGGTACTGGCCAAGTTCATCGTTGCTTAAGTTTGGTGAGCTACCGATCTAACGAGAACTGATGTGTCGATGTGATTATGCCTGTCCGTGGCATTGAATTGCACCGACTGAGATTAGCAGTTTTTCTAAAAAACCTTCACCATCTGTGGATGTCGAATAACGCAATTGTTGTGTGAACCTAACACTATCAACGATGCAATTCCAGAACTTTCACAATTTAAATTCCGCTACTGCAGAACTGGCGTCGCAGGATAACTTATATTTATTTGAAGCATTTTAAAATGCTGTCAATCGTTTCATACTTAATGCTATATATCGCTGAACGCTGAAAAATGCTGTGATTATTTTCGAAGCTAATACCATTAGTTATAGGGTGTCTAGTTCTAATTTAGATGGTGTCGACAATCTGTTATACTTTCACGACATTATCGTAATGTATAATTTTTATGCTTATGTTTAGAATGGGACAGTCCTGTATTTTTAGATGCTGGCAAACTAAGTTGAAGAGGTGCACTATATACAGGAAAATTTATCCGCAACAATACTTTCTTTTCTAATCGTTACAAATCACTTGTTCACATCGTAGACGCCATTTAACTCTGTAGCTGTGCCCTTATCACTTAGTGATATCTTAATTGATTAACCGTCGTCCTGCTTTCCTGGCCAGATGCTTGAGAGTGATGGTCTTTACTAAAAAAAGAAAAAAAAAAGAACTTACTTCTTTAGGGGAAAATGTCGCTTTCTGTCTTGTAAGGCTATACTTGAACATCTGTGCGACGTCCACAGTTCAACAATGATCGTTGGAGAAACAACCTGTCTAGGTACACAGCATCAATATTGTTGCGATCTCGGTAACTGAACCTAATCGTTTGTAACAATGACAGACTGCTTTATTTTTAACATTTTTTTGTTTGTTATTTTCTTTATCATTATATCCACCCTTAAATGGGAAGTCTAATGCCTCGTATATCACGATCAAATAAAATACGTGTTTGTTATCGAATGCAAAGCAACAAATCATAACACCGCAATTAAATCATATATCGAACTTATCGCTCCTTAACTGAGGCACTTCATATCCGATCGTTTTTGTAATGCGCCTTTTCGCTGGAATCAAAACTTCACGGCGAACTCTCAACTTCTCCCCCCTCTCTCTCTCTCTCTCTCTCTCTCTCTCTCTCTCTCTCTCTCTCTCTCTCTCTCTCTCTCTCTCTCTCGAGGTTATGTGAAGTCACGCCATTTCTATCATACAGCAGGTTGAGGTGGCATCTGAGTGAATACGCTTATCCCTTTATCCAGATCACCTTGTACGTCTAAATGTTGCGATGTGAATTTAGAATCATAAGATTTACTACTGTACCTTTTACGATTTAACACTATTGCCTTATTGCAAGATCGATCACTATGATCGACTCCTACCGCAGCTCACAATTTCATCCATTCACCTAATTATACCCGCATTGGTGGGTTAAATACCTAAACTTGAGAAACGCTGTCCAAGACTAAAATAAATCTTGTGTCACGTCCGTCTATTTTCTCCATATTCTCTTATCACCTGCTGAGCTTTCTTCCTGAATGTTACAAAATTAATTTCATCATGTATCTTTCTTTTCAAGACTCTTATTTGATATCCATTGGATTTTTCGTGGCGTTTATAGAGCAAGGAATCATACATGGTGTAACCGAAACAAATTCGTAGGAATGTTAACAATGTTCTGTTAACAATGTTCTGTTAACAATGTTCTGTTAACAATGTTCTGTTAAAATACTTATCATCAAAATAATGCTCTCTAGATTGTGCGAGGAACTAAATGAAGTTTTTTTTTTTAATATATATAAAGACAATTGCTCTCTTATATTTTCTTCCATCTTCCTTCATCCTTCTTTGTCATCACTTATCCTCCTCCCTTTTGCCATAGAGTGCCATATTATTCCTAGTTAAAATAGAACGTTCTTGCAATGTTTCTTTTTTGCTTACTACGTTGTTCTTCATTGATCAGCCATTTTCGTTTCAATTCGACCTCTAACAACACATTTACAATATTAATATTTCGAATAAATCCGGTTAAAACTTCACTCGACATGTCTCTTTTATACGCCTATTTTTTCATTATTGTTTTCATTCATTGAACTTCAACGTTAAAATGTTATATAACGCTTCTCAATTTCATCTGGAGGCTTGCTTACATATTATATATTTTGAAATCTGTCTTAACAACAAATTCCCAAATCTATCATAGTCTTTTTAAATTTTCACCTGTTATTTTTTTTAAGTTTCCATTCTCTAGTTCATCCTAATTTTCCAGATTTCCTTTCGAATATTTCATTTTGTTTATAGTTGTTTTATCACTTTCCTTTTGTGCGACTTTAAGTCTCAACACTATGTTAAGAATAAGTTTAGTTATTTCATAGCGAAAAATATTTATGGATCACAAAATAATAATTTGTGGATAATGAAATAAATTGTAAAAAGTATATATATATATATATTTGTCATCCACATACAGCACTGTTTCGTTGTATCACAACTCATCAGAGCGGCTAACCATATACCTTTTCCCAGCCGTGGATCGAACCTACAATTGTCGAGTTGACAGTCGGCAGTTCTAACCATCGGGTCACAAACCAGTGCAATAAATATTTCTCCTCGAGTGTGTATTAAATCAACACTCGCCCGTCGTTTACAGTGTTCAAACCATACGTTTGTTTACAAACAAATTAATAGTGGGCTTCGCTTAATTGCTTACATACGCGTGGAGGAAAAATATATTTACAAAGTGCTCAACCCAAAGAGGGGGGGGCTATCATTTGTCATCCACATACAGTACTGTTTCCTAAAAACAGTGAGTCAACTACGATAACCATTCCACCAGCTTGTCACGTTCTTTTAAATGTCTTTTCAAACCTACTTATTCTTAACATAAAAAAAACTGTCATGGTTCACGACCGCGCATGCGCAGTCGTGAAATAGTTGACAAACAGATAAAAATATGATGACTCCCCTCTACCAAGTTTGCAATTATTTTTCCACCTGTCAGAAAAAATTCGTTGTGTATATAGGTTAAGAAAAGTCCTCACACATATATATATATATATATATATATATATATATATATATATATATATATATATATATATATATATATATATATCAGTCGTGGATGAAAAGCCATACAATTTATTTATTATATTCGAGTACTGTATGACGGGATTACAATGGCATATATATAAATACAATATAAATAAAATATAAAACCTTCACTTTCCCTACAATTAAACACCCAGCTTTGTTTTTCCACCGATAAGAGGTATTCAATATCTACATATCATGTATCTGAAGTAATTTTAGCTAATCAACGTTCCACGTATATTATACTCACATAAGCATACATGTTAAAATATCCCTTGGATTTGAGTCTACTATTAATTGTGTAAATTAGATTTAATTCGCCACTCATCTCTTACTAAGTCTCTATCTATTACTCTCTCTATCCTTCTCTCTCCCTCCCACTCTTTCTTTCTTTCTCTCTCTCTCTCTCTCTCTCTTTTTCTCTCTTTGTCATACACACACATACCATATTTTGGTTTAATCACGCAAGACTGTCTGAAGATACAGGCTTCCAAGTCTTAAAATGCAAGAACTACTGATGTTATTACTTTTTACCTTTTCTTTTGCAAAACTCAATCATGTTCTGCAAAAGTAAAAACAAAAAAAATAGTTATTTTCGTCCACAAAGCAACCAAACCAAACATCATGAATAAATATTTGGAAATATAAACCATAAAGACATTTTTTCCAAAATGACTGGATTCGACATTAAATAACCTTAAAAAGTCAATATGTCATAAAACAAAACGACTAACCCAAACATCATTATTAAATATTTGAAGATATAAAAAAAAAAACTTGAAAGCTTAAAACCTTTATTATAAATTTAATGGATTCGGTGGTTGATTGGCCGTAAAATAAAGCAGTCAAAGCTAACGTCACACTATGTTCTTTTATCATTCGCTCTCATTTCGTGCTCTCTCTCTCTCTCTCTCTCTCTCTCTCTCTCTCTCTCTCTCTCTCTCTCTCTCATTATTTACCATCAAAAGGCAATAATACATTATATAAATAACTAAATAACTCTTTCATAGCTTAAACGTAAAAAATTGTAGTCGACATTAATTCGTAACGAATTATTTCTAACGATGTTTCTATTTACTTGCCTCCCCCACGAGGGCAGAGATGGATACAATCCAAATTGTAGTATCAAAACAGATACTACAATTTGCTATGTTTACCAATAAAAAATTATGCATTTAAAAATGGTACATTTGGATAAACATAGAAATCCATAAGAATAGAGTAACTATTCCTGTGAATACTAAGTAGCGCATTTGTCTATTAGATTTCACAAATATGTTTCTTAATACAATAACTATAAAGTGATAAAAGGTAAAATGTCAAATGACATATCCAGATAATGTACAAACATCATGCAAAGCGTGTTATTGTTTTCTGAACAACTAGTTTGTATGTAAACTCTGATAATGCGGAATAGAAAGACATTTGTAAAGTAAATAACTGAAATTATACGAAACTAATTCATTTATTATAAGGCGAAATTTTTAGCGAAGCTTAGAAGAAAACTGCAACTCGTGTAACGTATGAGGGCAGATTACTTTTTATGCTTGAATTTTGGTTTCTTAAATTATGGTTTTTCATTTTTTCCGCTTTAAGTCTCAGAACAATTTTGTCCATTTTATTCGCTCCGTGTTTGGAAAAAGTTCTTTGATTTCAGTCTCTCTCTCTTCGGTTGTCGGTCCCCACACCCAACTCCTCCGCTGCCACGGCGCCAACTTGTACGAACTGCAGACTCCAAGACATGTCAAATTTGTTATGCAAACATCTTCTCCATCTTTTGCTTCTTTTTAAACACATCTGTTCTATTTGTGAGGGGAGGGGTATTAGTGGACGGGAAGGGGAAAATGCGTACCGAAAAGCAAATCGGTTGAAGTTAGGTATGGAGTAGAAGTCACACCACGTGAAGTCGAGACCGTACTTTTTTCAGCCAAGGGGCATGAAAGTATGTTGAAAGTAGAAAAGAAAAAAAGAACGATTTGGTCGGCATAATGATATTAATAAATTACATAGAAAAGGAAAGAGTGAGCGATACAAGTGAATATATATATATATATATATATATATATATATATATATATATATATATATATATGTGTGTGTGTGGGGGGGGTTAATTATGAAGAAATATATACTTTTAATGTATATTTCAAGAAAACTTTTTTATCCAAATACCACAATTAATTTAGCTCAATAAAAAAGAATTTACATTTCAGAGCATATATATATCGAGAGTAAGCAAACCAACGATATATTTACTTCACACTCATGTTATTTTATAAGTAGTATAATTCGTCTTACAAGTGTTTCGTTGTATTGTGGACGTACACCAAACAACTCATCAGAGACAAGTTTATATTGCTCGGAAAAAAGGAAAAAAAGGAAGTTTTATTTCCTTGGTTTGAAAGGGATAAAAATTGGTAAAAAGAAAAAGAGATCCTTAAAAGTCATAATGTCAAATATCTTAATTGTTATATAATTTGTTAGAACCTTTCTTGATTAAAAAATGCTTTGGAATTCAGTGCCCACGAGGAGACTTTTTTTATTTATATATGACCATATTTGAATTCAGTACAATCTAAGCCATATTTCTGAGTTTTCGTATTTAGTTTAAAAAATACTGAAGGCAATAAAGCATTCATAAAGAAATAGATGTTGTCCATAAATATTATTATTATTATTAGACTACCCGTGACCCGTTGGGTCAGTATGTTATATTAGCTATGGAATTCATGTATGAGCATAAGACTTGTGACGTAAAGAAAATAGGGTTTTTTTTTTGACATAACAGAAACATTTCTATGAAATTATATTAAAACGAAAAAAGAATATAGATAGATTTCTATGAGTCGTTCTGTTTATTATAATTGATTATTTTTGGAAGAAAAAAATTTACAGTTACTGAATTATAAGTGGTTGGCCATACTTATTGGTAAATGTGCACTGAACAGATACCACAATACTTACTATAGCTAAATTCAAATTTTTATATATCTGCTTTTTTTTACATCGTTCATTTCTGTATTACGTTTAAGTTATTTAAAACCCCACTCTTCCCATGTTAAATAATAATTTCGAAATAATAAAGTTAATATTTCAGCGTTCCAATTGTTCTTTTGTTTTTTGTTTATTTTAACCCCCACTCTTCTCATGTTAAATAATAATTTCGAAATAATAACGTAAATATTTCAGTGCGCAGGTCATGCCTCCATGCGCAACCGGGTGTCGCAAAACGGAAAGTGGTGTACATACATCGTTACAAGGTCATTTGAGTTTTATAATTATATAGATTGTTATTATTATTGTTATTATTGTTATTGGATCACGTGGAGTTTTCACACAAGTCAACAAACGATCTGATTGGAGACCTATGGTGCTCTCTGGAAGCTGAGTGACAACAAGTCTCCCCAGACATCCAGCTCACGCCACCTCCTTCGATAGCATTTGCACATAAATTTGCGCCATCGCAGCAGCCTCTTACCATTGATTTCTCGCTGGTAGTGGGCATTGGTTTATACTGGAATTTGAGTGGCACTAAGCCTCGCCAAGATACCAGTTCTCTTCGCGCTTGTCCAGCGGAGGTCTGGCCAGCGCTCTCTCCTCGGTTTTTCAATCCTCCTTGACTCTTCTCGGTTCTTTGGTATCACTTTTCTATTGATGGGAGGGGAACGGTGATGAAACAATGGGAGGATGCATGGTAGGGGTGTATAACTTGTAGATATGCAGCTTCGGTGTTCTTCATTCCCTGTAACGCTTATTCATTATATTGTATTCTTGTATTATTCTCCACATTCTATGGTTTTCCTTAATATTTCAGTCGTTTTCATTATCGTTAGTCGTTGTATTTTTGCAGCTATTCCTCTGATTCCAATTTTTGCCATTCTTTTTTCAAAGTTTTTCGGAATTGTTCCTAGTGCTCCTACTATTATCGGTACTATTTTGATTTTCTTCATCATCCAAATCCCTTTTAACTCTTTGGCTAGCTCTGTGTATTTGCTTCGTTTCTCCTTTTCTTTCATACTCACCTGGGACAGCAAAGTCTACGATTTCACAAGATTTCTCTTTCTTGTTAATTGTTACGACATCTGGTCTTCTTGATTGGATGGGTTTGTCCGTCTGTATGTCCATGTCCCATAGGTTTTTGTGGTTCTCGTTTTTGAGTGCTGTTGCGGGGTTATGCTTGTACCATTTTTCTGTACGCTCAAAATGAAGCCGTTTGCACAATTCCCAGTGCACCGCCCTCCCCACTTGGTCATGCCTGTTTTCGTATTCCTTTTGGGCCAGTTTGCTGCATTCATTTACTATATGGTTTATCGTTTCGTCTCTTTGTCCACAGAGTCTGCATTTGCTGTTTTCTTGTGTTCTATCGATCCTTGCTTTGATATGGTTGGTTCTTATCGAGTTATCTTGTGCTGCAGTTATTAGAGATTCAGTTTCTCGGTTTATATGTAATTTTCGCATCCATGTCCAGGTGTTTTCGTTATTCTCATCTTTTGTTATTCTTATGAATCTTCCGTGGAGTTGTTTTTCTTTCCATTTCTCTTTTCTCGTTTTGTCATTTGTCTATCTGTTTTCTGTTTTGTTGATTTTTTTCGGTGTTTTGCATTATGTATTTTTCTAGTTCTTTTTTTTGTGTGTGTGTGTGTGTGTGTGTGTGTGTGTGTGTGTGTGTGTGTGTGTGTCCTTCACACAGTCCTCTCCCGCTGTCTTTCCTTTTCACGTAGAGTCTGTCAATATCGTCCTTTGGATGTAGTGCATTATGCATGGTCATGAGTTTCCTGGTTTTCTGGTCGAGCTGTCTCAGTTCTTCTTTTGTCCACCCTATAAACGGTCCAGAGTATCTTACTAGTTATACTGCTCATGTATTTATACCTTTTATTAGGTTTCTGCTATATAATTTCGTTTCCAAGAGTTTTCTTGTTCTCCTGGGGTATTCCTTTCCAATTTTCTATTACATTTCTGTTGCTCTGATGGCGTCCGCTTCCAAAATTCCTAAGTATTTATAGTCGTCTTGTTCTCCTAGTGCCCTCATTTCTGTTTGGTTGGGTAGTTCCATGCCTTCTGCGGTTTCCAGCTTTCCCTTTCTTACAACGAGTAGTGCGCGCTTTCCCTATTCCAAATTCCATTTGGATACTTTGGCTGAAGATCCTGGTAGTGTTAATTAGTGTCTCTAGCTCCTTTTCGGTCCTTGCAAAAAGTTTCAAATCGTCCATGTACATCAAATGGTTCATTTTTTCCTCTGTATTGGGGAACTTGTATCCGGCTTGACACTTTCTCAGAATGCTATTCAAGGGCATCATGGCTATGATGAACAATAATGGTGATAATGAGTCTCCTTGGAAGATGCCTCTTTGTATGTTAATTTCTGTTATGTTAATTTCTGTTAGCTGTCAGTTCCAGTCTCCATGTTTTCATTGCATTTTCTATTAAGTTGGTGATCCCGCTTGGTATTTTATACATTTTTAGGCATTCTATTATCCATGCTTGGGGGATCCTGTCTTATGCTTTTTTGTAGTCGATCCATGCCATTGCTAAATTATTTCTCCTCTTTTTTACCTCCTTTAGGATCTTTTGATCTATATATAGCAGATCATATGTTCCTATTTTCCCCTTTTGGCATCCTTTTAGTTCCTCGGGGATGAGTCCACGGTTATTCAGGGAGTGGTAAATTTGTTCCATCAGTTGTGCTGTTACTATCTTCCACATGATGGGTAAGCACGTGATTGGCCTATAATTGCTGGGGACGGTTCCTTTCTCCGTGTCCTTCTGTAGCAGTGTGGTTCTACCTTTTGTCATTCAGTCTGGCACGCTTGCTTCCTGTATACATCTTCTCAGGTTTTGGGCTAGCCTTTCGTGTAAGGTTGTGAATTTTTTGAACCAGTATGCATGTATCCCGTCGTGTCCCGGTGCTCACCAGTTTGCCATTTTTCCTATGGTTTTCTTTAGGATTTGCTTGCTGATTTCATTCACCGTTCCTTCTTCTATTTCGTCCTTTGAATGTAGTGCATTATGCATTTCTTTCATGTCTTTCAGCCATTCGGCATTTCTATTATGATCTCGTCGCTCTTCCCATATGTTACTCCAGTAGAGTTTTGTTTCTGACGGATTTGGTTGTTCTGTTTTTGTTTTTCCTCCGTTCACATTTTGCCTTTCATTAGTTTCAAATGTTCTGTTTTGTTTGCATTGTTAAGGTTTATATCTATATCGTCTCAATCTCGCTTCTTTTGCTTTTATTTTTTCGTCCAATTCTTCATGTTTCTTGTTTAGCCTCTCTCTGCCAGTTACATTTCCAATATTCCATTTTTTCCAAATTGTTTTCTTCCTGTTCATCATTTTGGTTTCTTTTTTATGTTTGCATATTTGGGTTTCTAGTCTTATTTCCCATCCAGGTTTTGTCGGTCCGCTTGTCCCCGGTTTTCTTATTTGAGATTCATACTTACCATTTTGGCGACTGCGTAAATGAAGTTGTTTAAGTCTGTGATTGTGTTTGTTGGAATGTGTGGGAGGAGGTTGTTTACCTTCTCTGTTTCTGTTTTTAATTTCTTCTGCTCTTGGTTCCTTAACGATAGAAGCTTTGTTTTTCCTCGTTCATGAACTGTGTTATTTTATTTATTTCATTTGCTTCATTCTCTGTTAGTTCTGTGTAATTGTTCTCGGTTTCAACGTTTGCAGACTTCGGTTTTCGTAGATCCTCGGCCTTTGGTGTTTTTACTTGTGAGGCTTCAACTTGTGGGGTTGCTCTACATGCGGTTCCCTTGGGGGATGTTTCTTGTTCAGTTTCATCATTTATTTTTCTCTGAATTTCTGCTAGTTCTAGTTTAGAGAGCCAACCTTTCTTGAGTATCAGTCTTGCTTGGTCCGCAATTTTTTGTTCTGTCGTATGGTAGTCACTGAATAGGTCCCATAATTCTTTCATTCATTTCCGATAGCTTCCATATCTATATTTAGGATGACTTCTATAATAGCATTCCATTACGAGTATATTCTCTTTTGTTGTCCATTTCTTTCTTCGGTTTTTTCCATTTTGATGATTATCACGGTGTGCAGTGTTTGTTCGGTATCATTTTGTTCCCTGAAATTAGAGGTTATGCTTACCTGTTCAGCGTCCATGTTATTTGGGTTTCTGAAATTAAAGAGTTGGCCAACATTTGCAGGATGACGACCGGGTCACCACTATGCTGGCTACCGAAGGAGCACCTGCCGATCATGACACTAGATCTTTCTTCTGGGTCCCATGGTTTGGATTATTTATAATTGACATTTTTCATATTTTGGTGTTTGTAGCAATACCGAGCCCAGAATTGTTTTGCCTGTGGTTCTGACGCAGGTATAGTGTTTGGCTCTCATGTATACAGGAGGTATCGTGCACTATCACATAATACATACCAGTCATAAACAGAAGGTAAAAAATAAAATAAAAAATACCTAAAAAATAAAAAAATAATAAAATAAAAATTTTCAACTAAGTATTCTACTGAGTAAAAGTCGGTAGTAATGTTCTAAAAGGAGGCGTTTGATGATAGGTCTACTTTACACCATACTGGTGAGCCGCTAGAAATGTTGGATGGGAATAAGACGAGGTAGGCAATTTCCCCTACTGCTGTGGTAGTATTTAATTCCCTCGTTCTAAGCAAAATTTTACGTTGATATCGCAGAAAGGATTGCGTCCTGTTATAAATTCGAAGTAACATTTAGCTATATAATTCGCCTGTCGCCCGCCTGGCTATTTTTCGCATTCATGTTAGAGGATTTTCATTAGTAAAATTTGAATGGACGGGCAGAATTATACATTTATATCGCAATAGAGACTGCTTCCTGAAATAAATTCGAAGATTATTATTATTATTATTATTATTATTATTATTATTATTATTATTATTATTATTATTATTATTAATAATAATAATAATAATAATAATAATAATAATAATAATAATAATAATAATAATAATAAACCTTAAAATTAATACGATTAAATTTGCCCTTAAAATGTATTTTTAGCAGAACTCATACGACACTAAATTTGATAGAACATCTGCTCAGCAAACAGATTAAACTATATTAAATAATCATGCTCGGTTAACCGAGAAGTAGTCTAGTATTTAAATAAATGTTTATTTTTAAGATTTTGGTGTATTCATATGAATTTCTAAGCTTGCAAATATTACTAAAATATTCATTCTTCAAATTAAATTAGAGACTAGGCAAATTCATATTATTTTTTTTTATTCTAATTAACTGAATTTAGGAAAACTCGTCCCGGGAAAACTCGTCTCCGGAAAACTCGTACCCGGAAACTCAACCCCGGAAAACTCGTCCCCTTTCTCTAGATAAGAAAACTGGTCCCTTATCGATTGAAAACACATTTTATGATCGTTCTTGAAGGAGATATTGTTTTTTAAAATAGACTATAGCCCCACATAATATTTTTTTTAAATATTTTTACTTGTTTAATGTTTTTTTTTCTTTAAATAAAATCGATTTTCTAAGTGTCCATTTGCTACCTAACTTATTTTAAAGCGTTTATTATGTTCATAAACGAGACCGCATATTTTTTAATATTAATATAAAAGAAAGGGTAAAATCGTTTTTTCTACCTCGCCGACTATGTTGTTTGTTGTTTAATTTATTTGGAATCGTTTATTCGGTAAAGAAATAAAAACACAGAAAACAAACAAAAAACATGTCGAATGTTACGTGAGAACGAGACATGAGGGTATATCACATCTTAGGGGTCTTGATAATCGCTAAAAAATAGAAAATTAAATAAATTACTGAGGGGGATTTGGTTTTCAAAAGAAAATAATAAATTTTAATATTTTTTAAAATATAATTTAGAGAGGGGGGTAAAAACTATATCTCCCTCCGAAAAACAACCAACAAAAAATTAAATTAAAAAGATTCTTGATTAACGATAGCGGATTTTTCAATAAAATTGATTAATAAATTTATTTAGTGATTACTTTTTCTCTTACTGATTGATTTTAAAATTTTTAAGTAAAAATTAAAAAAATTAAAAATGAGTTAACGAGAGATTGTTAGCACATGGCATCTCTCGCGCCAAAAAAATATTTCGCTTTTAATTTATTAGTAAATTACAAAATTTGTTTTTGTTCTTATTTTAACGATGTTTTTTGGAGTAATAAAAACAATAATAAAAACAAAACAAAAAAATTAAAAAACAGGGAGCGATTCGATTCTTCGTTACTTTTTTGTTTTGGTTTTTTAATTCTGATAGTTTTTTTTTTGTTATGTTTTTGTTTTCTCTCATACCAAATGCACTCATGCGTTATTTAAAATTATAATTTTATCAATTATCAACATTTATTGTCGTCCTGTCAAATTTTGCAAAATTATAAAGTTGATATACAGGATAGTGAGATTTGGGAAAATCTATGTGATCGGTTTTCGGCCAGAAATTTGACAGTTAAGGAGTTCAACGATTTGACCTTTGAGAACTCTACCAAACTCCTCCGACAATTTTGGGTCTAAACACTTGAAATTTTAGATATAGGTTCCTTGGACATGGATCTAACTTAATAACTTGATTTGAGCCCAAAACAATAAAAGTTTAAGAGGTCATAATATGGGTAAAATTTTAAAAAGTTTACCTTTTTTTTTTCTTTTTTTTTTTTCTTTTTTTTTTTTTTTTTTTGCTTAGCGTAGACCTCCAAACACCCGCGCAACGTCGGGCCGAAATGCTAGCATTTTATAACTTAAATTAAGTAATTAGTTTTGCATATAAATCAAACATAAAATGATCCTCCATTTTCGGGCCATCATAATTTTTTAGGGTAGTTAACTTTTTTCTATATCCAAGTCTGATTGACAAAATCGTGAAACCAGATGAAATCGCCTTAAAAAGTAAAAAGCACAGAATTTATTTCCGATAGCAAAAAAAAATTGCCCCAGTTTAAAAAAAGTTTTCTTTCACTAATAAAGGAAAGACTAGATAAAGTACAGTATCAAAACTGGTACTACACTTTAACGTAAATATTGATTCACGATGGGGACGGGTTACAATAAAAGAAATGTTTATAGGCGATATATAAAAATAAAAGTTTATGCCATTAGTTACCCTTTGGAGTTAGCATCTATTTAGTATTACACATGAAATCTGAAGAGAACACTTAAAATGAGTAAATATGCTAGTGTAATCGACAGATTTCTAAGATGATGACATGATTGAAACATAGTTATTAGCTGAGATTCCATATCTACTTTTAAATATAGATATAATTTATTTGTAATTTGCCAAAGTTCTTAATGTTTTCCCTTTACGCATTGCATCCAAAAATTCCATAAACCCATGAGATTTTTATCTATATCTTTCACTCCTGTTTTTTTCCATATTTAATCAATTTTACCATTTTTACTAGTGCCAATTTTTCCACGCCATTTTTATTGGTTCAGTTTGTACATAAGTTCCTATTTGTCTACTCTATTCGTCTATCATATTCTTAGAGAAGAATTATTTCAATCACCACAATATCAAATTTACTCAGGTGGTGGGGGTATCAACTTAAAATATCTCTAAAATATTGATAATTTTAATTTTAGTCATAACTCTAAAACCAAACTTTTTTGTTCTCGGTTGGTAGATGAGAAATCCTTCACGATTGAGACAATTTAAAAATTTTGTTTCTTCTCTCCACATTAAAAAACGATCCTGGTGTTTTACTCTGTCCTCGTGAGAAACTAAATAGGAACTCTAAAACTAGACTTTGTTTCCAAGAACGATCTATGTGTCATTATTAAGAAAATACGTCTATTATGTCAAGATAGAAAATCTATAATTATTGATTTTTAATGAAACTTTTGGATTACTCAGAAAAAAGTGTAAGATTATTTTAAACATTTCTTTTTAAATACAAATTTAAATAGTTATTTGAGAGATAATTTAGCAGTTATAAGTTTTCAAATTTCTACAAATCGAAAATAAATTGATTCAATTAATTTCAAAGCACTAGGTTTAAAGAATTCCAAACGAAAACTACAAACATTAATTATTTCAGAGGAGATATACTCAGTGACCGAATGACCTGACTGGACAGGGCAAAGACACCAGTACTAAAATATGTTCCCAGAACGGTTTTATGCTCAACTGTGACCTCTCTGAGAAGTTCCATATAAACGTTTAGTAAGTCGGTGTGAAAACAAATTTAAACATTTAGGTGTGAGATTCCCTCAGTGCAGTCCTTTAGTGTTTAGAAAAAGATTTTTTTCCTGATATGACAAATGTTAATAGATGTTGATTCCGGTGGCTGTTTTTCTCATGCAAATCCATGAATGGAGAGAAAAAAAGCCAAAATAAAAAATCTCCAAGTTTTGACATCCAAACTACTTTTTAAATTACTTAATTATGAATTCTTTTTTTTTTTTAAATAATTACTATTAAATAAATATTTATATAAAATGGACCTGAAAAGGGCCAAATTTGAAGCCAAATTTGTAAAAAAAAAAAGCCGAACTGATATTTTGAAGGCCAAACTGCTTGTAAAAAAAGCCAAATTCGCGAAATTTAGCTTTAAAAAGGCCGACCCGGCAACCCCGAGATGGAAAGAAAAACCAAACTGAAATTTCTATTGGTAGGTGTTGGGTGAGTCTGCAGCACTCATTCAAAAAGACAAGCCGTGGCGAGTAAGTCTGTCTAGGCGAAAGATATATGAAAAGAAGATGGCGAAAAAAGAAGGGAAAAAGCGGGAAAACGAAAACCAGGTGCTTATAAGGAAGAGGGATAAAACAACGCGCGTAGTCTATAAAATTGAAGCTAGTATATATATATATATATATATATATATATATATATATATATATATACACGCAGATCGGGCCGGCTTTGTTCGGGCCCTATGTACTGTTCATAATTTGCCCTATGCATGAATACCCTTATGTAAAATTTCTAATGTTTAGACCAGAAATTGGCTAGGTAATTTGGTAGAGACCGCAGAAGTAATTTTTAAAAAATTTGATCCCAATTTTGACCATTTACATTTATTGTTTTAGTCTCAAATAAAAATAAAAAGTTTGACCCATGTCCCTGTTTCCTACATCTAAAATTTGAAGTCTTTAGAATCAAAATTGACGGAAGAGTTTAGTAGAATCTGCAACTCTTTCAACTTCAACTTTTTGTAGCCAAATTTTCGCCCCAAAACTGATTAAAATTCTTGACGCATGTCTGAATAGCCGTTTTGTAAAATTTCAAATGTTTAGACCAAAAATTGGCTGAGTAGTTTGCTAGAGACCGCAATGGTCAAATCCTTTGAACTTTGACCCTTTGGAAGCTTAAATTTTCAACCCAAACCGATTAAAAAGCTTTCCTTATCTCTGAATACCCTTTATGTAAAAGTTTAGATTAGAAATTGGCTGAGTAATTTGTTAAAGATCGCAGAGGTCAATTTTTTTAACTTTGATCCTAATTATGACCCCTTAACATTGATTGTTTTGGTCTCAAATCAAATTAAAAAGTTTGATCACTGTCCAAGTAACCTACATTTAAAATTTCAAGTGTTTAGACTCAAAATTGGCGGCCAAATGTCTGGTCTAAAGCCGATTAAAATATTTTTCCCAAATCTCAATACACCTTATATTAAATCTCTACTCTTTAGACCGAAAATTGATAGAGTACTTTAGTAGGGAAATGTACAAATACAGACACACAGACAATTTCACTTATATATACTAGCAGTTCCGCCCGGCTTGTCTCGAACCCTATGTACTGTTCATAAGTTTATGTGCATATGTATATATTAAAAAGTGTGAATATATACGGCGATGCCTTTCAATATAATAGTCCACTTAACTATCATAGAGAAAAGTTGGTAGAGACGGCAGACGTCAATTTTTTTTTTAAATTTGAACCCAATTTTGTCCCCTTAACATTTATTGTTTTGGTCTCAAATTAAATTAAAATGTTTGACCCATGTTCACGTAAGCTACATTTAAAATTTCAAGTGTTTAGACCCAAAATTGGCGGAGGAGTTTGGTAGAGTCTGCAAAGGTCAATTTTGTAAACTTTGACCTCTTGCAAGCAAAAGTTTCGTTCAAAAACTGATTAAAAAGCTTGCTGTATATCTGAATACTCTTTCTGTAAAAGTTCAAATGTTTAGATCCAAAATTGGCTTAATAGTTTGCTAGAGATCGCAAGGGTCAAATCTTTTTAACTTTGACCATTTGGAAGCCAAATTTTCAACAACAAAAAAAACGCTTAAAAAGCTTGCCCTATGTTTGAATACACTTTATGTAAAATTCCAAATGTTTTGACCAGAAATTGGCTGAGTTGGTAGAGACCGCAGAGGTCATTTTTTTTTTACTTTGACCCCAATTATGACCCCTTAACATTGATTGTTTGGGGCTCAAATTAAATTAAAAAGTTAGATCCATGTCCAAGTAACCTTCATCTTAAATTTCAAGTGTTTAGACACAAAGTTGGCGGAGGAATTTGGTAGAGTTTTCAAAGGTCAAATCGTTGAACTTTGACCCCTTGAAAGCTAAATTTCTGGCCGAAAACATATTAAAAAGATTTTCCCAAATCCCTTATGTCAAATCTCGCGTCTGTAGACTGAAAATTGACAGAGTACTTTGGTAGGGAAATGTACACAGAGAGACAGACACACACACACACACAGACAATTTCACTTTTATAGGCATATATAGAGATCATTTATATTTGCATTGGATTCCTATAATCATGTACCTTCAATTTTTTAGATACATGGCTGGTCAAGCGTTACCCGGTCGTAAAATACACATACATATAATACGTATAAAAAATAATAATAATTTCTGCAAATTTCGTAGTTGCCATTATAGAACTAACTATCTATTTATATTATATTGTACCCAATATACGGTAGTTTAAAAAGTATGACTTCGGTGTCATCATCTAGAATCGAAACTAAAATTTTTAGCGCTCCAGCGTAGTCGTTATCGTTTAGATAAGAAAACTTTTAAAATTAGCGACTATAACGTGTAAATGTATAATTGCACATGAATAGAAGTAACAGGTTTAGTCGACTTACTCCTACCAAGTTCCAATTTTTTTCTATTTTGACCCCTTTGCAGTTAGAAACCATAACAAATTTGTTCCACAGGTTCAAATCCCATATATATTCGAGTCTGTACACCAAAAATTGAGAGAGGAGTTTGGTAGAGACCATTCGCGCGCAAACAAATGCACTTTTATATAGAGATAGATATACATATGCGATTGCTAGAAATTTGTCATCCTAAGTGCTACACAATTATGCACAATGTAGAAAATATGCATTAATAGAACTGAGCGTAATAGTTAAAAAAGAAACCATAAAAATGAATAATTAATTAATGAAAGTTGGTTTCTCAAAGGAACATGCAAATTAGTTAACCTTTGTGAAGTCACTCGCATATGCATGACTGAGTATATTAAAAAGTTTGTTTTAATAATTTTCAAACATAAAAGCAGGCTTTTAATATCAATGTCAGTGCAACAAACAACTCACATTAATATATATTATAATTAGATAATTACTCATTTTTACCTACTACTAGTGTTTTATGATTCCACAATCATCTGTGCAAGGTCACAATTCCCAAACTGCTTCTCTCAAATACGTATTTACACAAAGACGGTAGCAAAGAATTTTACTCTTACCGCTAAGACCTGACACAAAATATATAATCACCGACAATTTATTATTTCATTTTTAAATCGGTCTTTTTCTTACATATTACATTTCTACAGTGGCCGTTACGTCTACAAATGTACAAACAAAACAGGAATAGAAATAAATAAAAATCCCCATCGGAATTTTTTCTTTTTTAACAAACGCATTTTTGACTTTGAACACCATTACTTAAAAAAACGTCTCTCGCTGTCACATGTTCATTTTACCTGGTTAGCGGTACTCCTTTCTCCGACCGCACGCCGGCCGCGGCCAGTCATCCCACCCGGCTATTTTTCTCCCACAAGCGCATGTTGCTTTTTCTCCTTTTCCTTCCTCCCTCTTCTCGCGCACACTGCCTAATTTGTGTCTGCGCGATTTTCTGCTACTGTTGCTTCTGGTGAAAATCTTTTCGCATGCTGGACATCCTTCATTGTTGCCGATACTTTCCACGCACTCACGCGCACTAAAATAACAAAAACTCTCGTAATTTTACTTACATTCTACATGACTTCCTTGAAATCTGCTGGGTCCTTCAGCCTCACTTTCTTTCTTACTTCGAGCCGGAACTTTCTTTAGGAAGGGACTTTTCTCTCCTCTCACCGTTTCCTCTGCTTGAGCAAAAGCACAGTCACCTATCCATCTGAGTTCGGTCTTTTATTCCTCTCAAATCTTGGGAATTCTCGCGGTTAGTCTCACCCTCTTTCCCATAAAACCAACCACGTCTACCACTTTTTCTTCTTCCTCTTCTTCCTCTCTCAGCCCCTGTGTGTTGACACCAAACAGAGCAGACTATCTGTCTTTTGAAGGCAAGTGCATTAGAAGAATACTACTGCACTTCCCCCTTCTTCGTGGCAGAACAATGATTGTGTCTTCGCCAGGAATAGTTCCAACACTTATGGTGCCTTCATCTGGAATGCCATCGATTAAGTCGTCATCTTCACCCACACTGAGTGTCTGTTCACCCAGCGTCTGTGACTAATCTCTCACTACCCGTGTCTGAAGGCGTGTCAGAATAGGTCATTGGTGGTCCCAGTCCTACTATAGGTCGCAGGTCTCTCACATGACATGGCATTCCATCGACCGATATATTTTGCATACTGGTATTCCCAGTCACATGTCCCACTCAGTACTTCCGTGTATCATCCGTGTGGGACTTTTACCCACACTCACTCACCCGTTTTGTAGACAGTTTGCTGTTGATTGTTTATCAGTGCCATTATTCTGCAAATTTCTTTAAGCCGGGATGCAGTACCAATGAACTATATTGGCAGGTGCTGTCGCAGAGGACAAGTCATCCTTTGGCGTAATGTTGTACCAATATACTGCCTCCGGTATGGTACACCGTTTTCTGGCTGCAATCATTTTGACACTTCTATGACATCGCTCCATGATGCTGTTACCAGAGGGAACATATGCACAACGAAGTCGAAGTCTGATTCTCCCTTCGTCCATGAAGGCTTTAAACAAGCTGCTGAAAGGCATTGTCATTATCCATTAAAATCTCCGACGGCGGACATCGTTCATAGAAAAGAGTCTTTAATTGATTGAGTATACATTTTGCATCCTGCCGGCAAACCTAGCGGGGTCACAGTCAATCAGTGTCAAAAAATGGGCCCCATCATAATGAGTGATATCCTATCCTATGCCATGCTTGGTCAACATTTAAATTCTCCTTTGACCAGTGCATGGGTGACGGATCGATTGACCGACACTCTTCGCATTCTTTGATGACGGTTCTCACAGTGGCCTTGGAAACCCCAGGGTTAACTCGTTTGACAAAGTAGAGTGTCCGCTTCACATTAGGATGGCCGCTTTGTTGGTGAACAATTTTGATCTGGTCCAATCTGACCGAGTTCACGGATGCAGTGCAGACAGGTTGCACAGGTTCAGTGTTCCTCTTAATCGCATCAAGCCACTGCTGAGGTACTATCGTCAGTTGGTCCGCCTTGTTTTGGCTAGATTTGACCAAGAGTACATCCATCGACAGTGCATATTCCTTCACTAGTTTCACTATTGTATTAAGACGCCATCGGATGAGCATCTCACTCGTAGCTTTAGTCCGTATTCTGGCTCTGCCGGTAAGGGTATTCGAGACCTGTGAGGTTACGATCAGGATTCGGTTCTGATCTTCCTTCATCCAAGCAGGCTTCCTCCTCTCACGTTGAGGCCTCTGGGGACCAACTTGTAGGGGTTCACATTTTTAGATTCATTACAGATATTCTCGTCCAGTTGTAAAGAACCGCAATATGGGGCTAAGTTGAATTGGGGTGCATGGTTCGCTTCTCGATGGATCTCGACTTCCTCCTCTTCACTGCCATCACTGCACACCGGCAGGGTCACACAACGCAGATCTAGGATGTGCCGGCGAACGCCATTCACCATCATGTTGTTCTGCGACTGCTTTCCCGTTACGACCCCCCTTCCCCAGCGAGTGGTACATTTTGCATTGCTTCACCCACACCTCCTCACCCACTTTAATGGTAGCTTCTTCACCCTCAATTCCTACCGTTTTGTTGTATGGATGCCGCCACTTATATGCGAAGATGGCTCTATGAGGCACAATTGTCTCATCTTGTCTGGTTTTCGGTGAGATGTTGTACCAAAACACCGCCTCCATGGGTAAAATGTTGCTTTTTTCCACAGCAGCCTTGATGGTGCGATGATTCCTCTCCATTATCCCATTGCGATTCGGCCGATACACTGCCCTAAAAAATTGCCTTACTCCTCACTTATCTCACACCTCTTTAAAGGGTTCTGATCGGAAAGCGGGGCCATTGTCCATTAACATTTCCTCAACTGGCCCTTTCTCCAAAAATATTTCTTCAATGACCCCTCCGATCGCCCATGCAGCTTCTGCCCTGATCTCTCTCTAGATGGCAAACTTCCCCGGTCCACAGTCGACCATCGACAGATACAGCTTATGGCGATAATGGGTCACATCAATGGCCAATCACTTCCAGTCCGCCGCAATGTGTAACTTGCCTGCTTTGTGTCTGTATGGTCCGGGGTCTATCGATTGGCACTCGTGACAGTGCTCCACTACCTTCCTGAACTCCTCCTCAGTGGTTTCCGGGTATACCTCTCTTGTTTGGAATAACATCCGTTCTCGAACAAAGTGGTGTATTTCATGTAACCCTTTAACTTCTCCCCCTGAACAGCATACCGAGGAAAACTTCTTTCCCTCTTTCAGCCAGGCTTTCTTTACCCGTGTCATTGAATCCGCCTTGTTCTTTTCTGATGGGACCAGCACAACAGATACTCTCAACTGGAATTCCGCTATCAGATCTGTGAGTGCTCCGAGCCTGCGCTTGATCAGCATTTCTGCAGCACCTCTGGTCCTAACTCTCTTATCGCCAGTCATTGCCGACCTGATCCATGAAACTGCCGTTGCCGAATCGGATTTTTAATTATTTTCAATCCCCACTTCAGGGCCATATTGATTCCTTTCATAGCGGCCTTCAGTTCGGCTACGTTGATATGGTAGTTGTCATTTTTCTTTCTTAGCCACGCCGCATCTTCCACAGTTACACCTCCCATTGACGCCCAATGCGAGGCTGCTGGCATCGCACCAAATCATATCCGCGTCTCTGCCACTGACGTACCATTCCCCTTCACTGGGTCTTCTTTCGTCACTCTCGTGATGATTTCATGATCGTGACCTCCTTCGTCACACGACTCTCCCAGTTGCCTGTGCCCATTTGTCGTTTAATAAAGCTGCACGCTATCCTGAGCCAGCTGGCGATTGGATAGTGTCCCACCAATCTCCCGCAGACCGAGATGAGTTCTCGTTTTGTCAGGTCAGTTCCGACTTCGGGTATCGCATTCCCTCGTCTAAAGACAAGGCTTCCTTTTCCATCTCGCTATAGTTTCAAACCCAACACCACTCCTCCATCTAGGGACTCTGCCGGTTTTGCAGTCAACTCATACCTCTCGATATGGCCACTCACTTTCTCCGCTGTCACCTCTTCTTCCTCCACCAGATGTCGTAAATGTACGAACTAGTGACCTTGTCCAATGTACAGTCTTTACTCATCACCATCTTCAGCACGGCAGTCATAATTTTGGGGGCTGAGCTCAGCCAACGCCTAACCTCGTCAGACAATACATCTGCCCCTTGTACCGGACCAGTTGATGTTGCCAGAGTTTTTCATCGACATGGATCTGCAGATAGGCTGACTTCAGGTCGACACTCTTAGTGGCTCGCTCCATCCTCCTCCATTTTCTCATGACCTCTTCGCATACGTCAATCCCCTTTCTTTTTTATTTTATCTTTGTTAGTTTGAAGAGATCAAGGGACTCCTTCCTGGGGCTAACACTTAATTCTATTATGATTTAAACTTATATCCGAGGGCTCTTTTAAAGGTAGACACTGTTCCCTTTATGGCTGCTATCTGTATTTCCTTACAGCTTGGTTTTCCAGGGATTGCTTCTAAGTATTTTTGAAAGTTCTTTTTTATTAGGCCAGTTGCTCCTGTCACAACTGGTATAATGCTTATTTCTTTCAGAGACCATGTTGTTTTTAGATCATTTTTTAGGTACTGATATTTTGTTATCTTTTCCCGTTCTGTTCTATTAAGGCCAAAGTCGTTTGGAACTGTGACGTCGATAATGAGTGCAGTTCTTTCGAGCTTGTTCCATATTACTATATCTGGCTTGATGGCCTTGTCTTTTATGTATCTGCCCGCCTGTATGTCTTTGTCGTAGAACACTGTCACTTTTCTATTTGATGTTATCGGTGGTGGTTCATGTTCCCAGACGTTCGACGACCTATCTAGTTGCATCTCTCCACAGATCTTCCAATATAAGTATCTACATACTTTGTTGTGGCAGGCAGTGTAATGACCAACGGCTAGAAGGATCTTGCATCCAGACATTAGGTGGCTTGGGCTTTCAACAGCTGAGTGACAGAATCTGCATTGGTCGTTTTTTTGTGGACCAGCCATTTTCTTAAATCCATGTGTGAGCAAGCCTTAGTCTTGTGCAACTATAATTAATCGTTCTTCATCAAATGGAAATTTGTCACTTTTAAGCCATTGTAGTGAAGCCTCCTTTTTAATGTAGTTCTGGTTCAGTTCTTCCATGAACCTGCCTGCTATCCTATGTTGTTGCCATCCTTCTAGTCTCGGTTTTTGTTTTATTTTACTTCAGTCAAAGTTCTCAGAAATCAAGGGCCCCACAACCTGGGGCTAACACTTGAAATCTAAATGAGATACATAGATATTCGAATGTTCCATTAATGTCTTTATCTTTCAAACACTGAGTTAGTAAAGAAATGTAGAACATAATTTTCCTCTCCCCAATTAACCATTTTCTTATGTTGTAGTATATCTTTCATTTTGGTCTCTTGGTTTACTGGATTCCAGGACAAGAATGTATCTACTCTAGTGGAGTATCCAGCTTCGTGCTATTACTTGAGGTAACATCACTTGGAGAAGGTGCACCATTCCTCGTAAAAGCTAATGTGAGTTAGCCATAGTGAGGAGATCTTATTTGGGCAGCGAATACTATGTTATTTTGAATATTTGGTCAGGGTGGCAGGCTATGTGTCTGTTTAATTCTCTGAAATCCAGTACAGGTCTAACTTTATTCTTGGTGGGTTGAACAACCACCAGAAATGGTAGCACTCCTTTTTCTTCCCCTGTCCATGGTTTCAGAATTCCCTCCTCTATCCACCTCTCCACTTCTTCCTCGAATCCTTTTCTTATTTCTCCTCACAGTGTTTTCTCATAGCAGCTTACTTTGTTTCGTAGTTCCTGAGGCCCGAAGATCCATTTCCATTCCACCGTCCACCTCTCACCATCGAACCTCGCCAGGAAATCCTCGTCCTCAATGCAGCAAGCCTCCGGTTTTTGCCTTCTGATGTTTCTATCACCTTCCACTCTTACCATTCCTACTGCATCGAGGTGTCCAAAAGTCACTTGGCCCCCTCTCAACATAGCGCCCCCCCCCCAGTTGGTTGATCGCACTTACACCTAAAACCACATCAACGCCACCGACCAGACGATCCAATACCAGGGCTCGCAGTCCAATGGGCATACCTTGAATCAGTACTTCCGCTGTTGTCTCTCCTAGGCATTTCACGTCCCTGCTATCCACGGTCCTAATACTGCTGGCTCCGCTCCATGACCTAGCTACATTCTTCGCTACCAACGTAGTGGTGCAGCCTGTGTCAACAAGGGCCATGGCTCTCTTCCCATTGACCACTACCGGTAACTGAGGCAACATTTCGTTGTGCGCCATTTCCACATAGAAGGAATAACCACTGGCGCAATGGCTCCCCTTCACTCGTTTCCTTGGTCCCGCGATGCAATAGCGGCTGATGTGCCCTACTCATCCACATCGGTAGCAGGTGATCCCCGGTCTCGACTCTTTGCAGTCCTTGATCAGGTGAGAACCCTGGCACCGGAAGCACTTGATGGCAGGTCTCCCCCTATCATCTCGCCACCTGTCTTTCGTCATTCAAGTGGGGCCTCATGCACGTATTTCCACTCACAGCTGCAGCCACCATTGGGCCCTTGACATACTTGACTAGGACTCTGGCGTGGAACAAGGGATGGTCCACTTCCATAGTATTGATCTCAGTGAGTCTCTGCATGTTCGAGGAGATTTCTTCTGGGAAGCCGTTGACTAGGTATAGCTTTACCGTCATCTCCAGGCTCCTCCCCACGTAACCAGCCAATCCAGACAGTCTCCTGATCTCCGCAGCAAAGACGTCAACAGACTCGCCAGTCCACCTCAAACTTGCAAGCTTGTCGAGTGCTTCAAATGGACTCTCAGCGAAAGTCAATTTCAATCTCTACTCCACTGAGGCAAGGTCTCCCTTATCTTCATCGCACATCTGCTGGAAAATTGCGAGGGCTTCCTCTCTAAGTATAGCGGCAGAATGGTGACTACGTCTTTGATTTTTTACAACCTTGCCACCATCTTTAATTTTTCCAGCCATTTAATTAGGTCACCCTCCCCAGTGAAGGGTCTCGACATCTGAGTGTTCAGTCTCCAGTCAGCCATGTTAATCTGCTTGACACGCTGAAATAGCTTGTGACGTTATGATCAGGATTCGGTTCTGGGGTTCGCGAAGGAGTGAGTTACTCACTCGACAACAGCACGTTTCTGCCCTTTTCTTTTCCAATCGACCACACCTGCCCTCTCGCCACCAATGTCACACCGCACAATCTGAACGCCAGCAATACGAAATACTTTTCAAGAGATATTCCCAACTCTTTTCTTTTTCTTGCAGGGAATTTTTCCCGGCTTTTATATCTTCCTATCAAGAAAAAAGGAAGAGATAACAAAAAAAAGATTCTCTCATCATGCACTGCCTTCCCAAGATACCCTTCGGGTATATAAATGAGCTAGCCATCCTTTCCTTTTTCTTTCCCAAAGAGCGATGCAGATACGCCTGGAACTTATTTCTCTTGTTTTTGTTTCTAACCATAACCTAGCCTTAAACGGTACTTTTTTTTTCCTTTCGCATATATCCCACAAGACTCATTTATGAACACATGCGGAATCGGTGCGTAAGGTGGGCATCTTTCAGAGGATTGCCAAGTTCATTCTTTAATGATCGCATCGAGTTCTGCTCGGTTGCTATGTTGGGAGTCCTTTTCTGGGCGTAACCATCATGCATCCTCTATCACAGTCCCATTATATATCAATAACACACCGGTAGTGAGAGGGCTTGCATCAACCCAGACGCCAAGAGCTTTGCCTTTGATGCACCATTTGCCTTGCGCCGGATCTTCTTTGTGGAATCTGGTGAGAACCTTCTTGATCATGGTGTTGAGAGGGGCGTTATTTACTTTGTCGTCCCACCCTGTAGTAACGTCAGATGCTCTCCTTTTGATAAATGCCACAGCAACACGAAGCCAACCACTCACAGGAAGGTGTCCAACCAACTTGCCAGAAAGTGAAAATATATTTCGTCGCGTGACGACATGAGGTATGTCTGGGATCTTTTCCCTCTTCGCCGATGCAAAGCATTATCCTCTCCCCAGACCTGCAAACTAAGCACTAGTGCACCATCCTGCAGTTTCTATGGTTCTTTGCTGAGAAGTCTGAAGTTGCTCAGATGCTCCTTCACATGTGCTGCAGGTACAACACTTTTGTCCACATATACATCGTCAATATAAGCGGATGTTGCCTGCTGTATATGCTTATCCTTCGTCAGGATAGCATCAACAATTGTTTGCTTGGTGGATAGTGCCACATTGAGTCCGAACCCCATTCGGGTCAGGCAATACCTCTGTCCTTTGATCACTGCTGTTTGATATGGCCACAGTGATTTCTGCACACTTACTTGAAGGTATGTTTTGCGAAGGTCCAAAAGTGATACATTTGATCCCACCCTCCACCATTCTCTCAATTTTTCGGTGCATATGTCTGCACGGGCCGTGAATGGGTCTACATATTTATTCAAATCACCTTTTGTTGATTCTGCTGAATGACAGCCATTAGTGGAATCAGGCCTTTTGGGGGCTCCAATTCCTTCTCTGGGTATGGAACCAACCATTCATTATTAATCCAGGCTTGTAGGTCAGCATCATAGTCTCCACAGGCTATCACAGGGCTATACTGGCACTCAATTGTATAATTTTTGTGGTGGCTGATCACCAGACCACATCCATGACACAATCCATGTTTTGGTGCGTTGGTTGAATTCCACACGAAAATCGGGTTGTTCCAGCTGAATGGTCACACCCAAAGTAAAGGCTGTCCCCAAAAAATGTGCCTTGCCTCCCTTATCAATATGCACCCCGCCAAATTTCTTTATGACGTCCATCCCTAGAAGGAGGTTAAACCCCAATGGTTTGCTGTCCACCACGAGTACGTCAATCTTCAGAGGATTCCTGTTGCCTAATGTTAAGGTTGTGTTGCCAATACCATGGCTTAACAGATACTTCCATCCTGCCATCAGAATTGTGATATTTTTTCGTATTTTGGGTTGGCATAACGACCCACTCACAACCGATGATGAGCAGCCAGAATCCATAAGTGCTATCTTATCTAATCCGTCGATCTTTATATTTATCACTGGGAGAACCTCTTCTAGTTTATGTGGGGAGAGAGTGGTGCTGACCTCTCGCCCCTTGCCTCATTTCCCGAACACTTTGATGCCACATGTGCTTGCTTCTTGCATCGATAACAGTATATCCCTGAAAGCACCTTGCCTGCTTTGCCCCAGGGCTGCCGGCAGTCTCTGACTGGGACAGCCACACTTGTGGCACCGCACTGTAACTGCATCCTGCTAGTCAGGAGTCGAAGGTTGGTCCACGGATACATAATTCTGCGTCTCCTGATTGCTGCAGTGATGAGGTCCTCTACTTCTGCTTCTTCCATCATAAGAGCCCAGGCACTGGCAAGAATCTGCTCCAGGGTCATCCGTTCAATTCTGGAAGATACCCGTAACTGTTGCCTAACAGAACTGGGGAGTCCTGACACGAAAGCGCAACTGAGCCATTGATCAGAGGGGTTTTCTACTGTTAACCATGTAAGATCCTGCAGGTAACTCAGGTATTCATCGACAGTTTCCTCATGGCGCAAATGACGGGAGACAAATTTGTCATATGCCACAAAATGGTACGGTGCAAAAGCCACGAAGAGGGCTCGTTTACTTGCTTCAAATCCGCCCTTTTGTCATGAGTTAATTTCCGGTATACAGACAGCGCGCCACCTTGTCAATACCACACATTTCACACACCAGTTCCACCTGTCTCAATCATTCGGACATTGTGTGACTGATGTTAAATGGGTTGGTAAACAGCAAAACAAAGTAAACCAAATACAATAAGCAAAAGTCCAGCCAGAATTCGTCACTGACAACTTTCTCTCTCAACTTCCAGCACGTCTCTCCCACTGCCTCTGCCAACAGACAGTTTATCAGAAAACTGACCCCATTCCATTTGCATCATCCCAGCCTTTAGTAAGTGTGCTTGCCCTCCTTTTTATGATGCCTATTGCCACGCGAGTCCATCCACACACTGGTAGGTGCCCCACAAGTTTTCCACACAAGGAGAATACTGCTCGCCTCGTGAAGACATCGGGCACTTCAGGAACTGCAGTTCCGCGCCTCTATTTCAAAGTTCCTCGCTCCTGTCGAACGTTCAGGCCCAAGACACGAATGCCATTCACCAATCGTTCTGGATCCTTGCACGTCAAACCAAACTCTGCCAGTTTGGCCCTTATACGTGATGATGACACAATGTCTTCATTCACATATATGTCATGAAGGTACGCCGATGTTCCATATTGTATTGTCTTTTCCTGCGACAACACAGTGTTAATAATGATCTTCATTATTTGGGGTGCTACATTCAGCTCAAAGCCTAGTCTGGTAAGGCAGTACCTCCTGCCAGCAAACACCACCGTCTGAAATGGCCACATTGTTTAACTGATTCGGACCTGCAGGTATGCTTTTCTTAGATCCAACAGGGACACATTGGAACCCTGCTGGCGCCACTCTTGTAACTTGCTGGCACAAACGTCAGCATCTGCCGTGAATGCATCAACATGCGCGTTCAGTTTGTGATAGTCCATCACTGGCCTTACCTTTGCTTTGTAATGCTAAGCGACCACCATCAGCGGAATCAGGCCTTTGGGAGATCCAAGTTTCTCATAGGGATAGGGAATCAACCAGCCATCCTTGATCCAATCACGAAGTTCCTCTTCATATGCAAGCCTCATTTGGTCGGGCACATGGTACTCTGTTACCTTATTTCGCAGTTTGGCTGGTTCTTGGTTTTCCGACCACTTCCATGCGGCTGTCCAAGCCGTCTGCTGCTGGTCAAACTCAACAATAAAGTCTGGCTGATCAATCTTCAAAGCAGCACACACTGGAACCTTCTCCTGAAACTGTATCGCCCCCGTCTGTGTGAACACCACCTAGGGCTCTGATGGCGTCATAGCCTAGAAGCAGGTCAAAGCTGAGCGGTTTCTCGAGTACTACCAGCGCTTTAATGTTATCTGAATTTCCAGCTTTAGTGCGAATGTTCACAGTGCCCACCCCGCGACATGTACCCGTCGCTCCACTGAGGGTGGTTAGGGTTAGTCTTCTTCTTCCAAGTGTGGCAGAGGCCCGCACTCACTATGGTGCGAGAGCACCCTGAGTCAAAGAGTGCTGAGCACAATGTCTCATTGACATAGACCTGAATGGTCGGAAGCGCCTCGTCTAATTTCTGTTTGGGGAAGAGATCAACGCTGGCACCTCGTCCCCGACCCCGTTTCCCGAACAATCCCAGGCTATATGACCAGTCTTATTACATCGGTAGCAGCGAATAGCTGTCAATCGCCGCTGGCAGTTCCTCACAATGTGGCCCTGGTCATTGCACCTATAACACATGACTTCACCACGCAGAACGGGCCCCTGGGACGGTCTATCCTCATTTAATGTGCTCTGTGCAGCAGCGACTACCGGTTCTCCCATCTCATAAGTATTCTTCATCACGGTCCTGGCCCAGTCTACCAGGTCGTTAAGGGACAATGAAGCTATGCTTGAGCTCGCCCGCAGGAGTTGCTTTGCTCCGGTTGGGAGCCCTGCCAAAAATTTGCATGCCAAGGCCCGCTCAGGCAGCCCACCAAACAACACCGTCAATTTCATCAGCTCGGCCAAATAAACGTCGACAGTTTCACTGGGATGCAAGGGTTTTACTTCAAATTGCTCCCAGGCAGTGGCGGGGTCGATAGCGAACGCCTTGTATAATGCCGCCTTGATTCTTTCATAATCCTGTTTTTCCTCAGGACTAAGCTGTTGATATACTGCGAAAGCCCCGCCGGACAGACGTAGAGGAACCATATGTTCAATGTTCTTCACACTAGACAACAGGATATGTAGTTCCACCTTCTCCACCCAGTCAAGTACCGGGGTCGAGCCGTCGAATTCCGGTATTAATTTAAGGTCAAATTTGTCCCCCATTATGCCGAAATCGCTTGACTTGGTAAACAGCAAAACAAAATAAACCAAATACAACACGCAAAAGTCCAGCTAGAATTTGTCATTGACAACTTTCTCTCTCAACTTCTAGCACGTCTCTCACACTGCTCTTCCAACAGACATTTTATCAGAAAACTGACCCCATTCCATTTGCATACATGTGCAGTGGAAGATAAGATCTCGTGAGATTCCAGGAGACTACACCTTATAAATCCATGGCTGCCATCTTTAATTCCTCTTTCTCTCAGATCCCATCCGAAGGTAAGTAGTATGACCGCACGACACACAAACGGGGGCGTTTTCGCCTTTGATTATTACATTCAACTCTACAGTGATCATGTGAGATGCCATGAAATTCAGGGATGAGACGGATATCAAATGCTTTGTCTGCCATTTGTAAGCCGAAATAGCTTGAAATCTGGTTGGCCCTTCAGCCTCACTTTCTTTCTCACTTCGAGCCGGAACTTTATTTAGGAAGGGACTTTTCTCTCCTCTCACCGTTTTCTCTGCTTGAGCAAAAGCACAGTCGCCTATCCATCCGAGTTCGGTCTTTTATTCTTCTCAAATCTCGGGAATTCTTGCGGTTAGTCTCACCCTCTTTCCCATAAAACCAACCACATCTACCGCTTCTTCTTCCTCCTCTTCTTCCTCTCCAAGCCTCTATGTGTTAACAACCAACAGCAGACTTTCTGTCTTTTGAAAGTGAGTGCATTAGAAGAATTACTAAAAAAAAATAACAAGATATCGAAATGGTTAAATTTCAGCATTGCCGTCTATCAGTTCATAATACATATAATCGCTCTTTAGAATGCTAGAATAAATTATCGAGCAACTCAAATGACATTTAAAATAGCCTGTTGTCCTGACGCCTAGGTTTATCGTCAGCAAGATATTTTTAAAACTCAAGTATTACCAAACAAAAACCAATAACTAACTTTCATCAAAATCTTTAAACACTTCTTAAGCTTTTTTTTACAAGGTGGTCACCACTTATCAAGGCCCGGAAGCCACTCATGGATAAGGGTTATTGTAAGTACAGTACGTTAGTGTGGATATTTTAGAGTGTCTACTTAAGGGGGCGGTTCATCAGGAATTTGTTTACGTTGGATTTGAAGACATCCAAGTTTTGTCAGAAGGGAAACTAAAACAAAAAGTAAATCGATTATTAATTCTTATAAATTAAAAAAAATTAACACAAACAAAAAAAAAAACGTTTAATACGTTTTAGAAATGTTTTTAAAACCAAAAACAAAACTGATTCACTAACACAAAATCGATTATTTACTTGCAACTTTGTATTACTTAGAGAGGATTTTCCAAGTTAGCTAAATTCCCTTTATCCGCTATATGCTATGTATTAAAACTTGAGGTGCAAATACAGAATAGTTATCTAAGCCCCCATGTTCCGCATATTTTAAATGGGTTTCTGAATAATGGCGTAATTATTTCAGCACTGTCAGTAAAGTTCAGAGATATTAATATCTTTAAGAACTGCTTTTTATTTTTCATAAAATACGACAATCGCATGCGAAATCTTCGACTGCTTTTTTCATTTCAATTTCTTTCTTCTCCAGGAGAACGTTACATCTCGGAACAAAAAATACTAATGCCATTTTTTTAGTTACCCATATCTCAAGTCTAACATGGTTATAAACTCCAGTGTCTTATTCAACGCCGCAAAGTCTTGGGTGCACGAGAACAGCACAACAGCATCTTGCTGAGCACACTCGCGCAATGTCCAAAAAACTTACATCGATTCTAAAGGTTTAACAACTATTTTTTTTCTTTCTCTCCCAACAGTCACTAAGGACATCCAACCATTCTAATATTCGTTTTTTCACTTGCGATTTCAATAGCCCCCTTCACCGGCCGCCGCCGCTCTACTAGTCGTTTCTTTTTTTTTGTTGTTGTTACAGTGGCTTTCTGTCAATAGCACTATTCTTAAATAACTTCTTTCGGTCTCCACCCCACATTAGTTCTTGTGTCGTTCAGAGCATCCTCTCTCTGAACAACATTTCTCTCTCTCTCTCTCTCTCTCTCTCTCTCTCTCTCTCTCTCTCTCTCTCTCTCTCTCTCTCAAACCAATTTTCAAAACAGTCAAAACCATCACGAACAACGCTTAAACATCTACCAGCTGTGAGACGTTTTCTTCCCCTTTTTTACGCCTATTTCCGATTTCCCAAACTTGGCCAAACGAGATTCGCTTCTACAGCCATTTACCTCACACACACACACACACACACACACACACACACACACACACACACACACACACACACTCACTCACTCACTCACTCACTCACTCACTCACGCCCACATGCATACACATAACTCTTTACAACTTGAGGTTTTGTTTTCGTTTTGTTTATAGAACGTTCCTGTTAATAATTATAGGATTATTCAGACGTTTCGATCATGCGCTTCAAACTGATCGATATAGAATCATGGATCCGTCACGTTTCAAGACGTGAGTCAGGAGATAAACAAATCAAACTTGCGCACCTAATTTTTTTTTATCGATTTAAATGAAGTACACTTCTACGCAGGGTCTCTTAAAAGTGTCTCAACTTTAAACCTAGTTTATAAAAATTCCCCGGTCATTGGAAATTGCCATCAAAATTCCGTTTGTATTGCTTCGATTTCCATGTTTTAATAACATTTTGAACTTGTCGAAACGAACAGTAAATTTGAAGATGAAAAATCAAAGAATTTCTTTTTTTATTTAAAATGAAAACATTATATTTCTGGTTTAAGGCCAAAATTAGAAAATTATCTCCGTTGCTCCTGCTTGGCCCAAATGTCAAGATTCAGTGTTTCGATTTTAGGTGGATCAGTTCATTCTAATGAGATTTCGCTCTTAACTGTCGTTAAAGTAGTTGATAAAAGCTATATGTTGTAAATCTATATTTGATGATAGATATATTTTTGAAAAGCTGTATTTGATGACAGACATATAATGTAAAACTGTATTTGATAATAAGTATGCGCTGTAAAGCAGTATTTGATGATGGATATTTGTTGATGGAAGATATATGTTGTAAAGCTGTATTGAAACCTGTATAAAATGATAAATATATATTTAAAAGCTGTAGTTAGTTAAAAATACGTTTTGTAAAGTTGTATTTGCTGACAAATATATATTGTAAAGCTGTATTTGATGATAGATATGTGTTTTAAACCTGTATTTAATGATAGATATCATTGTAAAACAGTATTTAATGATAGATATGTGTTGTAATCTGCATTTGATAGTAGGCATGTGCTGTAAAGCTGTATTTGATGATAGATATGTGTTGTAAAGTTGTATTTTGTGACTGATATATGCTTTAAAGCTGCATTTGATAAAAGATATATGTTGTATTTCATAACGGATACGTGTTGTAAAAATGTATTTCACAATAGATATATGTTATAAAGCTATATTTGATGATGGATTTCTGTTCGAAAGCTATATTTGATTTTAGATATAAGTTGTATAGCTATATTTGATGATAGATATATGTTGTAAAGCTATATTTGATGATAGAGATATGTTATAAAGCTATATTTGATGATATATAAATTATAATGCTATATTTTATGATAAATATATGTTGTAAAGCTATATTTGATGATATGTACTGTAAATTTGCACTTGATAAGAGATATATGTTTACATTCGTATTCGATGATAGATATATGTTTCAAGCTGTATTTGATGGCATTTATATGATTCAAAGCGGTAATAAATAATAAATAGGTGTTGCAAATCAGAATTTTTATCGAAACATGTGTTGAAAACCTGCATTTGATGATCGATATGCGTGTGAAATTGATTATAGGCTTTGTTTGTAAAGCTATATTTGTTGACAGATGTTTGAAATCTGCATTTAATGGTTCATGTTGGGAAGCTGTATTTAATGATCGATATGTGTAAATCTGTACTTGATGAGATATGTTTTTAAGTCAAGATTTAATGATATGCGTTGTAAATTTGTATTTGATGAGATATGTGTTTAAGTCAAGATTTAATGATATGCGTTGTAAATTTGTATTTGATTTTAGATTTTTGTTGTAAATTTGTATTTGATTTTAGATTTGTGTTGTAAAGCTGTATTTTATAATATGTATGTGTTTTAATCTGTATTTTATGGGAAAATATGTTGTAGAGCTGCATTTATTGATAGGTATGTGTTGTAAAGTGCGAGAAGTTAATAAACAGACCTTGTCATGATATACATTTTAATGATAGATATGTGTTGCTAGTCTGTAATTTCTGAGATATATACGTTAAAAAACTGTATTTTATGATAATTTTTTGTTGCAAACTTGTATTTGATAAAAGATGTGTGATATAAATCTGTAGTTTATGATAAATATGTTTACTACAGCTGTATTTGATGATAGATATGTGTTTTAAATAAATATATGATGCTAGATATATGTTGCATAGCTGTATTAAATGATAGATATCTTTTGTGAAACAGTATTACATGTGATGTACAGCTCAATTTAATTATAGATATTTAACATAAATCGTCATTTGATGTATATTTTACATCTGTATTTTATGATAGATATATGCACAAAGCTGTATTTGATGACAGATATGGTTTGCGGATCTGCATTATATTATAGACTAGCGGGGGTACCCGGCGTTGCCCGAGTGTTTGTTTCCGGGACGGGGGGGGAGTTTTAAAAAATGTTATGGTAGGTAAGTCGGAAGGATCAAAACCGAAGTCATGAGTAAAAGTAGGAAAATAAAGTGAAAAAAAAAAGACATCTGCAACGTTAACAGTTCGGCCACCAAGAAAAGTCCATTCCAGTTGTTTAGGAAAAAAAAAAAAAAACGACTACGGTAGGTCGGCGCGAACGTGAAAATATAATGTGAGTTGTCCAGCACGCTAACCACTACGCCACAGAGCACTGCAGCTTAGTTTAGTGATTTTAAATAACTTCACATGAAAGAACTACGAAGCCAAACCGGTGTTCTCTTCTCAACTGTTCCTTGTGAACGATCCCCAAACGGTGTTAAGTGGTGGCAGGGGGAGGAGGAATTTATTAGAGAGAAAATATTTTACCACTTCCATCGATCTTAACCGATTTTGGCCGTGACTTCTCAGCAGAAAAAGTATAGAAATCTAAGATTATTGAGGAATTTGAGAAATAATAAGCCTATAACACACCTCAGATATTGTTCTGCCGTTTGTGCATATTATATTTGCATGAAATATCTTGATTTTTAATCCTATTAATGTCAAAATCAGACGGGAAAAAATGAGTTCATTTTATTTATATAGAGAGAAGATATATGTTGTCATCTGTATTAGATGATGGATGTGTGTTGTAACATTAGATAATGTAGATAGTGTTGTAAATCTATACTTGATGAGAGATGTGTTGTAGGGCTGTATTTGACTATAGCTATATGTTATGAATCTAGGCTTAATGATGAGTATGTGTTGAAAATCTATACTTCATGATAGATATGTGCTGTAAATCTTTATTTGATGATATATATATATATATATATATATATATATATATATGTGTGTGTGTGTGTGTGTGTGTGTGTGTGTGTGTGTGTGTGTGTGTTTTGAAGAGCTTTCTTACTATATTTGATGATAGATATATGTTGTAAATTAGTGTTTGATGAAAGATATTTTTACAGCTTTATTTGATAATAGGTATGTGGTGTCAATCTGTATTTCATTACAGATATATGTTATAAAGCTGTATTTGATAATAGAAATGTGTTTAAAGTTATATATGATGATAGATATATGCTGTAAAGATTTATTTAATGATAAATATATGTTGTAAAGCTGTATTTGTTGCCATATAAGTGTTGTAAATTTGTACTGATGACAAATATATGTTGTAAATCTGTATTAATAGGTCTTGTTAATTTGTATTTGATCATAAGTATACTGTGTATAGATATATGTTGTAAAGCTGTATTTGATTATAGATGTATGTTGTAAACCTGTATTTCATTATTAATACTTGTTGTAAATGTGTATTTGATTGAAGATATGTGTTGTAAATCAGTATTTTCTTAGAGATATTTGTTTATCGATATGTGTGGTAAATTAGTATTTGAAAAAATATGTTGTTTAGCTTTATTTAGTTTTAGATCTGTGTTGTAAATCTCTATTTTTTATTTATGTGTTGTAAATCTCTATTTTTTATTTATGTGTTGTAAATCTCTATTTTTTATTTATGTGTTGTAAATCTCTATTTTTTATTTATGTGTTGTAAATCTCTATTTTTTATTTATGTGTGTTTTAAAGCTAAATTTAATAGGAAATATGTGTTGTAAATCTTTATTTGGTGATAGATATATGTTGTAACACTGTATTTAACAATGTGTTTTGCCAATCTGTCATTGATTTTAGATATATGTTTTATATATGTATTAGATTGTAGATCCATGTTGTAAAGTTTTATTTGATGACAGATACATATCACCAAGCTTTATGTTGGTATCGATATATGTTGTAAAGATGTATATCAATTACAGATATATGTGGTAATACTGTATTAGATGAGAAATATGTGTCACAAATCTGAATTTGGTAAAACTATATTCAATAAGTATGTGTTATAAATTTGTATTTTATAAAAGATATAAGCTGTAAATTTTATTTGATAGAAAATATGTTTTTAAAATCTGTATTTAATGATAGATATGTGTTCTAAATCTGTATTTGATTATGATTATGTGTAGTAACACTGTATTTTATAATGAGTGTATGGTTTGAAGCTGTATCTGATGACAAATATATGTTGTAAACTTGTATTTGATCAGAGATATGAGTTGTAAAGCTGTATAAGATGATATATATGTAAAGTTGTATTTTATTATAGGAATGTATTGTATATCAGTACTTGATAAAAGAGATGAGTTGTAAAAATTATCTGATTAAAATACGTGTTTTAAAGCTTTACTTTTATAGATATATGCCGTAAAGTTGTCATTGATCATAGATATATGTTGTTAAGCTGTATTGGATGATAGATATAAATTTTTAGAGCTGTATTTGATAATATATAATTTTAAAATTTATATTAGATAAGTGATGTGTTGTAAAGCTGTATTTTTTAATTTGTATTTGATTTTAGGTATGTGTTTTAAATACATTTTTGCTTATAGATATGTGTTATAAATCTGTATTTAATTGCACATGTATGTTGTAAATCTGTATTCGATGATAGATATGTGTTATAAAGCCGTAATCGATGATATATATATGTCATAAAGCTTATTTGATGATAGATATGTGCTGTAAATCTGTATTTAATAAAAGATATATTGTGTATATGTGTTGTATATGATGACAGATATATGTTGTAAATATGTACATGATGATAGATATGTATTTCAACTTGATGAAATATTTTTGTTGTAAATCAGTATTTTTAAGGTATTTGTTGTAAATCGGTATTTGATGATACATATTTGTTGTAAATGTATATTTGATTATAGATATATCTTTTAAATATCAATTTAATTACACATATATGTCGTAAATCTGTGTTTGATTATAGATATATCTTTTAAATATCAATTTAATTACACATATATGTTGTAAATCTGTGTTTGATTATAGATATATCTTTTAAATATCAATTTAATTACACATATATATGTTGTAAATGTATATTTGATTATATATATATGTTGTACAGTAGTATACGATGATAGATATGTATTTGATGGTTTGATGCTTGAATTATTAACTAAACCAAATTGTTTTAGGACTATAATGTTGTTAGGGTATGTTGTTTTAATCGAATAACATGCAAGATGAGAATAGTAGTCCGAATGATCCAAATAAAATAAAATTGAAATCCTTTTCTTTTCATTTTCATCATCATCATCATCATGTGCTGTCCTTGGTGTCCGAAGACGACTTCCATCATTCTCCACTTGTCACGGTTGCGACTGAGGGTCTGTCAGCTTCCAGTAGGGATCAACCTGTCCTTTAGATTTCGTTTGACGGTGTCACGAAACCTGAGCTTAGGTCTGCCAGTTGTGAAAACAGTATCTGTTTTGGTAGTCGGGAGTTCTCCATTCTGTTTACGTGCCCGGCCCATCTCAGGTTTTTCCGGATGAGCACGTCATACATGCTTGGGAGGTTGGCTTGTGATAGGATCTCCCTGTTGCTGAGAAACTCATACTACTTGACATTTAAAATCTGCCGGAGGGGTCTCATCATATAGGTGTTGAGTTTGCGGGCTACCAGTTTGTACACTGGCCAAGTTTTTGCACCGTATAAGAGTGACAAGAAGACGATGGCGCGGAACATCAAGCATTTAGTTCTGAAAGTCAGGTCTTTATTTTACCAGACCTTCTGTTTGAGTTTTCCATACGATATGGAGGCGTCAACCATTCTTGTAGAAATCTCCTCGTCTATTTTGTTGTTGTTCAGGGCCGTGGTCCCTGGGTATTTGAATTTGCTGACATTGTAAAGCTCCTGGTCTTGAATCTTAATTGGCAGGCTTGTTGCTGGTGATCCAGGGGATTGTTGGTACATCATTTCGGTTTTCTTGGTGTTAATCTTCAATCCAAAGGCCTTTGCTGATCCTGCGAAACGAGTTATTATGTTCTGAGCATCCTCGTGACTATGCGCTACAAATGCGGTGTCATCAGCAAACATGAGCTCCCGTACAAGTATCTTTGTTGTTCTATTTGCGGATTTGTATGCATTGACATTGAAAAGGTCTGCTCTCGGCCTAGATTCTATAAAAACACGCTTATCACAATTTCTAAAGGCATACCGAAGCACAACTGACAGGTAGAGTGAGCAGAGGGTTGGAGCGAGGACGCAGCCCTGTCTGACATAATTCTGCACATCGAACGGATCAGAGAGCTCTCCCTTCAGCTTAACTGTGGCTTTCATGCCTGAATGATGGGCTCTGACAAGGCTGCTGAAGTGTGCAGTAAAGCCAAGCTTAAGCAAAACTTCCAAAAGAGTGCTTCGATCCACCGTGTCGAAGGCCTTCGTAAAATCCACAAAGATCATGTACGGCCCTATATTTTGCTCAACACATTTTCCTGGATCTGTTTGAGTAAGAAGATAGTATCCGCTGTGCCTCTGTTTGCACGGAATCCACATTGTGCCTCAGGTAGCAAGGTTTCAGCGTGCAATTTCATGCAACCACAACTACAATGAAAATCTCTATTATTTTCGTCAAAATTTGAAATGTTTTCAAATTTTCACCAGATATGAGCAAATAGCTCAATTCTCTGTGGCTGCCAAAGGCAAAGGGAGTAAACTCAGACCAAATGCAGTTGGGAGTCCCTAACCATAACCCTAATCCTAACCCAAAGGCTAAGAAAGTAAACTCAAACAAAATGGGGTTTGGAGTCCCTAACCCTAACCCTAATCCTTACCCTAAACTTAACCCAAAGGCGAAGGGAGGAAACTCAGACAAAATGCGGTTTGGAGTCCCAAACTCTAACCGTAGCCGTAACCCTAATCCTAACCCCAAGGCAAAGGGAGTGCACTCGGACACAATGCGGTTTGGATTCCCTAACCCTAACCCTAACCGTAACCCTAACTCAAAGGCTAAGGGAGGAAACTCAGAAAAACTGCGGTTTGCAGTCCCTAACAATTATCCTAACCCTAACCCTAACTCAAAGGCTAAGGGAGGAAAATCAGAAAAAATGAGGTTTGGAATCCCTAACCCTAACCCAAACCCTAACCCTAAAGCTAACCCTAACTCAAAGGCTAAGGGAGGAAACTCATACAAAATGCGGTTTGGAGTCCCTAACACTTAACCTAACCCTAGCCCTAACCCCACCCCTAACTCAAAGGCTAAGGGAGGAAACTCAGACAAAATGCGGTTTGGAGTCCCTAACCCTAACCCTAATCCTAACCCTAACCATAACGCTAACCTTAACCCTAACTCAAAGGCAAAGGGAGGAAACTCAGACAAAATGCGGTTTGGAGTCCCTAACCCTAACCCTAACCCTAACGCTAACTCAAAGGCTAAAGGAGGAAACTCAGACAAAATGCGGTTTGGAGTCCCTAACCCTTACCCTAACCCTAACCCTAACCCTAACTCAAAGGCTAAGGGAGGAAACTAAGAGAAAATGCGGTTTGAAGTCCCTAACCCTTAACCTAACCCTAACCCTATCCCTAACTCAAAGGCTAAGGGAGGAAACTGAGACAACATGCGGTTTGGAGTCCCTAACCCTAACCCTAACCCTAACACTAACTCAAAGGCTAAGGGAGGAAACTCAGAAAAAATGCAGTTTAGAGTCCAGTCCCTAACCCTAATCCTAACCCTAACCCAACCGCTAACCCTAAAAGTTCCTAAACCTAACTCAAAGGCTAAGGGAGGAAACTCAGAGGAAATGCGGTTTGGAGTCCTAACCCTAACCCTAACCCTAACTCAAAGGCAAAGAAAGGAAACTCAGACAAAATGCGGTTTGGAGTCCCTAATCCTAAGCCTAACCCTTAACGCTAACCCTAACTCAAAGGCCAAGGGAGGAAACTCAGACGAAATGCTGTTTGGAGTCCCTAACCCTAACCCTAACCCTACCGCTCCCCCTAACTCAAAGGCTAAGGGAGGAACCTCAGACAAAAAATCGATTTGGAGTCCCTAACCCTAACCCTAACACTAACGCTCACCCTAACTCAAACGCTAAGGGAGGAAACTCAAACAAAATGCGGTTTGGAGTCCCTTACCTTAAGACTAATCCTAAGCCTAACTGTAACACAAAGTCGAAGGGAAAAAACTCAGACAAAATGTGGTTTGGAGTCCCGAACTCTAACCCTAGCCCTAACCCTAACCCTAACCGAAAGGCAAAGGGAGTACACTCAGACCACATGCGGTTTGGAGTCCCTAACCCTTACCCTAACACTAACCCTAACCTAACTCTAACGCTAACCCTAACTCAAAGGCTAAGGGAGAAAACTCAGACACAATGCGGTTTGGAGTTCCTAAACCTAACTCAAAGGCTAAGGGAGGAAACTCAGACAAAAAGCGGTTTGGAGACCCTAACCATTACCCTAACCCTAACCCTAACCCTTACCTAAAGGCAAAGGGAGAAAACTCCGAGAAAATGCGGTTTGGAGTCCCTAACCCTAAACCTAATCCTAACCCTAACCTAAACGCTAACCCTCACCCTAAATCAAAGACTAAGGGAGGAAACTCAGACAAAATGCGGTTTGAAGTCCCTAACTCTAATCCTAGCCCTAAACCTAACCCTAACCAAATGCAAAGGGAGTACACTTAGACCACATTCGGTTTGGAGTCCCTAACCCTAACCCTAACACTAACCCTACCGCTAACCCTAACTCAAAGGCTAAGGGAGGAAACTCAGAAAAACTGTGGTTTGCAGTCCCTAACAATTATCCTAACCCTAACCCTAACTCAAAGGCTAAGGGAGGAAACTCAGACAAAATGAGGTTTTGAATCCCTAACCCTAACCCAAATCCTAACCCTAAAGCTAACCTTAACTCAAAGGCTAAGGGAGGAAACTCAGACAAAATGCGGTTTGGAGTCCCTAACCCTTAACCTAACCCTAACCCTAACCCAAACCCTAACTCAAAGGTTAAGGGAGGAAACTCAGACAAAATGCGGTTTGGAGTCCCTAACCCTAACCCTAAAACTAAATCAAAACCCTAACGCAAACCCTAACCCTAACACAAAGGCTAAAGGAGGAAACTCAGACAAAAGGCCGTTTGGAGTCCCTAACACTAACCCTAACCCTAACTCAAAGGCTAAGGGAGGAAACTCAGACAAAATGCGGTTCGGAGTCCCTAACCCTAACCCTAATCCTAACCCTAACCCTAACGCTAACCTTAACCCTAACTCAAAGGCAAAGGGAGGAAACTCAGACAAAATGCGGTTTTGAGTCCCTAACCCTAACCCTAACCCTAACGCTAACTTCAAGGCTAAAGGAGGAAACTCAGACAAAATGCGGTTTGGAGTCCCTAACCCTTACCCTAACCCTAACCCTAACCCTAACTCAAAGGCTAAGGGAGGAAACTAAGAGAAAATGCGGTTTGAAGTCCCTAACCCTTAACCTTACCCTAACCCTATCCCTAACTCAAAGGCTAAGGGAGGAAACTCAGACAACATGCGGTTTGGAGTCCCTAACCCTAACCCTAACACTAACTCAAAGGCTAAGGGAGGAAACTCAGACGAAATGCGGTTTGGAGTCCCTGACCCTAACCCTTACCCTACCGCTCCTCCTAACTCAAAGGCTAAAGGGAGTAACCTCAGACAAAAAATCGATTTGGAGTCCCTAACCCTAACCCTAACCCTAAAGCTCAACCTAACTTAAACGCTAAGGGACGAAACTCAGACAAAATGCGGTTTGGAGTCCCTAACCTTAAGCCTAATCCTAAGCCTAACCTTAACCCAAAGTCGAAGGGAGGAAACTAAGACAAAATGTGGTTTTGAGTCCCTAACTCTAACCCTAGCCCTAACCCTAACCCTAACCGAAAGGCAAAGGGAGTACACTCAGACCACATGCGGTTTGGAGTCCCTAACCCTAACCCTAACACTAACCCTAACCTAACACTAACGCTAACCCTAACTTAAAGGCTAAGGGAGGAAACTCAGACACAATGCGGTTTGGAGTTCCTAAACCTAACTCAAAGGCTAAGGGAGGAAACTCAGACAAAAAGCGGTTTGGAGACCCTAACGCTTACCCTAACCCTAACCCTAACCCTTACTCAAAGGCTAAGGGAGAAAACTCCGACAAAATGCGGTTTGGAGTCCCTAACCCTAAACCTAATCCTAACCCTAACCCTAACGCTAACCCTCACCCTAAATCAAAGACTAAGGGAGGAAACTCAGACAAAATGCGGTTTGGAGTCCCTAACTCTAATCCTAGCCCTAAACCTAACCAAAACCAAAGGAATAGGGAGTTCACTTAGACCACATTGGGCTTGGAGTCCCTAACCCTAACCCTAACACTAACCCTAACCTAACCCTACCGCTAACCCTAACTCAAAGGCTAAGGGAGGAAACTCAGAACAACTGCGGTTTGCAGTCCCTAACAATTATCCTAACCCTAACCCTAACTCAAAGGCTAAGGGAGGCAACTCAGACAAAATGAGGTTTGCAATCCCTAACCCTAACCCAAACCCTAACCCTAAAGCTAACCTTGACTCAAAGGCTAAGGGAGGAAACTCAGACAAAATGCGGTTTGGAGTCCCTAACCCTTAACCTAACCCTAACCCTAACCCTAACTCAAAGACTTAGGGAGGAAACTCAGACAAAATGCGGTTTGGTGTCCCTAACCGTAACCCTAAAACTAAACCCAAACCCTAACGCAAACCCTAACCCTAACACAAAGGTTAAGGGAGGAAACTCAGACAAAAGGCCGTTTGGAGTCCCTAACACTAACCCTAACCTTAACTCAAAGGCTAAGGGAGGAAACTCAGACAAAATGAGGTTTGGAATCCCTAACCCTAACCCAAACCCTAACCCTAAAGCTAACCCTAACTATAAGGCTAAGGGAGGAAACTCAAACAAAATGCAGTTTGGAGTCCCTAACACTTAACCATACTCTAACCCTAACCCTAACCCTAACTCACAGGCTAAGGGAGGAAACTCAGACAAAATGCGGTTTGGTGTCCCTAACCCTAACCTATAACTAAACCCAAACCCTAACGCAAACCCTAACTCTAACACAAAGGCTAAGGGAGGAAACTAAGACAAAAGGCCGTTTGGAGTCCCTAACCCTAACCCTAACCCTAACTCAAAGGCTAAGGGAGGAAACTCAGACAAAATGCGGTTTGGAGTCCCTAACCCTGACCCTAATCCTAACCCTAACCATAACGCTAACCTTAACCCTAACTCAAAGGCAAAGGGAGGAAACTCAGACAAAATGCGGTTTGGAGTCCCTAACCCTAACCCTAACCCTAACGCTAACTTCAAGGCTAAAGGAGGAAACTCAGACAAAATGCGGTTTGGAGTCCCTACCCCTTACCCTTAACCCTAACCCTAACCCTAACTCAAAGGCTAAGGGAGGAAACTAAGAGAAAATTCGGTTTGAAGTCCCTAACCCTTTACCTAACCCTAACCCTATCCCTAACTCAAAGGCTAAGGGAGGAAACTCAGACAACATGCGGTTTGGAGTCCCTAACCCTAACCCTAACCCTAACACTAACTCAAAGGCTAAGGGAGGAAACTCAGACAAAATGCAGTTTAGAGTCCCTAACCCTAACCCTAACCCTAACGCTAACACTCAATCAAAGGGTAAGGGGGGAAACTCAGACGAAATGCGGTTTGGAGTCCTAACTCTAACCCTAACTCAAACCCTAACTCAAAGGCTAAGAAAAGAAATTCAGACAAAATGCGGTTTGGAGTCCCTAATTCTTAGCCTAACCCTAACGCTAACCCTAACTCAAAGGCTAAGGGAGGAACCTCAGACAAAAAATCGATTTGGAGTCCCTAACCCTAACCCTAACCCTAACCCTAACGCTCACCCTAACTCAAACGCTAAAGGGACGAAACTCAGACAAAATGAGGTTTGGAGTCCCTAACCTTAAGCTTAATCCTAAGCCTAACCTTAACCCAAAGTCGAAGGGAGGAAACTCAGACAAAATGTGGTTTGGAGTTCCTAACTCTAACCCTAGCCCTAACCCTAACCCTAACCCAAACGCAAAGGGAGTACACTCAGACCACATGCGGTTTGGAGTCCCTAATCCTAACCCTAACACTAACCCTAACCTAACCCTAACGCTAACCCTAACTCAAAGGCTAAGGGAGGAAACTCAGACACAATGCGGTTTGGAGTTCCTAAACCTAACTCAAAGGCTAAGGGAGGAAACTCAGACAACATGCGGTTTGGAGTCCCTAACCCTAACCCTAACCCTAACACTAACTCAAAGGCTAAGGGAGGAAACTCAGACAAAATGCAGTTTAGAGTCCCTAACCCTAACCCTAACCCTAACGCTAACACTAAATCAAAGGCTAAGGGGGGAAACTCAGACGAAATGCGGTTTGGAGTCCTAACCCTAACCCTAACTCAAACCCTAACTCAAAGGCTAAGAAAAGAAACTCAGACAAAATGCGGTTTGGAGTCCCTAATTCTAAGCCTAACCCTAACGCTAACCCTAACTCAAAGGCTAAGGGAGGAACCTCAGACAAAAAATCGATTTGGAGTCCCTAACCCTAACCCTAACCCTAACCCTAACGCTCACCCTAACTCAAACGCTAAAGGGACGAAACTCAGACAAAATGCGGTTTGGAGTCCCTAACCTTAAGCCTAATCCTAAGCCTAACCTTAACCCAAAGTCGAAGGGAGGAAACTCAGACAAAATGTTGTTTGGAGTCCCTAACTCTAACCCTAGCCCTAACTCAAAGGCTAAGGGAGGAAACTCAGACAAAATGCGGTTTGGAGTCCCTTACCCTAACCCTAAAACTAAACCCAAACCCTAACGCAAACCCTAACCCTAACACAAAGGTTAAGGGAGGAAACTCAGACAAAAGGCCGTTTGGAGTCCCTAACACTAACCCTAACCCTAACTAAAAGGCTAAGGGAGGAAACTCAGTCAAAATGCGGTTTGGAGTCCCTAACCCTAACCCTAACCCTAACGCTAACTCAAAGGCTAAAGGAGGAAACTCAGACAAAATGCGGTTTGGAGTCCCTAACCCTTACCCTAACCCTAACCCTTACCCTAACCCTAACTCAAAGGCTAAGGGAGGAAACTAAGAGAAAATGCGGTTTGAAGTCCCTAACCCTAACCCTAACCCTAACCCTATCCCTAACCCACAGGCTAAGGGAAAAAACTCAGACAACATGCGGTTTGGAGTCCCTAACCCTAACCCTAACCCTAACCCTAACTCAAAGGCTAAGGGAGGAAACTCAGACACAATGCGGTTTGGAGTGCCTAAACCTAACTCAAAGGCTAAGGGAGGAAACTCAGACAAAAAGCGGTTTGGAGACCCTAACAATTACCCTAACCCTAACCCTTACTCAAAGGCTAAGGGAGAAAACTCCAACAAAATGCGGTTTGGAGTCCCTAACCCTAAACCTAATCCTAACCCTAACCCTAACGCTAACCCTCACCCTAAATCAAAGACTAAGGGAGGAAACTCAGACAAAATGCGGTTTGAAGTCCCTAACACTAATCCTCGCCCTAAACCTAACCCTAACCAAAGGCAAAGGGAGTACACTTAGACCACATTCGGCTTGGAGTCCCAAACCCTAACCATAACACTAACCTTAACCTAACCCTACCGCTAACCCTAACTCAAAGGCTAAGGGAGGAAACTCAGACACAATGTTGTTTGGAGTTCCTAAACCTTACTCAAAGGCTAAGGGAGGAAACTCAGACAAAAAGCGGTTTGGAGACCCTAACCATTACCCTAACCCTAACCCTAACCCTTACTCAAAGGCTAAGGGAGAAAACTCCGACAAAATGCGGTTTGGAGTCCCTAACCCTAAACCTAATCCTAACCCTAACCCTAACGCTAACCCTCACCCTAAATCAAAGACTAAGGGAGGAAACTCAGACAAAATGCGGTTTGGTGGCCCTAACTCTAATCCTAGCCCTAAACCTAACCTTAACCAAAGGAAAAGGGAGTACACTTAGACCACATTCAGCTTGGAGTCCCAAACCCTAACCATAACACTAACCTTAACCTAACCCTACCGCTAACCCTAACTCAAAGGCTAAGGGAGGAAACTCAGAAAAACTGCGGTTTGCAGTCCCTAACAATTATCCTAACCCTAACCTTAACTGAAAGGCTAAGGGAGGAAACTCAGACAAAATGCGGTTTGGAGTCCCTAACCCTTAACCTAACCCTAACCATTACCCTAACTCAAAGGCTAAGGGAGGAAACTCAGACAAAATGCTGTTTGGAGTCCCTAACCCTAACCCTAAAACTAAACCCAAACCCTAAAGCAAACCCTAACCCTAACACAAAGGTTAAGGGAGGAAACTCAGACAAAAGGCCGTTTGGAGTCCCTAACACTAACCCTAACCCTAACTCAAAGGCTAAGGGAGGAAACTCAGTCAAAATGCGGTTTGGAGTCCCTAACCCTCACCCTAACCCTAACGCTAACTCAAAGGCTAAAGGAGGAAACTCAGACAAAATGCGGTTTGCAGTCCCTAACCCTTACCCTAACCCTAACCCTTACCCTAACCCTAACTCAAAGGCTAAGGGGGGAAACTAAGAGAAAATGCGGTTTGAAGTCCCTAACCCTTAACCTAACCCTAACCCTATCCCTAACTCACAGGCTAAGGGAAAAAACTCAGACAACATGCCGTTTGGAGTCCCTAACCCTAACCCTAACCCTAACACTAACGCTAACCCTCACTCAAAGGCTAAGGAAGGAAACTCAGACGAAATGCGGTTTGGAGTCCTAACCCTAACCCTAACCCTAACCCTAACTCAAAGGCTAAGGAAAGAAACTCAGACAAAATGCGGTTTGGAGTCCCTAATCCTAAGCTTAACCCTAACGCTAACCATAACTCAAAAGCTAAGGGAGGAAACTCAGACGAAATGCGGTTTGGAGTCCCTAACCCTTACCCTAACCCTACCGCTCCCCCTAACTCAAAGGCTAAGGGAGGAACCTCAGACAAAAAAATGGATTTGAAGTCCCTAACCCTAACTCTAACCCTAACCCTAACGCTCACCCTAACTCAAACGCTAAGGGACGAAACTCAGACAAAATGCGGTTTGGAGTCCCTAACCTTAAGCCTAATCCTTAGCCTAACCTTAACCCAAAGTCGACGGGATGAAACTAAACCAAAAAAGTGGTTTGAAGTCCCTAACTCTAACCCTAGCCCTCACACTAACCCTAACCCAAATGCAAAGGGAGTACACTCAGACCACATACGGTTTGGAGTCCCTAACCCTAACCCTAACACTAACCCTAACCTAACCCTAACGCTAACCCTAACTCAAAGGCCAAGGGAGGAAACTCAGACACAATGCGGTTTGGAGTGCCTAAACCTAACTCAAAGTCTAAGGGAGGAAACTCAGACAAAAAGCGGTTTGGAGACCCTAACAATTACCCTAACCCTAACCCTTACTCAAAGGCTAAGGGTGAAAACTCCAACAAAATGCGGTTTGGAGTCCCTAACCCTAAACCTAATCCTAACCCTAAACCTAACGCTAACCCTCACCCTAAATCAAAGACTAAGGGAGGAAACTCAGACAAAATGCGGTTTGAAGTCCCTAAATCTAATCCTAGCCCTAAACCTAACCCTAACCAAAGGCAAAGGGAGTACACTCAGACCACATTCGGTTTGGAGTCCCTAACCCTAACCCTAACACTAACCCTAACCTAACCCTTCCGCTAACCCTAACTCACAGGCTAAGACAGGAAACTCAGGCAAAATATGTTTGGAGTCCCTAACACTAACCCTAATCCTAACTCTAACTCAAAGGCAAAGGGAGGAAACTCAGACAAAATGCGGTTTGGAGTCCCTAACCATAACCCTAATCCTAACCCTAAACCTTACTCAAAGGCTAAGGGAGGAAACTCAGACAAAATTCGGTTTGGAGTCCCTAACCCTACACCTAACCCTAACCCTAACCCTAATCCTAGAGCTAACCCTAACAATAACTCAAAGGCTAAAGGAGGAAAATCAGACAAAATCCGGTTTGGAGTCCCTAACCCTTAGCCTAACCCTAACCCTAACGCTTACCCTAACTCAAAGGCTAAGGAAGGAAACTCTGAGAAAATGCGGTTTGGAGTCCCTTAACACTACACCTAACCCTAACCCTAACCCTAACGCTTAGCCTAACTCAAAGCTAAGGGAGGAAACTCAGACAAAATGCAGTTTGGAGTCACAAACACTAACCCTAACCCTAACCCTAAATCTTACCCTAACTCAAAGGCTAAGGGAGGAAACTCAGACAAAATGCGGTTTGCAGTAACTCACCCTAACCGTAACACTAACCCTAACTCAAAGGCTAAGGGAGGAAACTCAGACAAAATGCGGTTTAGAGTCCTTACCCTAACCGTAAGCCTCACCCTAACTCAAAGGCTAAGGGAGAAAGCTCAGACAAAATGCGGTTTGGAGTCCCTAACCCTAACCCTCACCCTAACTCTAACGCTCACACTAACTCAAAGGCTAAGGGAGGAAACTCAGACAAAATGCGGTTTGGAGTCCCTATCCTTAACCCTAATCCTAAGCCTAACCTTAACCCAAAGTCGAAGGGAGGAAACTCAGACAAAATGTGGTTTGGAGTCCCTAACCCTAACCCTAGCCCTAACACTAACCCTAACCCAAAGGCAAAGGGAGTACACACCGACAACATGCGGTTTGGAGTCCCTAACCCAAACCCTAACACTAACCCTAACCTTACCCTAACGCTAACCCTAACTCAAAGGCTAAGGGAGGAAACCCAGACACAATGCGGTTTGGAGTTCCACAACCTAACCCTAAACCTAACTAAAAGTCTAAGGGAGGAAACTAAGACAAAATGCGGTTTTGAGTCCCTAACCCTAAACCTACCCCTAACTAAAAGTCTAAGGGAGGAAACTCAGACAAAATGCGGTTTGGAGTCCCTAACCCTTACCCTAACCCTAAATCAAAGGATAAAGGAGGAACCTAAGACAAAATGCGGTTTGGAGTCCCTAACCCTAACCCTTATCTTAACCCCAAATCAAAGCAAACTCAGACCAAATGCGGTTTCTAGTCCCTAACCCTAATCCCTACCCTAACCCGAACGCAAAGGCTAAGGGAGGAAACTCAGACAAAACAAGGTTTTGAGTCCCTTACCCTTACCCTAACCCTAACCCTTACCCTTACGCTAACCTTATCTGCAAGGCTAAGGGCGGAAACTCAGACAAAATGCGGTTTGGAGTCCTAGCCCTAACCCTAGCCTTAACCCTAACTCAAAGGCTAAGGGAGGAACCTCAGACAAAATGCGGTTGGTAGTTACTATCCCTAACCTTAACACTAACACTAACCCTAACGCTAACCTTAACTCAAAGGCTAAGGGAGAGAACTCAGACAATATGCGGTTTGGGGTCCCTTACCCTAACCCTAACCCTAACCCTAACTCAAAGGCTAAGGGAGAAAACTCCGACAAAATGCGGTTTGGAGTCCCTAACCCTAAACCTAATCCTAACCCTAACCCTAACGCTAACCCTCACCCTAAATCAAAGACTAAGGGAGGAAACTCAGACAAAATGCGGTTGTGAGTCCCTAACTCTAATCCTAGCCCTAAACCTAACCCTAACCAAAGGCAAAGGGAGTACACTTAGACCACATTCGGCTTGGAGTCCCTAACCCTAACCCTAACACTAACCCTAACCTAACCCTACCGCTAACCCTAACTCAAAGGCTAAGGGAGGAAATTCAGACAAACTGCGGTTTGCAGTCCCTAACAATTATCCTAACGTAACCTTAACTGAAAGGCTAAGGGAGGAAACTCAGACAAAATGCGGTTTGGAGTCCCTAACCTTAACACTAAAACTAAACCCAAACCCTAACGCAAACCCTAACCCTAACACAAAGGCTAAGGGAGGAAACTCAGACAAAAGGCCGTTTGGAGTCCCTAACACTAACCCTAACCCTAACTCAAAGGCTAAGGGAGGAAACTCAGACAAAATGCGGTTTGGAGTCCCTAACCCTACCCCTAATCCTAACCCTAACCATAACGCTAACCTTAACCCTAACTCAAAGGCAAAGGGAGGAAACTCAGACAAAATGCGGTTTGGTGTCCCTAACTTTTACACTAACCCTAACGCTAACTTCAAGGCTAAAGGAGGAAACTCAGACAAAATTCTGTTTGGAGTCCCTAACCCTTGCCCTAACCCTAACCCTAACCCTAACTCAAAGGCTAAGGGAGGAAACTAAGAGAAAATTCGGTTTGAAGTCCCTAACCCTTAACCTAACCCTAACCCTATCCCTAACTCAAAGGCTAAGGGAGGAAACTCAGACAACATGCGGTTTGGAGTCCCTACCCCTAACCCTAACCCTAACACTAACTCAAAGGCTAAGGGAGGAAACTCAGACAAAATGCAGTTTAGAGTCCCTAACCCTACCCCTAACCCTAACCCTAACGCTAACCCTCACTCAAAGGCTTAGGAGGGAAACTCAGCCGAAATGCGGTTTGGAGTCCTAACCCTAACCCTAACTCAAACCCTAACGCAAAGGCTAAGAAAAGAAACTCAGACAAAATGCGGTTTGGAGTCCCTAATTCTAAGCCTAACCCTAACGCTAACCCTAACTCAAAGGCTAAGGGAGGAAACTCAGACGAAATGCGGTTTGCAGTCCCTATCCCTAACCCTAACCCTACCGCTCCTCCTAACTCAAAGGCTAAGGGAGGAACCCCAGACAAAAAATCGATTTGGAGTCCCTAACCCTAACCCTAACACTAACGCTCACCCTAACTCAAACGCTAAGGGATGAAACTAAGACAAAATGCGGTTTGGAGTCCCTAACCCTTACCCTAACCCTAAATCAAAGGATAAAGGAGGAACCTAAGACAAAATGCGGTTTGGAGTCCCTAACCCTAACCCTTATCTTAACCCCAAATCAAAGCAAACTCAGACCAAATGCGGTTTCTAGTCCCTAACCCTAATCCCTACCCTAACCCGAACGCAAAGGCTAAGGGAGGAAACTCAGACAAAACAAGGTTTTGAGTCCCTTACCCTTACCCTAACCCTAACCCTTACCCTTACGCTAACCTTATCTGCAAGGCTAAGGGCGGAAACTCAGACAAAATGCGGTTTGGAGTCCTAGCCCTAACCCTAGCCTTAACCCTAACTCAAAGGCTAAGGGAGGAACCTCAGACAAAATGCGGTTGGTAGTTACTATCCCTAACCTTAACACTAACACTAACCCTAACGCTAACCTTAACTCAAAGGCTAAGGGAGAGAACTCAGACAATATGCGGTTTGGGGTCCCTTACCCTAACCCTAACTCTAACCCTAACTCAAAGGCTAAGGGAGAAAACTCCGACAAAATGCGGTTTGGAGTCCCTAACCCTAAACCTAATCCTAACCCTAACCCTAACGCTAACCCTCACCCTAAATCAAAGACTAAGGGAGGAAACTCAGACAAAATGCGGTTGTGAGTCCCTAACTCTAATCCTAGCCCTAAACCTAACCCTAACCAAAGGCAAAGGGAGTACACTTAGACCACATTCGGCTTGGAGTCCCTAACCCTAACCCTAACACTAACCCTAACCTAACCCTACCGCTAACCCTAACTCAAAGGCTAAGGGAGGAAATTCAGACAAACTGCGGTTTGCAGTCCCTAACAATTATCCTAACGTAACCTTAACTGAAAGGCTAAGGGAGGAAACTCAGACAAAATGCGGTTTGGAGTCCCTAACCTTAACACTAAAACTAAACCCAAACCCTAACGCAAACCCTAACCCTAACACAAAGGCTAAGGGAGGAAACTCAGACAAAAGGCCGTTTGGAGTCCCTAACACTAACCCTAACCCTAACTCAAAGGCTAAGGGAGGAAACTCAGACAAAATGCGGTTTGGAGTCCCTAACCCTACCCCTAATCCTAACCCTAACCATAACGCTAACCTTAACCCTAACTCAAAGGCAAAGGGAGGAAACTCAGACAAAATGCGGTTTGGTGTCCCTAACTTTTACACTAACCCTAACGCTAACTTCAAGGCTAAAGGAGGAAACTCAGACAAAATTCTGTTTGGAGTCCCTAACCCTTGCCCTAACCCTAACCCTAACCCTAACTCAAAGGCTAAGGGAGGAAACTAAGAGAAAATTCGGTTTGAAGTCCCTAACCCTTAACCTAACCCTAACCCTATCCCTAACTCAAAGGCTAAGGGAGGAAACTCAGACAACATGCGGTTTGGAGTCCCTACCCCTAACCCTAACCCTAACACTAACTCAAAGGCTAAGGGAGGAAACTCAGACAAAATGCAGTTTAGAGTCCCTAACCCTACCCCTAACCCTAACCCTAACGCTAACCCTCACACAAAGGCTAAGGAGGGAAACTCAGCCGAAATGCGGTTTGGAGTCCTAACCCTAACCCTAACTCAAACCCTAACGCAAAGGCTAAGAAAAGAAACTCAGACAAAATGCGGTTTGGAGTCCCTAATTCTAAGCCTAACCCTAACGCTAACCCTAACTCAAAGGCTAAGGGAGGAAACTCAGACGAAATGCGGTTTGCAGTCCCTATCCCTAACCCTAACCCTGCCGCTCCTCCTAACTCAAAGGCTAAGGGAGGAACCCCAGACAAAAAATCGATTTGGAGTCCCTAACCCTAACCCTAACACTAACGCTCACCCTAACTCAAACGCTAAGGGATGAAACTCAGACAAAATGCGGTTTGGAGTCCCTAACCTTAAGGCTAATCCTAAGCCTAACCTTAACCCAAAGTCGAAGGGAGGAAACTCAGACAAAATGTGGTTTGGAGTCCCCAACTCTAACGCCAGCCCTAACCCTAACCCTAACCCAAATGCAAAGGGAGTACACTCAGACAACATGCGGTTTGGAGTCCCTAACCCTAACCCTAACACTAACCCTAACCTAACCCTAACGCCAACCCTAACTCAAAGGCGAAGGGAGGAAACTCAGACACAATGCGGTTTGGATTCCTAAACCTAACACAAAGGCTAAGGGAGGAAACTCAGACAAAAAGCGGTTTGGAGACCCTAACACTAACCTTAACCTCACCCTACCGCTAACCCTAACTCAAAGGCTAAGGGAGGAAATTCAGAAAAACTGCGGTTTGCAGTCCCTAACAATTATCCTAACCCTTACCTTAACTGAAAGGCTAAGGGAGGAAACTCAGACAAAATGCGGTTTGGAGTCCCTAACCCTTAACCTAACCCTAACCCTAACCCTAAATCAAAGGCTAAGGGAGGAAACTCAGACAAAATGCGGTTTGAAGTCCCTAACCCTAACCCTAAAACTAAACCCAAACCCTAACGCAAACCCTAACCCTAACACAAAGGTTAAGGGAGGAAACTCAGACAAAAGGCCGTTTGGAGTCCCTAACACTAACCCTAACCCTAACTCAAAGGCTAAGGGAGGAAACTCAGACAAAATGCGGTTTGGAGTCCCTAACCCTAACCCTAACCCTAACGCTAACTCAAAGGCTAAAGGAGGAAACTCAGACAAAATGAGGTTTGGAGTCCCTAACCATCACCCTAATCCTTACCCTAAACCTTACTCAAAGGCTAATGGAGGAAACTCAGACAAAATTCGGTTTGGAGTCCCTAACCCTACACATAACCCTAACCCTAATCCTAAAGCTAACCCTAACAATAACTCAAAGGCTAAAGGAGGAAAATCAGACAAAATCCGGTTTGGAGTCCATAACCCTTAGCCTAACCCTAACCCTAACGCTTACCCTAACTCAAAGGCTAAGGAAGGAAACTCTGAGAAAATGCGGTTTGGAGTCCCTAACACTACACCTAACCCTAACCCTAACCCTAACGCTTAGCCTAACTCAAAGCAAAGGGAGGAAACTCAGACAAAATGCAGTTTGGAGTCACAAACACTAACCCTAACCCTAAACCTAAATCTTACCCTAACTCAAAGGCTAAAGGAGGAAACTCAGACAAAATGCGGTTTGCAGTAACTCACCCTAACCCTAACCATAACCCTAACTCAAAGGCTAAGGGAGGAAACTCAGACAAAATGCGGTTTAGAGTCCTAACCCTTAACCTAACCCTAACCCTAACCCTAACTCAAAGGCTAAGGGAGGAAACTCAGACAAAATGCGGTTTGGAGTCCCTAACCCTAACCCTAAAACTAAACCCAAACCCTAACGCAAACCCTAACCCTAACAAAAAGGTTAAGGGAGGAAACTCAGACAAAAGGCCGTTTGGAGTCCCTAACACTAACCCTAACCCTAACTCAAAGGCTAAGGGAGGAAACTCAGACAAAATGCGGTTTGGAGTCCCTAACCCTAACCCTAACCCTAACGCTAACTCAAAGGCTAAAGGAGGAAACTCAGACAAAATGAGGTTTGGAGTCCCTAACCATCACCCTAATCCTTACCCTAAACCTTACTCAAAGGCTAATGGAGGAAACTCAGACAAAATTCGGTTTGGAGTCCCTAACCCTACACATAACCCTAACCCTAATCCTAAAGCTAACCCTAACAATAACTCAAAGGCTAAAGGAGGAAAATCAGACAAAATCCGGTTTGGAGTCCATAACCCTTAGCCTAACCCTAACCCTAACGCTTACCCTAACTCAAAGGCTAAGGAAGGAAACTCTGAGAAAATGCGGTTTGGAGTCCCTAACACTACACCTAACCCTAACCCTAACCCTAACGCTTAGCCTAACTCAAAGCAAAGGGAGGAAACTCAGACAAAATGCAGTTTGGAGTCACAAACACTAACCCTAACCCTAAACCTAAATCTTACCCTAACTCAAAGGCTAAAGGAGGAAACTCAGACAAAATGCGGTTTGCAGTAACTCACCCTAACCCTAACCATAACCCTAACTCAAAGGCTAAGGGAGGAAACTCAGACAAAATGCGGTTTAGAGTCCTAACCCTTAACCTAACCCTAACCCTAACCCTAACTCAAAGGCTAAGGGAGGAAACTCAGACAAAATGCGGTTTGGAGTCCCTAACCCTAACCCTAAAACTAAACCCAAACCCTAACGCAAACCCTAACCCTAACAAAAAGGTTAAGGGAGGAAACTCAGACAAAAGGCCGTTTGGAGTCCCTAACCCTAACCCTAACCCTAACTCAAAGGCTAAGGGAGGAAACTAAGACAAAATGAGGTTTGGAATCTCTAACACTAACCCAAACCCTAACTATAAGGCAAAGGGAGGAAACTCAGACAAAATGCGGTTTTGAGTCCCTAACCCTTAACCGTACCCTAACCCTAACCCTAACCATAAATCAAAGGCTAAGGGAGGAAACTCAGACAAAATGCGGTTTGGAGTCCCTAACCCTAACCCTAAAACTAAACCCAAACCCTAACGCAAACCATAACCCTAACACAAAGGCTAAGGGAGGAAACTCAGACAAAATGCGGTTTGGAGTCCCTAACCCTAACCCTAATCCTAACCCTAACCATAACGCTAACTTCAAGGCTAAAGGAGGAAACTCAGACAAAATTCTGTTTGGAGTCCCTTACCCTTACCCTAACCCTAACCCTAACCCTAACTCAAATGCTAAGGGAGGAAACTAAGAGAAAATGCGGTTTGAAGTCCCTAACCCTAACCCTATCCCTAACTCAAAGGCTAAGGGAGGAAACTCAGACTACATGCGGTTTGGAGTCCCTAACCCTAACACTAACTCAAAGGCTAAGGGAGGAAACTCAGAAAAAATGCAGTTTAGAGTCCCTAACCCTAACTCTAACCCTAACCCTAACGCTAACCCTCACTCAAAGGCTAAGGGGGGAAACTCAGACGAAATGCGGTTTGGAGTCCTAACCCTAACCCTAACTCAAACCCTAACTCAAAGGCTAAGAAAAGAAACTCAGACAAAATGCGGTTTGGAGTCCCTAATTCTAAGCCTAACCCTAACGCTAACCCTAACTCAAAGGCTAAGGGAGGAAACTCAGACGAAATGCGGTTTGCAGTCCCTATCCCTAACCCTTACCCTACCGCTCCTCCTAACTAAAAGGCTAACGGAGGAACCCCAGACAAACAATCGATTTGGAGTCCCTAACCGTAACCCTAACCTTAACGCTCACCCTAACTCAAACGCTAAGGGACGAAACTCAGACAAAATGCGGGTTGGAGTCCCTAAATAAAACCCTAGCCCTAACCCTAACCCTAACCACAATGCAAAGGGAGTACACTAAGACAACATGCGGTTTGGAGTCCCTAACCCTAACCCTAACACTAACCCTAACCTAACCCTAACGCTAACCCTAAATCAAAGGCTAAGGGAGGAAACTCAGACACAATGCGGTTTGGATTCCTAAACCTAACACAAACGCTAAGGGAGGAAACTCAGACAAAAAGCGGTTTGGAGACCCTAACCATTACCCTAACCCTAACCCTAACCCTAACCCTTACTCAAAGGCTAAGGGAGAAAACTCCGACAAAATGCGGTTTGGAGTCCCTAACCTAAACCTAATCCTAACCCTAACCCTAACGCTAACCCTAACCCTAAATCAAAGACTAAGGGAGGAAACTCAGATAAAATGCGGTTTGGAGTCCCTAACTCTAATCATAGCCCTAAACCTAACCCTAACCAAAGGAAAAGGGAGTACACTTAGACCACATTCGGCTTGGAGTCCCTAACCCTAACCCTAACACTAACCTTAACCTAACCCTACCGCTAACCTTCACTCAAAGGCTAAGGGAGGAAATTCAGAAAAACTGCGGTTTGCAGTCCCTAACAATTATCCTAACCCTAACCTTAACTGAAAGGCTACGGGAGGAAACTCAGACAAAATGCGGTTTGGAGTCCCTAACCCTTAACCTAACCCTAACCCTAACCCTAACTCAAAGGCTAAGGGAGGAAACTCAGACAAAATGCGGTTTGGAGTCCCTAACCCTAACCCTAAAACTAAACCCAAACCCTAACGCAAACCCTAACCCTAACACAAAGGTTAAGGGAGGAAACTCAGACAAAAGGCCGTTTGGAGTCCCTAACACTAACCCTAACCCTAACTCAAAGGCTAAGGGAGGAAACTCAGACAAAATGCGGTTTGGAGTCCCTAACCCTAACTCTAACCCTAACGCTAACTCAAAGGCTAAAGGAGGAAACTCAGACAAAATGCGGTTTGGAGTCCCTAACCATAACCCTTATCCTAACCCTAAACCTTACTCAAAGGCTAAGGGAGGAAACTCAGACAAAATTCGGTTTGGAGTCCCTAACCCTACACATAACCCTAACCCTAATCCTAAAGCTACCCCTAACAATAACTCAAAGGCTAAAGGAGGAAAATCAGACAAAATCCGGTTTGGAGTCCATAACCCTTAGCCTAAACCTACCCTTAACGCTTACCCTAACTCAAAGGCTAAGGAAGGAAACTCTGAGAAAATGCGGTTTGGAGTCCCTAACACTACACCTAACCCTAACCCTAACCCTAACGCTTAGCCTAACTCAAAGCTAAGGGAGGAAACTCAGACAAAATGCAGTTTGGAGTCACAAACACTAACCCTAACCCTAAACCTAAATCTTACCCTAACTCAAAGGCTAAGGGAGGAAACTCAGACAAAATGCGGTTTGCAGTAACGCACCCTGACCCTAACCATAACCCTAACTCAAAGGCTAAGGGAGGAAACTAAGACAAAATGCGGTTTAGAGTCCTAACCCTAACCGTAAGCCTAACCCTAACTCAAAGGCGAAGGGAGAAAGCTCAGACAAAATGCGGTTTGGAGTCCCTAACCCTAACCCTTACCCTAACTCTAACGCTCACACTCACTCAAAGGCTAAGGGAGGAAACTCAGACACACTGCGGTATGGAGTCCCTATCGTTAACCCTAATCCTAAGCCTAACCTTAACCCAAAGTCGAAGGGAGGAAACTCAGACAAAATGTGGTTTGGAGTCCCTAACCCTAACCCTAGCCCTAACCCTAACCCTAACCCAAACGCAAAGAGAGTACACACAGACAACATGGTGTTTGGAGTCCCTAACCCAAAACCTACGACTAACCCTAACCTAACCCTAACGCTAACCCTAACTCAAAGGCTAAGGGAGGAAACCCAAACACAATGCGGTTTGGAGTTCCACAACCTAACCCTAAACCTAACTAAAAGTCTAAGGGAGGAAACTAAGACAAAATGCGGTTTTGAGTCCCTAACCCTAAACCTAACCCTAACTAAAAGTCTAAGGGAGGAAACTCAGACAAAAAGCCGGTTTGGAGTCCCTAACCCTTACCCTAACCCTAAATCAAAGGATAAAGGAGGAACCTAAGACAAAATGCGGTTTGGAGTCCCTAACCCTAACCCTAACCTTAACCCTACATCAAAGCAAACTCAGACCAAATGCGGTTTCTAGTCCCTAACCCTAACCCCTACCCTAACCCGAACGCAAAGGCTAAGGGAGGAAACTCAGACAAAATAAGGTTTGGAGTCCCTTACCCTTACCCTAACCCTAACCCTTACCCTAACGCTAACCCTATCTGCAAGGCTAAGGGCGGAAACTCAAACAAAATGCGGTTTGGAGTCCTAGCCCTAACCCTAACCTTAACCCTAACTCAAAGGCTAAGGGAGGAAACTCAGACAAAATGCGGTTGGTAGTTACTATCCCTAACCTTAACACTAACACTAACCCTAACGCTAACCTAAACTCAAAGGCTAAGGGAGAGAACTCAGACAATATGCGGTTTGGGGTCCCTTACACTAACCCTAACCCTAACCCTAACTCAAAGGCTAAGTGAGGAAACTCAGACAAAAAGCGGTTTGGAGACCCTAACGCTTACCCTAACCCTAACCCTAACCCTTACTCAAAGGCTAAGGGAGAAAACTCCGACAAAATGCGGTTTGGAGTCCCTAACCCTAAACCTAATCCTAACCCTAACCCTAACGCTAACCCTCACCCTAAATCAAAGACTAAGGGAGGAAACTCAGACAAAATGCGGTTGTGAGTCCCTAACTCTAATCCTAGCCCTAAACCTAACCCTAACCAAAGGCAAAGGGAGTACACTTAGACCACATTCGGCTTGGAGTCCCTAACCCTAACCCTAACACTAACCCTAACCTAACCCTACCGCTAACCCTAACTCAAAGGCTAAGGGAGGAAACTCAGAAAAACTGCGGTTTGCAGTCCCTAACAATCATCCTAACCCTAACATGAACTCAAAGGCTAAGGGAGGAAACTCAGACAAAATGAGGTTTGGAATCCCTAACCCTAACCAAAACCCTAACCCTAAAGCTAACCTTAACTCAAAGGCTAAGGGAGGAAACTCAGACAAAATGCCGTTTGGAGTCCCTAACCCTTAACCTAACCCTAACCCTAACCCTAACTCAAAGATTAAGGGAGGAAACTCAGACAAAATGCGGTTTGGAGTCCCTAACTCTATCCCTAAAACAAAACCCAAACCCTAACGCAAACCCTAACCCTAACACAAAGGTTAAGGGAGGACACTCAGACAAAAGGCCGTTTGGAGTCTCTAACACTAACCCTAACCCGAACTCAAAGGCTAAGGGAGGAAACAAAGACAAAATGAGGTTTGGAATCCCTAACACTAACCCAAACCCTAACTATAAGGCTAAGGGAGGAAACTCAGACAAAATCCGGTTTGGAGTCCCTAACCCTTAACCTAACCCTAACCCTAACCCTAACCCTAACTCAAAGGCTAAGGGAGGAAACTCAGACAAAATGCGGTTTGGAGTCCCTAACCCTAACCCTAAAACTAAACCCAAACCCTAACGCAAACCCTAACCCTAACTCAAAGGCTAAGGGAGGAAACTCAGACAAAATGCGGTTTGGAGTCCCTAACCCTAACCCTAATCCTAACCCTAACCATAACGCTAACCTTAACCCTAACTCAAAGGCAAAGGGAGGAAACTCAGACAAAATGCGGTTTGGAGTCACTAACCCTAACCCTAACCCTAACGCTAACTTCAAGGCTAAAGGAGGACACTCAGACAAAATTCTGTTTGGAGTCCCTAACCCTTACCCTAACCCTAACCCTAACCCTAACTCAAAGGCTAAGGGAGGACAATAAGAGAAAATGCGGTTTGAAGTCCCTAACACTTAACCTAACCCTAACCCTATCCCTAACTCAAAGGCTAAGGGAGGAAACTCAGACAACATGCGGTTTGGAGTCCCTAACCCTAACCCTAACCCTAACCCTCACTCAAAGGCTAAGGGGGGAAACTCAGACGAAATGCGGTTTGGAGTCCTAACCCTAACCCTAACTCAAACCCTAACTCAAAGGCTAAGAACAGAAACTCAGACAAAATGCGGTTTGGAGTCCCTAAATCTAAGCCTAACCCTAACGCTAACCCTAACTCAAAGGCTAAGGGAGGAAACTCAGACGAAATGCGGTTTGGAGTCCCTAACCCTACACCTAACCCTACCGCCCATCCTAACTCAAAGGCTAAGGGAGGAACCTCAGACAAAAAATCGATTTGGAGTCCCTAACCTTAAGCCTAATCCTAAGCCTAACCTTAACCCAAAGTCGAAGGGAGGAAACTCAGCCAAAATGTGGTTTGGAGTCCTTAACTCTAACCCTAGCCCTAACCCTAACCCTAACCCAAATGCAAAGGGAGTACACTCAGACCACATGCGGTTTGGAGTCCCTAACCCTAACCCTAACACTAACCCTAACCTAACCCTACCGCTTACCCTGACTCAAAGGCTAAGGGAGGAAACTCAGACACAATGCGGTTTGGAGTTCCTAAACCTAACACAAAGGCTAAGGGAGGAAACTCAGACAAAAAGCGGTTTGGAGACCCTAACCATTACCCTAACCCTAACCCTAACCCTTACTCAAAGGCTAAGGGAGAAAACTCCGACAAAATGCGGTTTGCAGTCCCTAACCTAAACCTAATCCTAACCCTAACCCTAACGCTAACCCTCACCCTAAATCAAAGACTAAGGGAGGAAACTCAGACAAAATGCGGTTTGGAGTCCCTAACCCTAACCCTAAAACTAAACCCAAACCCTAACGCAAACCCTAACCCTAACACAAAGGTTAAGGGAGGAAACTCAGACAAAAGGCCGTTTGGCGTCCCTAACACTAACCCTAACCCTAACTCAAAGGCTAAGGGAGGAAACTCAGACAAAATGCGGTTTGGAGTCCCTAACCCTAACCCTAACCCTAACGCTAACTCAAAGGCTAAAGGAGGAACCTCAGACAAAATGCGGTTTGGAGTCCCTAACCCTTACCCTAACCCTAACCCTAACCCAAACCCTAACTCAAAGGCTAAGGGAGGAAACTAAGAGAAAATTCGGTTTGAAGTCCCTAACCCTTAACCTAACCCTAACGCGATCCCTAACTCAAAAGCTAAGGGAGGAAACTCAGACAACATGCGGTTTGGAGTCCCTAACCCTAACCCTAACCCTAACACTAACTCAAAGGCTAAGGGAGGAAACTCAGAAAAAATGCAGTTTAGTGTCCCTAACCCTAACTCTAACCCTAACCCTAACGCTAACCCTCACTCAAAGGTTAAGGGGGGAAACTCAGACGAAATGCGGTTTGGAGTCCTAACCCTAACCCTAACCCTAACCCTAACTCAAAGGCTAAGGAAAGAAACTCAGACAAAATGCGGTTTCGAGTCCCTAATCCTAAGCCTAACCCTAACGCTAACCATAACTCAAAGGCTAAGGGAGGAAACTCAGACGAAATGCGGTTTGGAGTCCCTAACCCTAACCCGTACCCTACCGCTCCCCCTAACTCAAAGGCTAAGGGAGGAACCTCAGACAAAAAAAGGATTTGGAGTCCCTAACCCTAACTCTAACCCTAACCCTAACGCTCACCCTAACTCAAACGCTAAGGGACGAATCTCAGACAAAATGCGGTTTGGAGTCCCTAACCTTAAGCCTAATCCTTAGCCTAACCTTAACCCTAAGTCGACGGGAGGAAACTCAGACAAAATGTGGTTTGGAGTCCCTAACTCTTACCCTAGCCATCACGCTAACCCTAACCCAAAGGCAAAGGGAGTACACTCAGACCACATGCGGTTTGGAGTCCCTAACCCTAACCCTAACACTAACCCTAACCTAACCCTAACGCTAACCCTAACTCAAAGGCTAAGGGAGGAAACTCAGACACAATGCGGTTTGGAGTTCCCAAACCTAACTCAAAGGCTAAGGGAGGAAACTCAGACAAAATGCGGTTTGGAGTCCCTAACCCTAACCCTAACCCTAACGCTAACTCAAAGGCTAAAGGAAGAAACTCAGACAAAATGTTGTTTGGAGTACCAAACCCTTACCCTAACCCTAACCCTAACCCGAACCCTAACTCAAAGACTAAGGGAGGAAACTAAGAGAAAATGCGGTTTGAAGTCCCTAACCCATAACCTAATCCTAACGCTATCCCTAACTCAAAGGCTAAGGGAGGAAACTCAGACAACATGCGGGTTGGAGTCCCTAACCCTAACCCTAACCCTAACCCTAACGCTAACCCTCACTCAAAGGTTAAGGAGGGAAACTCAGACGAAATGCGGTTTGGAGTCCTAAGCCTAACCCTAACCCTAACCCTAACTCAAAGGCTAAGGAAAGAAACTCAGACAAAATGCGGTTATAAGTCCTAACCCTAACAGTAAGCCTTACCCTAACTCAAAGGCTAAGGGAGAAAGCTCAGACAAAATGCGGTTTGGAGTCCCTAACACTAACCCTAACCCTAACTCAAAGGCTAAGGGAGGAAACTCAGACAAAATGCGGTTTGGAGTCCCTAACCCTAACCCTAACCCTAACGCTAACTCAAAGGCTAAAGGAGGAACCTCAGACAAAATGCGGTTTGGAGTCCCTAACCCTTACCCTAACCCTAACCCTAATCCAAACCCTAACTCAAAGGCTAAGGGAAGAAACTAAGAGAAAATGCGGTTTGAAGTCCCTAACCCTTAACCTAAACCTAACGCTATCCCTAACTCAAAAGCTAAGGGAGGAAACTCAGACAACATGCGGTTTGGAGTCCCTAACCCTAACCCTAACCCTAACACTAACTCAAAGGCTAAGGGAGGAAACTCAGAAAAAATGCAGTTTAGAGTCCCTAACCCTAACCCTAACCCTAACGCTAACCCTCACTCAAAGGTTAAGGGGGGAAACTCAGACGAAATGCGGTTTGGAGTCCTAACCCTAACCCTAACCCTAACCCTAACTCAAAGGCTAAGGAAAGAAACTCAGACAAAATGCGGTTTCGAGTCCCTAATCCTAAGCCTAACCCTAACGCTAACCATAACTCAAAGGCTAAGGGAGGAAACTCAGACGAAATGCGGTTTGGAGTCCCTAACCCTAACCCTTACCCTACCGCTCCCCCTAACTCAAAGGCTAAGGGAGGAACCTCAGACAAAAATAGGATTTGGAGTCCCTAACCCTAACTCTAACCCTAACCCTAACGCTCACCCTAACTCAAACGCTAAGGGACGAATCTCAGACAAAATGCGGTTTGGAGTCCCTAACCTTAAGCCTAATCCTTAGCCTAACCTTAACCCAAAGTCGACGGGAGGAAACTCAGACAAAATGTGGTTTGGAGTCCCTAACTCTTACCCTAGCACTCACGCTAACCCTAACCCAAAGGCAAAGGGAGTACACTCAGACAACATGCGGTTTGGAGTCCCTAACCCTAACCCTTACCCTAACTCTCACGCTCACACTAACTCAAAGGCTAAGGGAGGAAACTCAGACAAAATGCGGTTTGGAGTCCCTATCCTTAACCCTAATCCTAAGCCTAACCTTAACCCAAAGTCGAAGGAGGGAAACTCAGACGAAATGCGGTTTGGAGTCCTAACCCTTACCCTACCGCTCCCCCTAACTCAAAGGCTAAGGGAGGAACCTCAGACAAAAAAAAGGATTTGGAGTCCCTAACCCTAACTCTAACCCTAACCCTAACGCTCACCCTAACTCAAACGCTAAGGGACGAATCTCAGACAAAATGCGGTTTGAAGTCCCTAACCTTAAGCCTAATCCTTAGCCTAACCTTAACCCAAAGTCGACGGGAGGAAACTCAGACAAAATGTGGTTTGGAGTCCCTAACTCTTACCCTAGCCCTCACACTAACCCTAACCCTAAGGCAAAGGGAGTACACTCAGACCACATGCGGTTTGGAGTCCCTAACCCTAACCCTAACACTAACCCTAACCTAACCCTAACGCTAACCCTAACTCAAAGGCTAAGGGAGGAAACTCAGACACAATGCGGTTTGGAGTTCCCAAACCTAACTCAAGGGCTAAGGGAGGAAACTCAGACAAAATGCGGTTTGGAGTCCCTAACCCTAACCCTAACCCTAACGCTAACTCAAAGGCTAAAGGAGGAAACTCAGACAAAATGCGGTTTGGAGTCCCTAACCCTTACCCTAACCCTAACCCTAACCCTAACCCTAACCCGAACCCTAACTCAAAGACTAAGGGATGGAAACTAAGAGGAAATGTGGTTTGAAGTCCCTAACCCATAACCTAACCCTAACGCTATCCCTAACTCAAAGGCTAAGGGAAGAAACTCAGATAACATGCGGGTTGGAGTCCATAACCCTAACCCTAACCCTAACACTAACTCAAAGGCTAAGGGAGGAAACTCAGAAAAAATGCAGTTTAGAGTCCCTAACCCTAACCCTTACTCAAAGGCTAAGGAAAGAAACTCAGACAAAATGCGGTTATGAGTCCTAACCCTAACAGTAAGCCTTACCCTAACTCAAAGGCTAAGGGAGAAAGCTCAGACAAAATGCGGTTTGGAGTCCCTAACCCTAACCCTTACCCTAACTCTCACGCTCACACTAACTTAAAGGCTAAGGGAGGAAACTCAGACAAAATGCGGTTTGGAGTCCCTATCCTTAACCCTAATCCTAAGTCTAACCTTAACCCAAATATCGAAGGGAGGAACCTCAGAAAACAATGTGGTTTGGAGTCCCTAACCCTAACCCTAGCCCTAACCCTAACCCTAACCCAAAGGCAAAGGGAGTACACACAGACAACATGGTGTTTGGCGTCCCAAACCCAAACCCTAACACTAACCCTAACCTAACCCTAACGCTAACCCTAACTCAAAGGCTAAGGGAGAAAACTCAGACACAATGCGGTTTGGAGTTCCTAAACCTAACCCTAAACCTAACTAAAAGTCTAAGGGAGGAAACTCAGACAAAATGCGGTTTTGAGTCCCTAACCCTAAACCTAACCCTAACTAAAAGTCTAAGGGAGGAAACTCAGACAAAATACGGTTTGGAGTCCCTAACCCTTACCCTAAACCTAAATCAAAGGATAAGGGAGGAACCTAAGACAAAATGCGGTTTAGAGTCCCTAACCCTAACCCTAACCCTAACCCTAACGCTAACCCTAACTCAAAGGCTAAGGGCGGAAACTCAGACAAAATGCGGTTTGGAGTCCCTAACCCTAACCCTAACCCTGAATCAGGTGATAAGGGAGAAAACTAAGACAAAATGCGGTTTGGAGTTCCTAACCCTAACCCTAACCCTGAATCAAAGGCTAAGGAAGGAAACTCAGACAAAATGCAGTTTGTAGTCCTAACCCTAACCCTAACCTTAACCCTAACTCAAAGACTAAGGGAGGAAACTCAGAAAAAATGCGGTTGGTAGTTACTATCCCTAACCTTAACACTAACCCTAACCCTAACCCTAACCCTAACTCAAAGGCTAAGGGAGGAAACTCAGACGAAATGCGGTTTGGAGTCCCTAACCCTTACCCTAACCCTAAATCAAAGGATAAGGGAGGAACCTAAGACAAAATGCGGTTTAGAGTCCCTAACCCTAACCCTAATCTTAACCCTTAATCAAAGCAAACACAGATCAAATGCGGTTTCTAGTCCCTAACCCTAACCCCTACCCTAACCCGAACGCAAAGGCTAAGGGAGGAAACTCAGACAAAATAAGGTTTGGAGTCCCTTACCCTTACCCTAACCCTAACCCTTACCCTAACGCTAACCCTATCTGCAAGGCTAAGGGCGGAAGCTCAGACAAAATGCGGTTTGGAGTCCTAGCCCTAACCCTAACCTTAACCCTAACTCAAAGGCTAAGGGAGGAAACTCAGACAAAATGCGGTTGGTAGTTACTATCCCTAACCTTAACACTAACCCTAACCCTAACGCTAACCTTAACTCAAATGCTAAGGGAGAAAACTCAGACAAAATGTGGTTTGGGGTCCCTTACCCTAACCCTAACCCTAACCCTAACTCAAAGGCTAAGGGATTAAACTCAGACAAAATGCGGTTTGGAGTCCCTAACCTTACTCACAGGCTAAGGGAGGAAACTCAGAGAAAATGCGGTTTGGAGTCACTAAGCCTTACCCTTAGCCTAAACCTTGCCCTAACTACAAGGCTAAGGGAATACCTAAGACAAAATGCGGTTTGGAGTCCCAAAACTTAACCCTAACCCTAACCCTTACCCTTACCCTAACCCTAACGCTAACCCTAACCCTAACTCGAAGGAAAAGGGAGGAAACTCAGACAAAATGCGGTTTGGAGTCCCTAACCCTAACCCTAACCCTAACCCTAACGCTAACCCTAACGCTAAACCTTACTCACAGGCTAAGAGAGGAAACTCAGAGAAAATGCGGGTTGGAATCACTAAGCCTACCCTAACCCTAACCCTAGACCAAACTACAAGGCTTAGGGAAAAACTCAGACAAAATGAGGTTTGGAGTCCCTAAACCTAACCCTAACCCTAACCCTAACCTTAACGCTTACCCTAACCCTAACGCTAAACCAAACTCACAGGCTAAGGAAGGAAACTCAGAGAAAATGTGGTTTGGAGTCACTAAGCTTTAACCTAACCCTAACCCTAGCCCTAACTACAAGGCTTAGGGAAAAACTCAGACAAAATTGTGTTTGGAGTCCCTAACGCTAACCCTAACACTAACCCTAACTCAAAGGCAAAGGGATGAAATTTAGACAAAATGCGGTTTGGAGTCCCTAACACTAACTCAAAGGCTAATGGAGGAAACTCACATAAAATGCGGTTGGAAGTCCCTTACCCTAAACCTAACCCTTACCCTGAATCAAAGGCTAAGGGAGGAAACTAAGAAAAAATGCGGTTTGGAGTCCCTAACCCTAACCCTAACCCTAACCCTCAATCAAAGGCTAAGGGAGGAAACTCAGACAAAATTCTGTTTTGAGTCCCCAACCCTAACCCTAACACTAACCCTAACTAAAGGCTAATGGAGGCAAATCAGACAAAATGCGGTTATGAGTCCCTAACCCTAACCCTAACCCTAACCCTAACGCTAACCCTAACTCAAAGGCTAAGGGCGGAAACTCAGACAAAATGCGGTTTGGAGTCCCTAACCCTAACCCTAACCCTGAATCAGGTGCTAAGGGAGGAAACTAAGACAAAATGCGGTTTGGAGTTCCTAACCCTAACCCTAACCCTGAATCAAAGGCTAAGGGAGGAGACTCAGACAAAATGCAGTTTGTAATCCTAACCCTAACCCTAACCTTAACCCTAACTCAAAGGCTAAGGGAGGAAACTCAGAAAAAATGCGGTTGGTAGTTACTATCCCTAACCTTAACACTAACCCTAACCCTAACCCTAACCCTAACTCTAATGCGGTTTGGAGTCCCTAACGCTAACCCCAACCCTACACCTTACACTAACCCTAACGCTAACCCTTACCCTAACTCAAAGGCAAAGGGAGGAAACTCAGACAAAATGCGGTTGGAAGTCCCTTACCCTAACCCTAATCCTTACCCTAAATCAAAGGCTAAGGGAGGAAACTAAGACAAAATGCGGCTTAGAGTCCCTAATCCTAACCCTGCACCAAACCCTAACCCTAACCCTCACCCTAACCTTGAACCTAACTCTGACTCTAACGCTTAACATAACTCACAGGGGAAGGGAGGAAACTCAGAGAAAATGCGGTTTGGAGTCACTAAGCCCTAACCTTAGCCCTAACTACAAGGCTTAGGGAAAAACTCAGACACAATGCGGTCTGGAGTGCCTAACCCTAACCCTAACCCTAACTTTAACCCTAACCCTAACCTTAACCCTAACCCTGACCCTAACGCTAAACCTAACTCATATGTAAGGGAGGAAACTCAGAGAAAATGCGGTTTGGAGTCACTAAGATTTGCCTTAACTCTAACCCTAGCCCTAACTACAAGGCTTAGGGAAAACCTCAGACAAAATGCGGCTTGGAGTCCCTAACCCTAACCCTAACCCTAACCCTAACATTAACCCTAACACTAACCTTAACCCTAACCCTGACCCTAACGCTAAACCTAACTCACAGGCTAAGGGAGGAAACTCAGAGAAAATGCGGTTTGGAGTCACTAAGACTTACCCTAACCCTAACCCTAGCCCTAACTACAAGGCTTAGGGAAAACCTCAGACAAAATGCCTCTTGGAGTCCCTAACCCTAACCCTAACCCTAACCCTAACTTTAACCCTAACCCTAACCTTTACCCTAACCCTGACACTAACGCTAAACCTTACTCACAGGCTTAGGGAGGAAACTCAGAGAAAATGCGGTTTGGAGTCACTAAGACTTACCCTAACCCTAACCCTAGCCCTAACTACAAGGCTTAGTGAAAACCTCAGACAAAATGCGGCTTGGAGTCCCTAACCCTAATCCTAACCCTAACTTTCACACTAACCCTAACCTTAACCCCAACCTTGACCCTAACGCTAAACCTTAATCACAGGCTAAGGGAGGAAACTCAGAGAAAATGCGGTTTGGAGTCACTAAGACTTACTCTAACCCTACCGCTAGCCCTAACTACAAGGCTAAGGGAAAACCTCAGACTAAAATGCGGCTTGGAGTCCCCAACCCTAATCCTAACCCTAACCCTAACTTTAACCCTAACCCTAACCTTAACCCTAACCCTGACCCTAACGCTAAACCTAACTCACAGGCTTAGGGAGGAATCTCAGAGAAAATTCGGTTTGGAGTCACTAAGACTTACCCTAACCCTAACCCTAGCCCTAACTACAAGGCTTAGGGAAAACCTCAGACAAAATGCGGCTTGGAGTCATTAACCCTAACCCTAATCCTAACCCTAACTTTAAGCCTAACCCTAACCTTAACCCTTACCCTGACCCTAACGCTAAACCTTACTCACAGGCTAAGGGAAGAAACTCAGAGGAAATGCGGTTCGGAGTCACTAAGACTTACCCTAAACCTAACCCTAGCCCTAAATACAAGGCTTAGTGAAAACCTCAGACAAAATGCGGCTAGGAGTCCCTAACCCTAACCCTAACCCAAACCCTTACCCTAACTTTAACTCTAACCCTAACCTTAACCCTAACCTTGACCCTAACGCTAAACCTAACTCACAGGCTAAGGGAGGAAACTCAGAGAAAATGCGGTTTGGAGTCACTAAGACTTACCCTAACCATAACCCTAGCCCTGACTACAAGGCTTAGGAAAAACCTCAGACAAAATGCGGCTTGGAATTCCTCACCCCAACCCTAACCCTAACCCTAACCCTAACTTCAACCCTAACCTTAACCTTGACCCTAACCCTGAACCTTACGCTGAACCTAACTCACAGGCTATAGGAAAAAACTCAGAGAAAATGCGGTTTGGAGTCACTAAGACTTACCCTAACCCAAACACTAGCCCTAACTTAGGCTAGGCTTAGGGAAAACCTCAGACAAAATGCGGCTTGGAGTCCCTAACCCTAACCCTAACCCTAACTTTCACCCTAACCCGAACCTTAACCCTAACCCTGACCCTAACGCTAAACCTAACTCACAGGCTAAGGGAGGAAACTCAGAGAAAATGGGTTTGGAGTCACTAAGACTTACCCTAACCCTAAACCTTGCCCTAACTACAAGGATTAGGGAAAACCTAAGACAGAATGCGGCTTGGAATCCCTATCCCTAACCCAAACCCTAACCCTTACCCTAACTTTAACCCTGACCCTAACCTTAACGCTAAACCTAACCCTAACGCTAAACCTAACTCACAGTCTAAGGGAGGCAACTCAGAGAAACAGCAGTTTGGAGTCACTAAGACTTACCCTAACCCTAACCCTAGCCCTAACTACAAGGCTTAGGGAATACCTCAGACAAAATGCGGCTTGGAGTCACTAACCCTAACCCTAGCCCTAACCCGTACCCTAACCTAACCCTAACTTTAACTCTAACCCTAAGCTTAACCCTAGCCCTGACCCTAAAGCTAAACCTAACTCACAGGCTAAGGGAGGAAACTCAGAGAAAATGCGGTTTGGAGTCATTTAGATTTACCCTAACCCTAACCCTAGCCCTAACTAAAGGCTTCGGGAAAACCTCAGACAAAATGCGGCTTGGAGTCCCTAACCCTAACCCTAACCCTAATCCTAACTTTAACCCTAACCCTAACCTTAACCCTAACCCTGACCCTAACGCTAAACCTAACTCACAGGCTAAGGGAGGAAACTCAGAGAGAATGCGGTTTGGAGTCACTAAGACTTACCCTAACCCTAACCCTAGCCCTAACTACAAGGCTTAGGGAAAACCTCAGACAAAATGCGGCTGGGAGTCCCTAACCCTAACCCTTACCCTAACCCTAACTTTCACCCTAACCCTAACCTTAACCCTAACCCTGACCCTAACGCTACACCTAACTCACAGGCTAAGGGAGGCAACTCAGAGAAAATGGGTTTGGAGTCACTAAGACTTACCCTAACCCTAACCCTAGCCCTAACTACAAGGCTTAGGGAATACCTCAGACAAAATGCGGCTTGGAGTCACTAACCCTAACCCTAGCCCTCACCCGTACCCTAACCCTAACCCTAACTTTAACCCTAACCCTAACCTTGACCCTAACCCTGACCCTAACGCTAAACCTAACTCACAGGCTCAGGGAGGAAACTCAGAGAAAATGCGGTTTGGAGTCATTTAGATTTACCCTAACCCTAACCCTAGCCCTAACTAAAGGCTTCGGGAAAACCTCAGACAAAATGCGGCTTGGAGTCCCTAACACTAACCCTAACCCTAACCCTAACTTTAACCCTAACCCTAACTTTAACCCTGACCCTAACGCTAAACCTAACTCACAGGCTAAGGGAGGAAACTCAGAGAAAATGCGGTTTGGAGTCACTAAGCCTTACCCTAACCCTAACCCTAGCCCTAACTACAACGCTTAGGGAAAAACTCAGACAAAATGCGGTTTGGAGTCCCTAACCCTAACCCTAACCCTAACCCTAACGCTAAACTTAACTCACAGGCTAAGGGAGGAAACTCAGAGAAAATGCGGTTTGGAGTCACTAAGCCTTACCCTAACCCCAACCCTTGCCCTAACTACAAGGCTTAGGGAAAAACTAAGACAAAATACGGTTTGGAGTCCTTAACCCTAACCTAACCCTAACCCTTACCCTAACCTTAACCCTAACGCTAACCCTAACGCTAAACCTTACTCACAGGCTAAGGCAGGAAACTCAGAGAAAATGCGGTTTGTAGTCACTAAGACTTACCCTAACCCTAACCCTAGCCCTAACTACAAGGCTTAGGGAAAACCTCAGACAAAATGCGGCTTGGAGTCCCTAACCCTAACCCTAACCCTAACCCTAACCCTAACTTTAAACCTAACCCTAACCCTTACCCTTACTTTAAGCCTAACCCTAACCTTAACCCTTACCCTGACCCTAACGCTAAACCTAACTCACAGGCTAAGGGAGGAAACTCAGAGAAAATGCGGTTTGGAGTCACTTAGACTTACCCTAACTATAACCCTAGCCCTGACTACAAGGCTTAGGGAAAACCTCAGACAAAATGCGGCTTGGAGTCCCTCCACCCAACCCTAACCCTAACCCTAACCCTAACTTCAACCCTAACCCTAACCTTAACCCTAACCCTGAACCTTACGCTAAACCTAACTCACAGGCTATAGGAAGAAACTCAGAGAAAATGCGGTTTGGAGTCACTAAGACTTACCCTAACCCTAACCCTAGCCCTAACTACAAGGCTTAGACAAAACCTCAGACAAAATGCGGCTTGGAGTCCCCAACCCTAACCCTAACCCTAACTTTCACCCTAACCCGAACCTTAACCCTAACCCTGACCCTAACGCTAAACCTAACTCACAGGCTAAGGGAGGAAACTCAGAGAAAATTGGTTTGGAGTCACTAAGACTTACCCTAACCCTAAACCTTGCCCTTACTACAAGGATTAGGGAAAACCTCAGACAGAATGCGGCTTGGAGTCCCTATCCCTAACCCAAACCCTAACCCTTACCCTTACTTTAAACCTGACCCTAACCTTAACGCTAAACCTAACCCTAAAGCTAAACCTAACTCACAGTCTAAGGGAGGCAACTCAGAGAAAAAGCAGTTTGGAGTCACTAAGACTTACCCTAACCCTAACCCTAGCCCTAACTACAAGGCTTAGGGAATACCTCAGACAAAATGCGGCTTGGAGTCACTAACCCTAACCCTAGCCCTAACCCGTACCCTAACCCTAACCCTAACTTTAACCCTAACCCTAACCTTAACCCTAACCCTGACCCTAACGCTAAACCTAACTCACAGGCTAAGGGAGGAAACTCAGAGAAAATGCGGTTTGGAGTCATTTAGATTTACCCTAACCCTAACCCTAGCCCTAACTAAAGGCTTCGGGAAAACCTAAGACAAAATGCGGCTTGGAGTCCCTAACCCTAACCCTAACCCTAACCCTAACTTTAACGCTAACCCTAACCTTAACCCTAACCCTGACCCTAACGCTAAACCTAACTCACAGGCTAAGGGAGGAAACTCAGAGAAAATGCGGTTTGGAGTCACTAAGACTAACCCTAAACCTAACCCTAGCTCTAACTACAAGGCTTAGGGAAAACCTATGACAAAATGCGGCTAGGAGTCCCTAACCCTAACCCCAACCCCAACATTAACCCTAACTTTAACCCTAACCCTAACCTTAACCCTAACCCTGACCCTTACGCTAAACCTAACTCACAGGCTAAGGGAGGAAACTCAGAGACAATTCGGTTTGGAGTCACTAAGACTTACCCTAACCCTAACCCTAGCCCTAACTACAAGGCTTAGGGAAAACCTCAGACAAAATGCGGCTTGGAGTCCCTAACCCTAACCCTAACCCTAACCTCAACCGTAACTTTTACTCTAACCCTAACCTTAACCCTAACCCTGACCCTAACGCTAAACCTTACTCACAGGCTAAGGGAGGAAACTCAGAGAAAATACGGTTTGTAGTCACTAAGACTTACCCTAACCCTAACCCCAGCCCTAACTACAAGGATTAGGGAAAACCTCAGACAAAATGCGGCTTGGAGTCCCTAACCCTAACCCTAACCCTAACCCTTACCCTTACTTTAACCCTAACCCTAACCCTAACCTTGACCCTGACCCTAACGCTAAACCTAACTCACAGGCTAAGGGAGGAAACTCAGAGAAAATTCGGTTTGGAGTCACTAAGACTTACCCTAACCCTAACCCTAGCCCTAACTACAAGGCTTAGGAAAAACCTCGGACAAAATGCGGCTTGGAGTCCCTAACCCTAAACCTAACCCTAACCCTAATCCTAACTTTAACCCTAACCCTAACCTTAACCCTAACCCTGACCCTAACGCTAAACCTAACTCACAGGCTAAGGGAGGAAACTCAGAGAGAATGCGGTTTGGAGTCACTAAGACTTACCCTAACCCTAACCCTAGCCCTAACTACAAGGCTTAGGGAAAACCTCAGACAAAATGCGGCTGCTAGTCCCTAACCCTAACCCTCACCCTAACCCTAACTTCTACCCTAACCCTAACCTTAACCCCAACCCTGACCTAACTCACTGGCTAAGGGAGGAAACTCAGAGAAAATTCGGTTTGGAGTCACTAAGACTTACCCTAACCCTAACCCTAGCCCTAACTACAAGGCTTAGGGAAAACCTCAGACAAAATGCGGCTTGGAGTCCCTAACCATAACCCTAACCCTAACCCTAACTTTAACCCTAACCCTTACCTTAACCCTAACCCTGACCCTAACGCTAAACCTAACTTACAGGCTAAGGGAGGAAACTCAGAGAAAATGCGGTTTGGAGTCACTAAGACTAACCCTAACCCTAACCCTAGCCCTAACTACAAGGCTTAGGGAAAACCTCAGACAAAATGCGGCTTGGAGTCCCTAACCTTAACCCTAACCCTAACTTTCACCCTAACCCTAACCTTAACCCTAACCCTGACCCTAACGCTAAACCTAACTCACAGGCTAAGGGAGGCAACTCAGAGAAAATGGGTTTGGAGTCACTAAGACTTACCCTAACCCTAACCCTAGCCCTAACTACAAGGCTTAGGGAATACCTCAGACAAAATGCGGCTTGGAGTCACTAACCCTTACCCTAGCCCTAACCCGTACCCTAACCCTAACCCTAACTTTAACCCTAACCCTAACCTTAACCCTAACCCTGACCCTAACGCTAAACCGCTCTCACAGGCTCAGGGAGGAAACTCAAAGAAAATGCGGTTTGGAGTCATTTAGATTTACCCTAACCCTAACCCTAGCCCTAACTAAAGGCGTCGGGAAAACCTCAGACAAAATGTGGCTTGAAGTCCCTAACCCTAACCCTAACCCTAACTTTTACCCTAACCCTAACCTTAACCCTAACCCTGACCCTAACGCTAAACCTAACTCACAGGCTAACTCAGAGAAAATGCGGTTTGGAGTCACTACGCCTTACCCTAACCCTAACCCTAGCCCCAACTACAACGCTTAGGGAAAAACTCAGACAAAATGCGGTTTGGAGTCCCTAACCCTAACCCTAACCCGTACCCGTACCCTAACCCTAAGCTAAACTTAACTCACAGGCTAAGGGAGGAAACTCAGAGAAAATGCGGTTTGGAGTCACTAAGACTTACCCTAACCCTAACCCTAGCCCTAACTACAAGGCTTAGGGAAAACCTCAGACAAAATGCGGCTTGGAGTCCCTAACCCTAACCCTTACCCTAACCATAACCCTAACTTTAAACCTAACCCTAACCCTTACCCTTACTTTAAGCCTAACCCTAACCTTAACCCTTACCCTGACCCTAACGCTAAACCTTACTCACAGGCTAAGGGAAGAAACTCAGAGAAAATGCGGTTCGGAGTCACTAAGACTTACCCTAACCCTAACCCTAGCCCTAACTACAAGGCTTAGTGAAAACCTCAGACAAAATGCGGCTAGGAGTCCCTAACCCTAACCCTAACCCCAACCCTAACCCTTACTTTAACCCTGACCCTAACCTTAACGCTAAACCTAACCCTAACCCTAAACCTAACTCACAGTCTAAGGGAGGCAACTCAGAGAAAAAGCAGTTTGGAGTCACTAAGACTTACCCTAACCCTAACCCTAGCCCTAACTACAAGGCTTAGGGAATACCTCATACAAAATGCGGCTTGGAGTCACTAAACCTAACCCTAGCCCTAACCCGTACCCTAACCCTAACCCTAACTTTAACCCTAACCCTAACCTTAACCCTAACCCTGACCCTAACGCTAAACCTAACTCACAGGCGAAGGGAGGAAACTCAGAGAAAATGCGGTTTGGAGTCATTTAGATTTACCCTAACCCTAACCCTAGCCCTAACTAAAGGCTTCGGGAAAACCTCAGACAAAATGCGGCTTGGAGTCCCTAACCCTAACCCTAACCCTAACCCCAACTTTAACGCTAACCCTAACCTTAACCCTAACCCTGACCCTAACGCTAAACCTAACTCACAGGCTAAGGGAAAACTCAGAGAAAATGCGGTTTGGAGTCACTAAGACTTACCCTAACCCTAACCCTAGCTCTAACTACAAGGCTTAGGGAAAACCTAAGACAAAATGCGGCTAGGAGTCCCTAACCCTAACCCCAACCCCAACATTAACCCTAACTTTAACCCTAACCCTAACCTTAACCCTAACCCTGACCCTAACGCTAAACCTAACTCACAGGCTAAGGGAGGAAACTCAGAGAAAATGCGGTTTGGAGTCACTAAGACTTACCCTAACCCTAACCCTAGCCCTAACTACAAGGCTTAGGGAAAACTCAGACAAAATGCGGCTTGGAGTCCCGTACCCTAACCCTAACCATAACCCTAACCCTAACCCTAACTTTAATCCTAACCCTAACCTTAACCCTAACCCTGACCCTACCGCTAAACCTAACTCACAGGCTAAGGGACGAAACTCAGAGAAAATGCGGTTTGGAGTCACTAAGCTTTAACCTAAATCTAACCCTAGCCCTAACTACAAGGCTTAGGGAAAACCTCAGACAAAATGCGGCTTGGAGTCCCTTCCCCTAACCCTAACCCTTACTTTACCCCTAACCCTAACCTTCCCCCTAACCCTGACCCTAACGCTAAACCTAACTCACAGGCTAAGGGAGGAAACTCAGAGAAAATGCGGTTTGGAGTCACTAAGATTTACCCTAATCCTAACCCTAGCCCTAACTACAAGGCTTAGGGAAAACCTCAGACAAAATGTGGCTTGGAGTCCCTAACCCTAACCCTAACCCTAACCCTAACCCCAACTTTAACCCTTACCCTAACCTTAACCCTAACCCTGACCCAAACGCTAAACCTAACTCACAGGCTAAGGGAGGAAACTCAGAGAAAATGCGGTTTGGAGTCACTAAGACTTACCCTAACCCTAACCCTAGCCCTAACTACAAGGCTTAGGGAAAACCTCAGACAAAATGCGGCTTGGAGTCCCTAACCGTAACCCTCACCCTAAATCCAACCCTAACTTTAACCCTAACCCTAACCTTAACCCTAACCCTGACCCTAACGCTAAACCTAACTCACAGGCTAAGGGAGGAAACTCAGAGAAAATGCGGTTTGTAGTCACTAAGACTTACCCTAACCCTAACCCTAGCCCTACCTACAAGGCTTAGGGAAAACCTCAGACAAAATGCGGCTTGGAGTCCCTAACAATAACCCTAACCCTAACCCTTACCCTAACTTTGACCCTAACCCTAACCTTAACCCTAACCCTGACCCTAACGCTAAACCTAACTCACAGGCTAAGGGAGGAAACTCAGAGAAAATGCGGTTTGGAGTCACTAAGACTTACCCTAACCCTAACCCTAGCCCTAACTACAAGGCTTAGGGAAAACATCAGACAAAATGCGGCTTGGAGTCCCTAACACTAACCGTAACCCTCACCCTAATCCTAACTTTAACCCTAACCCTACCCTTAACCCTAACCCTGACCCTTACGCTAAACCTAACTCACAGGCTATGGGAGGAAACTCAGAGAAAATGCGGTTTGGAGTCACTAAGACTTGCCCTGACCCTGACACTAGCCCTAACTACAAGGCTTAGGGAAAACCTCAGACAAAATGCGGCTTGGAGTCCCTAACCCTAACCCTAACCCTAACTTCTACCCTAACCCTAACGCTAAACCTAACTCACAGGCTAAGGGAGGAAACTCATAGAAAATACAGTTTGGAGTCACTAAGCCTTACCCTAACCCTAACCCTAGCCCTAACTACAACGCTTAGGGAAAAACTCAGACAAAATGCGGTTTGGAGTCCCTAACCCTAACCCTAACCCTAACCCTAACGCTAAACTTAACTCACAGGCTAAGGGAGGAAACTCCGAGAAAATTGTGTTTGGAGTCACTAAGCCTTACCCTTACCCCAACCCTTGCCCTAACTACAAGGCTTAGGGAAAAACTCAGACAAAATGCGGTGTGGAGTCCTTAACCCTAACAACACCCTTACCCTTACCCTAACCTTAACCCTAACGCTAACCCTAACGCTAAACCTAACTCACAGGCTAAGGGAGGAAACTCAGAGAAAATGCGGTTTGGAGTCACTAAGTTTTACCCTAACCCTAACCCTAGCCCTAACTACAAGGCTTAGGGAAAACCTCAGACAAAATACGGTTTCGAGTCCCTAACACTAAACCCTAACAAAAATCCTAACGCTAAACCTAACTTACAGGCTAAGGGAGCAAACGAAGATAAAATGCGGTTTGGAGTCACTGACCCTTACCCTAATCCTAACCCTAACCCTAACCTTCACCCTAACCCAAACCCTAACCCTAACCCTAACCCTAACTTTAACCCTAACCCTAACCTTAACCCTAACCCTGACCCTAACGCTAAACCTGACTCACAGGTAAGGGAGGAAACTCAGAGAAAATGCGGTTTTGAGTCACTAAGATTTACCCTTACCCTAACCCTAGCACAAACTACAAGGCAAAAATGCGGCTTGGAGTCCCTACCCCTAACCCTAACACTTACTTTACCCCTAACCCTAACCTTCACACTAACCCTAACCCTAACCCTAACCCTAACCTTCACCCTTACCCTAACCCTAACCCTAACCCTAACCCTAACCTTCACCCTAACCCTAACCCTATCCCTAACCCTGACCCTGACCCTAACCCTAACCCTAACCCTAACCTTCACCCTAACCCTAACCCTAACCCTAACCTTAACCTTAACCCTAACCCTAACCCTAACCCTAACCCTAACCTTCACCCTAACCCTAACCCTAACCCTAACTTTAACCCTAACCCTAACCTTAACCCTAACCCTGACCCTAACGCTAAACCTAACTCACAGGTAAGGGAGGAAACTCAGAGGAAATGCGGTTTGGAGTCACTAAGATTTACCCTTACCCTAACCCTAGCACTAACTACAAGGCTTAGGGAAAACCTCAGACAAAATGCGGCTTGGAGTCCCTACCCCTAACCCTAACCCTTACTTTACCCCTAACCCTAACCTTCACCCTAACCCTAACCCTAACCCTAACCCTAACCCTAACCTTCACCCTAACCCTAACCCTAACCCTAGCCCTAACCCTAACCCTAACCTTCACCCTAACCCTAACCCTAACCCTAACCCTAACTTTAACCCTAACCCTAACCTTAACCCTAACCCTGACCCTAACGCTAAACCTTACTCACAGGTAAGGGAGGAAACTCAGAGAAAATGCGGTTTGGAGTCACTAAGATTTAACCTAACCCTAACCCTAGCACTAACTACAAGGCTTAGGGAAAACCTCAGACAAAATGCGGCTTGGAGTCCCTACCCCTAACCCTAACCCTTACTTTACCCCTAACCCTAACCTTCACCCTAACCCTAACCCTAACCTTCACCCTAACCCTAACCCTAACCCTAACCCTAACCTTCACCCTAACCCTCACCCTAACCCTAACTTTAACCCTAACCCTAACCTTAACCCTAACCCTGACCCTAACGCTAAACCTAACTCACAGGACAGGGAGGAAACTCAGAGAAAATGCGGTTTGGAGTCACTAAGATTTACCCTAACCCTAACCCTAGCACTAACTACAAGGCTTAGGAAAAACCTCAGACAAAATGCGGCTTGGAGTCCCTACCCCTAACCCTAACCCTTACTTTACCCCTAACCCTAACCTTCACCCTAACCCTGACCCTAACGCTAAACCTAACTCACAGGCTAAGGGAGGAAACTCAGAGAAAATGCGGTTTGGAGTCACTAAGATTTACCCTAACCCTAACCCTAACCCTAACCCTAACCCTAAACTTCACCCTAACCCTAACCCTAACCCTACCCCTAACCCTAACCCTTACCTTCACCCTAACCCTAACCCTAACCCTAACCCTAACCCTAACCTTCACCCTAACCCTAACCCTAACCCTACCCCTAACCCTTACCCTAACCTTAACCCTAACCCTAACTTTAACCCTAACCCTAACCCTAACTTTAACCCTAACCCTTACCTTAACCCTAACCCTGACCCTAACGCTAAACCTAACTCACAGGTAACGGAGGAAACTCAGAGAAAATGCGGTTTGGAGTCACTAAGATTTACCCTAACCCTAACCCTAGCACTAACTACAAGGCTTAGGGAAAACCTCACACAAAATGCGGCTTGGAGTCCCTACCCCTAACCCTGACCCTTACTTTACCCCTAACCCTAACCTTCACCCTATCCCTAACCCTAACCCTAACCCTTACCCTAACCCTAACTTTAACCCTAACCCTAACCTTAACCCTAACCCTGACCCTAACGCTAAACCTAACTCACAGGTAAGGGAGGAAACTCAGAGAAAATGCGGTTTGGAGTCACTAAGATTTACCCTAACCCTAACCCTAGCACTAACTACAAGGCTTAGGGAAAACCTCAGACACAATGCGGTTTGGAGTCCCTAACCCTAACCCTAACCCTTACTTTACCCCTAACCCTAACCTTCACCCTAACCCTAACCCTAACTTTAATCCTAACCCTACCCTTCACCCTAACCCCAATCCTAACCCTAACCGTAATCATAACCTTCACCCTGACCCTAACCCCAACCCTAACCCTAACCCTTACCCTAACTTTAACCCTAACCCTAATCTTAACCCTAACCCTGACCCTAACGCTAAACCTAACTCACAGGTAAGGGAGGAAACTCAGAGAAAATGCTGTTTGGAGTCACTAAGATTTACCCTAACCCTAACCCTAGCACTAACTACAAGGCTTAAGGAAAACCTCAGACAAAATGCGGCTTGGAGTCCCTAACCCTAACCCTAACCCTTACTTTACCCCTAACCCTAACCATAACCCTAACCCTAACCCTAACTTTAATCCTAACCCTAACCTTCACCCTAACCCTAACCCTAACCCTAACCCTAACCTTCACCCTAACCCTAACCCTAACCCTAACTTTAACCCTAACCCTAACCTTAACCCTAACCCTGACCCTAACGCTAAACCTAACTCACAGGTAAGGGAGGAAACTCAGAGAAAATGCGGTTTGGAGTCACTAAGATTTACCCTAACCCTTACCCTAGCACTAAGTACAAGGCTTAGGGAAAACCTCAGACAAAATGCGGCTTGGAGTCCCTACCCGTAACCCTAACCCTTACTTTACCCCTAACCCTAACCATAACCCTAACCCTAACCCTAACCCTAACCTTCACCCTAACCCTGACCCTAACGCTAAACCTAACTCACAGCCTAAGGGAGGAAACTCAGAGAAAATGCGATTTGGAGTCACTAAGATTTACCCTAACCCTAACCCTAGCACTAACTACAAGGCTTAGGGAAAACCTCAGACAAAATGCGGTTTGGAGTCCCTACCCCTAACCCTAACCCTTACTTTACCCCTAACCCTTACCTTCACCCTAACCCTAACCCTAACCCTAACCCTAACCCTAACTTTTACCCTAACCCAAACCTTAGCCCTAACCATGACCCTAACGCTAAACCTAACTCACAGGTAAGGGAGGACACTCATAGAAAATGCGGTTTGGAGTCACTAAGATTTACCCTAACCCTAACCCTAGCACTAACTACAAGGCTTAGGGAAAACCTCAGACAAAATGCGGCTTGGAGTCCCTACCCCTAACCCTAACCCTTACCCTAACCCTAAACCCTAACCCTAACCCTAACCCTAACCCTAACCTTCACCCTAACCCTGACCCTAACGCCAAACCTAACTCACAGGGAGGAAACTCAGAGAAAATGTTGTTTGGAGTCACAAAGATTTACCCTAACCCTACCCCTAACCCTAACCTTAACCCTAACCCTAACCTTCACCCTAACCCTAACCCTAACCCTAACCTTCACCCTAACCCTAACCCTAACCCTAACCTTCACCCTAACCCTAACCCTAACCCTAACCCTTACCCTAACTTTAACCCTAACCCTAACCTTAACCCTAACCCTGACCCTAACGCTAAACCTAACTCACAGGTAAGGGAGGAAACTCAGAGAAAATGCGGTTTGGCGTCACTAAGATTTACCCTAACCCTAACCCTAGCACTAACTACAAGGCTTAGGGAAAACCTCAGACAAAATGCGGCTTGGAGTCCCTACCCCTAAACGTAACCCTTACTTTACCCCTAACCCTAACCTTCACCCTAACCCTGACCATAACGCTAAACCTAACTCACAGGCTAAGGGAGGAAACTCAGAGAAAATGCGGTTTGGAGTCACTAAGATTTACCCTAACCCTAACCCTAACCCTAACCTTCACCCTAACCCTAACCCTAACCCTACCTCTAACCTTCACCCTAACCCTAACCCTAACCCTATCCCTAACCCTAACCTTCACCCTAACCCTAACCCTAACCCTAACCCTAACCCTAACTTGAACCCTAACCCTGGTTGGAGTCACTAAGATTTACCCTAACCCTAACCCTAACCCTAACCCTAACCTTCACCCTAACCCTAACCCTAACCCTAACCCTAACCTTCACCCTTACCCTAACCCCAACCCTAACCCTAACCCTAACCTTCACCCTAAACCTAACCCTAACTTTAACCCTAACCCTAACCTTCACCCTAACCCTGACCCTAACGCTAAACCTAACTCACAGCCTAAGGGAGGAAACTCAGAGAAAATGCGGTTTGGAATCACTAAGATTTACCCTAACCCTAACCCTAACCCTAACCCTTACCCTAACCTTCACCCTAACCCTAACCCTTACCCTAACCCTAACCCTAACCTTCACCCTAACCCTAACCCTAACCCTAACCCTAAGCTTCACCCTAACCCCAACCCTAACCCTAACCCTAACCCTAACTTTAACCCTTACCCTAACCTTAACCCTAACCCTGACCCTAACGCTAAACCTAACTCCAAGGCTAAGGGAGGAAACTCAGAGAAAATGCGGTTTGGAGTCACTAAGATTTACCCTAACCCTAACCCTAGCACTAACTACAAGGCTTAGGGAAAACCTCAGACAAAATGCGGCTTGGCGTCCCTACCCCTAACCCTAACCCTTACTTTACCCCTAACCCTAACCTTCACCCTACCCCTGACCCTAACGCTAAACCTAACTCACAGGCTAAGGGAGGAAACTCACAGAAAATGCGGTTTGGAGTCACTAAGATTTACCCTAACCCTAACCCTAACCCTAACCTTCACCCTAACCCTAACCCTAACCCTAACCCTAACCTTCACCCTAACCCGAACCCTAACCCTAACCCTAACCCTAACCTTACCCCTAACCCTAACCCTAACCCTAACCCTAACCTTCACCCTAACCCTAACCTAACCCTAACCCTAACCCTAACCCTATCCTTCACCCTAACCCTAACCCTTACCCTAACCCTAACCCTAACCCTAACCTTCACCCTAACCCTAACCCTAACCCTAACACTAACTTTAACCCTAACCCTAACCTTAACCCTAACCCTGACCCTAACGCTAAACCTAACTCACAGGTAAGGGAGGAAACTCAGAGTAAATGCGGTTTGGAGTCACTAAGATTTACCCTAACCCTAACCCTAACCCTAACCCTAACCTTAACCTTCACCCTACCCTAACCCTAACCCTAACCCTAACCCTAACCTTCACCCTAACCCTAACCCTAACCCTAACCCTAACCTTCACCCAAACCCTAACCCTAACCCTAACCCTAACCCTAACCTTAACCCTAACCCTAACCCTAACCCTAACCCTAACCCTAACCTTCACCCTAACCCTAACCCTTACCCTAACCCTAACCCTAACCTTCACCCTAACCCTAACCCTAACCCTAACTTTAACCCTAACCCTAACCTTAACCCTAACCCTGACCCTAACGCTAAACCTAACTCACAGGTAAGGAGGAAACTCAGAGAAAATGCGGTTTGGAGTCACTAAGATTTACCCTAACCCTAACCCTTGCACTAACTACAAGGCTTAGGGAAAACCTCAGACAAAATGCGGCTTGGAGTCCCTACCCCTAACCCTAACCCTTACTTTACCCCTAACCCTAACCTTCACCCTAACCCTGACCCTAACGCTAAACCTAACTCACAGGCTAAGGGAGGAAACTCAGAGAAAATGCGGTTTGGAGTCACTAAGATTTACCCTAACCCTAACCCTAACCTTAACCCTTACCCTAACCTTCACCCTAACCCTAACCCTAACCCTTACCATAACCCTAACCTTCACCCTAACCCTAACCCTAACCCTAACCCTATCCCTAACCCTAACCTTTACCCTAACCCTAACCCTAACCCTAACCCTAACCCTAACTTTAACCCTAACCCTGGTTGGAGTCACTAAGATTTACCCTAACCCTAACCCTAACCCTAACCCTAAACCTAACCATCACCCTAACCCTAACCCTAACCCTAACCCTAACCTTCACCCTAACCCCAACCCTAACCCTAACCCTAACCTTCACCCTAACTCTAACCCTAACCCTAACCCTAACCCTAACTTTAACCCTAACCCTAACCTGAACCCTAACCCTGACCCTAACGCTAAACCTAACTCACAGGTAAGGGAGGAAACTCAGAGAAAATGAGGTTTGGATTCACTAAGATTTACACTAACCCTAACCCTAGCACTAACTACAAGGCTTAGGGAAAACCTCAGACAAAATGCGGCTTGGAGTCCCTACCCCTAACCCTAACCCTTACTTTACCCCTAATCCTAACCTTCACCCTAACCCTGACCCTAACGCTAAACCTAACTCACAGGCTAAGGGAGGAAACTCAGAGAAAATGCGGTTTGGAGTCACTAAGATTTACCCTAACCCTAACCCTAACCCTAACCCTAACCTTCACCCTAACCCTAACCCTAACCCTAACCCTAACCTTCAACCTAACCTTCACCCTAACCCTAACCCTAACCCTAACCCTAAGCTTCACCCTAACCCCAACCCTAACCCTAACCCTAACCCTAACTTTAACCCTAACCCTAACCGTAACCCAAACCCTGACCCTAACGCTAAACCTAACTCACAGGTAAGGGAGGAAACTCAGAGAAAATGCGGTTTGGAGTCACTAAGATTTACCCTAACCCTAACCCTAGCACTAACTACAAGGCTTAGGGAAAACCTCAGACAAAATGCGGCTTGGAGTCCCTACCCCTAACCCTAACACTTACTTTACCCCTAACCCTAACCTTCACCCTAACCCTAACCCTAACCCTAACCCTAACTTTAACCCTAACCCTAACCTGAACCCTAACCCTGACCCTAACGCTAAACCTAACTCACAGGTAAGGGAGGAAACTCAGAGAAAATGCGGTTTGGATTCACTAATATTTACCCTAACCCTAACCCTAGCACTAACTACAAGGCTTACGGAAAACCTCAGACAAAATGCGGCTTGGAGTCCCTACCCCTAACCCTAACGCTTACTTTACCCCTAACCCTAACCTTCACCCTAACCCTGACCCTAACGCTGAACCTAACTCACAGGCTAAGGGAGGAAACTCAGAGAAAATGCGGTTTGGAGTCACTAAGATTTACCCTAACCCTAACCCTTACCCTAACCCTAACCCTAACCTTCACCCTAACCCTAACCCTAACCCTAAACCTAACCCTAACCTTCACCCTAACCCTAACCCTAACCCTAACCCTAAGCTTCACCCTAACCCCAACCCTAACCCTAACCCTAACCCTAACTTTAACCCTAACCCTAACCTTAACCCTAACCCTGACCCTAACGCTAAACCTAACTCACAGGTAAGGGAAGAAACTCAGAGAAAATGCGGTTTGGAGTCAGTAAGATTTACCCTAACCCTAACCCTAGAACTAACTACAAGGCTTAGGGAAAACCTCAGACAAAATGCGGCTTGGAGTCCCTACCCCTAACCCTAACCCTTACTTTACCCCTAACCCTAACCTTAACCCTAACCCTAACCCTAACCCTAACCCTAACCTTCACCCTAACCCTAACCCTAACCCTAACCCTAACCCTTACCCTAACCCTAACCTTCACCCTAACCCTAACCCTAACCCTAACCCTAACCTTCACCCTAACCCTAACCCTAACCCTAACCCTGACCCTAACTTTAACCCTAACCTTAACCTTAACCCTAACCCTGACCCTAACGCAAAACCTAACTCACAGGTAAGGGAGGAAACTCAGAGAAAATGCGGTTTGGAGTCACTAAGATTTACCCTAACCCTAACCCTGGCACTAACTACAAGGCTTAGGGAAAACCTCGGACAAAATGCGGCTTGGAGTCCCTACCCCTAACCTTACCCTTACTTTACCCCTAACCCTAACCTTCACCCTAAACCTGACCCTAACGCTAAACCTAACTCACAGGCTAAGGGAGGAAACTCAGAGAAAATGCGGTTTGGAGTCACTAAGATTTACCCTAACCCTAACCCTAGCCCTAACCCTAACCTTCACCCTAACCCTAACCCTAACCCTAATCCTAACCTTCACCCTAACCCTAACCCTAACCCTAACCCGATCCCTTACCCTAACCTTCACCCTAACCCTAACCCTAACCCTAACCCTAACCCTAACTCTAACCCATACTTTAACCGTAACCCTGGTTGGAGTCACTAAGATTTACCCTAACCCTAACCCTAACCCTAACCCTAACCCTAACATTAACCCTAACCCTAACCCTGACCCTAACCCTAACCCTAACCTTCACCCTAACCCCAACCCTAACCCTAACCCTAACCTTCACCCTAAACCTAACCCTAACCCTAACCCTAACCCTAACTTTAACCCTAACCCTAACCTTAACCCTAACCCTGACCCTAACGCTAAACCTAACTCACAGGTAAGGGAGGAAACTCAGAGAAAATGCGGTTTGGATTCACTAAGATTTACACTAACCCTAACCCTAGCACTAACTACAAGGATTAGGGAAAACCTCAGACAAAATGCGGCTTGGAGTCCCTACCCCTAACCCTAACCCTTACTTTACCCCTAACCCTAACCTTCACCCTAACCCTGACCCTAACGCTAAACCTAACTCACAGGCTAAGGGAGGAAACTCAGAGAAAATGCGGTTTGGAGTCACTAAGATTTACCCTAACCCTAACCCTAACCCTAACCTTCACCCTAACCCTAACCCTAACCCTAACCTTCAACCTAACCTTCACCCTAACCCTAACCCTAACCCTAACCTTAAGCTTAACCCTAACCCCAACCCTAACCCTAACCCTAACCCTAACTTTAACCCTAACCCTAACCTTAACCCAAACCCTGACCCTAACGCTAAACCTAACTCACAGGTAAGGGAGGAAACTCAGAGAAAATGCGGTTTGGAGTCACTAAGATTTACCCTAACCCTAACCCTAGCACTAACTACAAGGCTTAGGGAAAACCTCAGACAAAATGCGGCTTGGAGTCCCTACCCCTAACCCTAACCCTTACTTTACCCCTAACCCTAACCTTCACCCTAACCCTAACCCTAACCCTAACCCTAACCCTAACTTTAACCATAACCCTAACCTTAACCCTAACCCTGACCCTAACGCTAACCCTAACTCACAGGTAAGGGAGGAAACTCAGAGAAAATGCGGTTTGGAGTCACTAAGATTTACCCTAACCCTAACCCTAGCACTAACTACAAGGCTTAGGGAAAACCTCAGACAAAATGCGGCTTGGAGTCCCTACCCCTAACCATAACCCTTACTTTACCCCTAACCCTAACCTTCACCCTACCCCTGACCCTAACGCTAAACCTAACTCACAGGCTAAGGGAGGAAACTCAGAGAAAATGCGGTTTGGAGTCACTAAGATTTACCCTAACCCTAACCCTAACCCTAACCTTCACCCTAACCCTAACCCTAACCCTAACCCTAACCCTAACCTTCACCCTAACCCTAACCCTAACCCTCACCCTAATCCTAACATTCACCCTAACCCTAACCCTAACCCTAACCCTAACATGCACCCTAACCCTAACCCTAACCCTAACCCTAACCCTAACCCTATCCTTCACCCTAACCCTAACCCTTACCCTAACCCTAACCCTAACCCTATCCTTCACCCTAACCCTATCCCTAACCCTAACCCTAACCCTAACTTTAACCCTAACCCTAACCTTTACCCTAACCCTGACCCTAACGCTAAACCTAACTCACAGGTAAGGGAGGAAACTCAGAGAAAATGCGGTTTGGAGTCACTAAGATTTACCCTAACCCTAATCCTAACCCTACCCCTAACCCTAACCTTCACCCTAACCCTAACCCTAACCCTAACCCTAACCTTCACCCTAACCCTAACCTTCACCCTAACCCTAACCCTAACCCTAACCTTAACCCTAACCCTGACCCTAACGCTAAACCTAACTCACAGGTAAGGGAGGAAACTCAGAGAAAATGCGGTTTGGAGTTACTAAGATTTACCCTAACCCTAACCCTAGCACTAACTACGAGGCTTAGGGAAAACCTCAGACAAAATGCGGCTTGGAGTCCCTTACCCTAACCCTAACCCTTACTTTACCCCTAACCCTAACCTTCACCCTAACCCTAACCCTAACCCTAACTTTAACCCTAACCCTAACCTTAACCCTAACCCTGACCCTAACGCTAAATCTAACTCACAGGTAAGGGAGGAAACTCAGAGAAAATGCGGTTTGGAGTCACTAAGATTTACCCTAACCCTAACCCTTGCACTTACTACAAGGCTTAGGGAAAACCTCAGACAAAATGCGGCTTGGAGTCCCTACCCCTAACCCTAACCCTTACTTTACCCCTAACCCTAACCTTCACCCTAACCCTAACCCTAACCCTAACCCTAACTGTAGCACTAACTACAAGGCTTAGGGAAAACCTCAGACAAAATGCGGCTTGGAGTCCCTAACCCTAACCCTAACCCTTACTTTACCCCTAACCCTAACCATAACCCTAACCCTAACCCTAACTTTAATCCTAACCCTAACCTTCACCCTAACCCTAACCTAACCCTAACCCTAACCTTCACCCTAACCCTAACCCTAACCCTAACCCTTACCCTAACTTTAACCCTAACCCTAACCTTAACCCTAACCCTGACCCTAACGCTAAACCTAACTCACTGGTAAGGGAGGAACCTCAGAGAAAATGCGGTTTGGAGTCACTAAGATTTACCCTAACCCTAACCCTAGCACTAACTACAAGGCTTAGGGAAAACCTCAGAAAAAATGCGGCTTGGAGTCCCTACCCCTAACCCTAACCCTTACTTTACCCCTAACCCTTACTTTACCCCTAACCCTAACCTTCACCCTAACCCTAACCCTAACCCTGACCCTAACCCTAACCCTAACTTTAACCCTAACCCTAACCTTAACCCTAACCCTGACCCTAACGCTTAACCTAACTCACAGGCTAAGGGAGGAAACTCAGAGAAAATGCGGTTTGGAGTCACTAAGATTTACCCTAACCCTAACCCTAGCACTAACTACAAGGCTTAGGGAAAACCTCAGACAAAATGCGGCTTGGAGTCCCTAACCCTAACCCTAACCCTTACTTTACCCCTAACCCTAATCATAACCCTTACCCTAACCCTAACTTTAATCCTAACCCTAACCCTAACCCTAACACTAACCCTAACTTTAACCCTAACCCTAACCTTAACTCTAACCCTAACTTTAACCCTAACCCTAACCTTCACCCTAATTCTGACCCTAATGCTAAACCTATCTCACAGGTAAGTTAGGAAATTCAGAGAAAATGCGGTTTGGATTCACTAAGATTTACCCTAACCCTAACCCTAGCACTAACTACAAGGCTTAGGGAAAACCTCAGACAAAATGCGGCTTGGATTCCCTAACCCTAACCCTAACCCTTACTTTACCCCTAACCCTAACCATAACCCTAACCCTAACCCTAACTTTAATCCTAACCCTAACCTTCACCCTAACCCTAACCCTAACCCTAACCCTAACCCTACCCCTAACCCTAACCCTAACCTTACCCCTAACCCTAACCCTAACCCTAACCCTAAATTTAACCCTAACCCTAACCTTAACCCTAACCCTGACCCTAACGCTAAACCTAACTCACAGGTAAGGGAGGAAACTCAGAGAAAATGCGGTTTTGAGACACTAAGATTTACCCTAACCCTAACCCTAGCACTAACTACAAGGCTTAGGGAAAACCTCAGACAAAATGCGGCTTGGAGTCCCTACCCCTAACCCTAACCCTTACTTTACCCCTAACCCTAACCTTCACCCTAACCCTAACGCTAACCCTGACCCTAACCCTAACCCTAACTTTAACCCTAACTTTAACCCTAACCCTAACCTTAACCCTAACCCTGACCCTAACGCTGAACCTAATTCACAGGCTAAGGAAGGAAACTCAGAGAAAATGCGGTTTGGAGTCACTAAGATTTACCCTAACCCTAACCCTAGCACTAACTACAAGGCTTAGGGACAACCTCAGACAAAATGCGGCTTGGAGTCCCTACCCCTAACCCTAACCCTTACTTTACCCCTAACCCTAACCTTCACCCTAACCCTAACCCTAACCCTAACCCTAACTTTAACCCTAACCCTAACCTTAACCCTAACCCTGACCTTAACGCTAAACCTAAGCCACAGGTAAGGGAGGAAACTAAGAGAAAATGCGGTTTGGAGTCACTAAGATTTACCCTAACCCTAACCCTAGCACTAACTACAAGGCTTAGGGAAAACCTCAGACAAAATGCGGCTTGGAGTCCCTAACCCTAACCCTAACCCTTACTTTACCCTTAACCCTAACCTTTCCCCTAACCCTAACCCTAACCCTAACCCTGACCCTAACTTTAACCCTAACCCTGACCTTAACACTAACCCTTACCCTAACGCTAAACCTAACTCACAGGTAAGGGAGGAAACTCAGAGAAAATGCGGTTTGGAGTCACTAAGATTTACCCTAACCCTGACTGTAGCACTAACTACAAGGCTTAGGGAAAACCTCAGACAAAATGCGGCTTGGAGTCCCTAACCCTAACCCTAACCCTTACTTTACCTCTAACCCTAACCATAACCCTAAACCTAACCCTAACTTTAATCCTAACCCTAACCTTCACCCTAACCCTAACCCTAACCCTAACCCTAACCTTCACCCTAACCCTAACCCTAACCCTAACCCTAAATTTAACCCTAACCCTAACCTTAACCCTAACCCTGACCCTAACGCTAAACCTAACTCACAGGTAAGGGAGGAAACTCAGAGAAAATGCGGTTTTGAGACACTAAGATTTACCCTAACCCTAACCCTAGCACTAACTACAAGGCTTAGGGAAAACCTCAGACAAAATGCGGCTTGGAGTCCCTACCCCTAACCCTAACCCTTACTTTACCCCTAACCCTAACCTTCACCCTAACCCTTACCCTAACCCTGACACTAACCCTAACCCTAACTTTAACCCTAACCCTAACCTTAACCCTAACCCTGACCCTAACGCTGAACCTAACTCACAGGCTAAGGAAGGAAACTCAGAGAAAATGCGGTTTGGAGTCACTAAGATTTACCCTAACCCTAACCCTAGCACTAACTACAAGGCTTAGGGAAAACCTCAGACAAAATGCGGCTTGGAGTCCCTACCCCTAATTCTAACCCTTACTTTACCCCTAACCCTAACCTTCACCCTAACCCTAACCCTAACCCTAACCCTAACTTTAACCCTAACCCTAACCTTAACCCTAACCCTGACCCTAACGCTAAACCTAAGCCACAGGTAAGGGAGGAAACTAAGAGAAAATGGGGTTTGGAGTCATTAAGATTTACCCTAACCCTAACCCTAGCACTAACTACAAGGCTTAGGGAAAACCTCAGACAAAATGCGGCTTGGAGTCCCTAACCCTAACCCTAACCCTTACTTTACCCCTAACCCTTACCTTCACCCTAACCCTAACCCTAACCCTAACCCTAACCCTAACATTAACCCTAACCCTGACCCTAACGCTAAACCTAACTCATAGGTAAGGGAGGAAACTCAGAGAAAATGCGGTTTGGAGTCACTAAGATTTACCCTAACCCTAACCCTAGCACTAACTACAAGGCTAAGGGAAAACCTCAGACAAAATGCGGCTTGGAGTCCTTACCCCTAACCCTAACCCTTACTTTACCCCTAACCCTAACCTTCACCCTAACCCTAACCCTAACCCTGACCCTAACCCTAACCCTAACTTTAACCCTAACCCTAACCTTAACCCTAACCCTGACCCTAACTCTAAACCTAACTCACAGGCTAAGGGAGGAAACTCAGAGAAAATGCGGTTTGGAGTCACTAAGATTTACCCTAACCCTAACCCTAGCACTAACTACAAGGCTAAGGGAAAACCTCAGACAAAATGCGGCTTGGAGTCCCTAACCCTAACCCTAATCCTTACTTTACCCTTAACCCTAACCATAACCCTAACCCTAACCCTAACTTTAATCCTAACATTAACCCTAACCTTACCCTAACCCTAACCCTAACATTTACCCTAACCCTAACCTTAACCCTAACCCTAACTTTAACCCTAACCCTAACCTTAACCCTATCCTGACCCTAACGCTAAACCTAACTCACAGGTAAGTTAGGAAACTCAGAGAAAATGCGGTTTGGAGTCACTAATATTTACCCTAACCCTAACCCTAGCACTAACTACAAGGCTTAGGGAAAACCTCAGACAAAATGCGGCTTGGAGTCCCTAACCCTAACCCTAACCCTTACTTTACCCCTAACCCTAACCATAACCCTAACCCCAACCCTAACTTTAATCCTAACCCTAACCTTCACCCTAACCCTAACCCTAACCCTAACCCTAACCTTAACCTTAACCCTAACCCTAACCCTAACCCTAACCCTAACTTTAACCCTAACCCTAACCTTAACCCTAACCCTTACTTTACCCCTAACCCTAACCATAACCCTAACCCTAACCCTAACTTTAATCCTAACCCTAACCTTCACCCTAACCCTGACCCTAACGCTAAACCTAACTCACAGGTAAGGGAGGAAACTCAGAGAAAATGCGGTTTGGAGTCACTAAGATTTAACTCTAACCCTAACCCTAGCACTAACTGCAAGGCTTAGGGAAAACCTCAGACAAAATGCGGCTTGGAGTCCCTACCCCTAACCCTAACCCTTACTTTACCCCTAACCCTAACCTTCACCCTAACCCTAACCCTAACCCTAACCCTGACCCTAACTTTAACCCTAACCTAACCTTAACCATAACCCTTACCCTAACGCTAAACCTAACTCACAGGTAAGGGAGGAAACTCAGAGAAAATGCGGTTTGGAGTCTCTAAGATTTACCCTAACCCTGACTGTAGCACTAACTACAAGGCTTAGGGAAAACCTCAGACAAAATGCGGCTTGGAGTCCCTAACCCTAACCCTAACCCTTACTTTACCTCAAACCCTAACCATAACCCTAAACCTTACCCTAACTTTAATCCTAACCCTAACCTTCACCCTAACCCTAACCCTAACACTAACCCTAACCTTAACCCTAACCCTAACCCTAACCCTAACCCTAACTTTAACCCTAACCCTAACCTTAACCCTAACCCTGACCCTAACGCTAAACCTAACTCACAGGTAAGGGAGGAAACTCAGAGAAAATGCGGTTTTGAGACACTAAGATTTACCCTAACCCTAACCCTAGCACTAACTACAAGGCTTAGGGAAAACCTCAGACAAAATGCGGCTTGGAGTCCCTACCCCTAACCCTAACCCTTACTTTACCCCTAACCCTAACCTTCACCCTAACCCTAACCCTAACCCTGACCCTAACCCTAACCCTAACTTTAACCCTAACCCTAACCTTAACCCTAACCCTGACCCTAACGCTGAACCTAATTCACAGGCTAAGGAAGGAAACTCAGAGAAAATGCGGTTTGGAGTCACTAAGATTAACCCTAACCCTAACCCTAGCACTAACTACAAGGCTTAGGGACAACCTCAGACAAAATGCGGCTTGGAGTCCCTACCCCTAACCCTAACCTTTAATTACTCCTAACCCTAACCTTCACCCTAACCCTAACCCTAACCCTAACCCTAACCCTAACTTTAACCCTAACCCTAACCTTAACCCTAACCCTGACCCTTACGCTAAACCTAAGCCACAGGTAAGGGAGGAAACTAAGAGAAAATGCGGTTTGGAGTCACTAAGATTTACCCTAACCCTAACCCTAGCACTAACTACAAGGCTTAGGGAAAACCTCAGACAAAATGCGGCTTGGAGTCCCTAACCCTAACCCTAACCCTTACTTTACCCCTAACCCTAACCTTTCCCCCAACCCTAACCCTAACCCTAACCCTGACCCTAACTTTAACCCTAACCCTAACCTTAACCCTAACCCTTACCCTAACGCTAAACCTAACTCACAGGTAAGGGAGGAAACTCAGAGAAAATGCGGTTTTGAGACACTAAGATTTACCCTAACCCTAACCCTAGCACTAACTACAAGGCTTAGGGAAAACCTCAGACAAAATGCGGCTTGGAGTCCCTAACCCTAACCCTAACCCTTACTTTACCTCTAACCCTAACCATAACCCTAAACCTAACCCTAACTTTAATCCTAACCCTAACCTTCACCCTAACCCTAACCCTAACCCTAACCCTAACCCTAACCTTCACCCTAACCCTAACCCTAACCCTAACCCTAAATTTAACACTAACCCTAACCTTATCCCTAACCCTGACCCTAACGCTAAACCTTACTCACAGGTAAGGGAGGAAACTCAGAGAAAATGCGGTTTTGAGACACTAAGATTTACCCTAACCCTAACCCTAGCACTAACTACAAGGCTTACGGAAAACCTCAGACAAAATGCGGCTTGGAGTCCCTACCCCTAACCCTAACCCTTACTTTACCCCTAACCCTAACCTTCACCCTAACCCTAACCCTAACCCTGACACTAACCCTAACCCTAACCTTCACCCTAACCATAACCCTAACCCTAACCCTAACTTTAATCCTAACACTAACCCTAACCTTACCCTAACCTTAACCCTAACATTTACCCTAACCCTAACCTTAACCCTAACCCTAACTTTAACCCTAACCCTAACCTTAACCCTATCCTGACCCTAACGCTAAACCTAACTCACAGGTAAGTTAGGAAACTCAGAGAAAATGCGGTTTGGAGTCACTAAGATTTACCCTAACCCTAACCCTAGCACTAACTACAAGGCTTAGGGAAAACCTCAGACAAAATGCGGCTTGGAGTCCCTAACCCTAACCCTAACCCTTACTTTACCCCTAACCTTAACCATAACCCTAACCCTAACCCTAACTTTAATCCTAACCCTAACCTTCACCCTAACCCTAACCCTAACCCTAACCCTAACCTTAACCTTCACCCTAACCCTAACCCTAACCCTAACCCTAACTTTAACCCTAACCCTAACCTTAACCCTAACCCTTACTTTACCCCTAACCCTAACCATAACCCTAACCCTAACCCTGACCATAACTTTAACCCTAACCCTAACCTTAACCATAACCCTTACCCTAACGCTAAACCTAACTCACAGGTAAGGGAGGAAACTCAGAGAAAATGCGGTTTGGAGTCTCTAAGATTTACCCTAACCCTGACTGTAGCACTAACTACAAGGCTTAGGGAAAACCTCAGACAAAATGCGGCTTGGAGTCCCTAACCCTAACCCTAACCCTTACTTTACCTCAAACCCTAACCATAACCCTAAACCTAACCCGAACTTTAATCCTAACCCTAACCTTCACCCTCACCGTAACCCGTACCCTAACCCTAACCTTCACCCTAACCCTAACCCTAACCCTAACCCTAACTTTAACCCTAACCCTAACCTTAACCCTAACCCTGACCCTAACGCTAAACCTAACTCACAGGTAAGGGAGGAAACTCAGAGAAAATGCGGTTTGGAGTCACTAAGATTTACCCTAACCCTAATCCTAGCACTAACTACAAGGCTTAGGGAAAACCTCAGACAAAATGCGGCTTGGAGTCCCTACCCCTAACCCTAACCCTTACTTTACCCCTAACCCTAACCTTCACCCTAACCCTAACCCTTACCCTAACCCTAACCCTAACATTAACCCTAACCCTAACCTTAACCCTAACCCTGACCCTAACGCTAAACCTAACTCACAGGTAAGGGAGGAAACTCAGAGAAAATGCGGTTTGGAGTCACTAAGATTTACCCTAACCCTAACCCTAGCCCTAACTACAAGGCTTAGGGAAAACCTCAGACAAAATGCGGCTTGGAGTCCCTAAATCTAACCCTAACACTTACTTTACCCCTAATCCTAACCATAACCCTAACCCTAACCCTAACTTTAACCCTAACCCTAACCCTAACCCTAACCCTAACCCTAACTTTAACCCTTACCCTAACCTTAACCCTAACCCTGACCCTAACGCTAAACCTTACTCACAGGTAAGGGAGGATACTCAGAGAAAATGCGGTTTGGAGTCACTAAGATTTACCCTAACCCTAACCCTAGCACTAACTACAAGGCTTAGGGAAAACCTCACACAAAATGCGGCTTGGAGTCCCTACCCCTAATCCTAACCCTTACTTTACCCCTAACCCTAACCTTCACCCTAACCCTAACCCTAACCCTAACCCTAACACTAACTTTAACCCTAACCCTAACCTTAACCCTAACCCTGACCCTAACACTTAACCTAACTCACAGGTAAGGGAGGAAACTCAGAGAAAATGCGGTTTGGAGTCACTAAGATTTACCCTAACCCTAACCCTAGCACTAACTACAAGGCTTTGGGAAAACCTCAGACAAAATGCGGCTTGGAGTCCCTACCCCTAACCCTAACCCTTACTTTACCCCTAACCCTAACCTTAAACCTGACCCTAACCCTACCCCTAACCCTTACCCTAACCCTAACTTTAACCCTAACCCTAACCTTAACCCTAACCCTGACCCTAACGCTAAACCTAACTCACAGGTAAGGGAGGAAACTCAGAGAAAATGCGGTTTGGAGTCACTAAGATTTACCCTAACCCTAACCCTAGCACTAACTACAAGGCTTAGGGAAAACCTCAGACAAAATGCGGCTTGGAGTCCCTACCCCTAACCCTAACCCTTACTTTACCCCTAACCCTAACCCTCACCCTAACCCTTACCCTAACCCTAACCCTAACCCTAACTTTAACCCTAACCCTAACCTTAACCCTAACCCTGACCCTAACGCTAAACCTAACTCACAGGTAAGGGAGGAAACTCAGAGAAAATGCGGTTTGGAGTCACTAAGATTTACCCTAACCCTAACCCTAGCACTAACTACAAGGCTTAGGGAAAACCTCAGACAAAATGCGGCTTGGAGTCCCTACCCCTAACCCTAACCCTTACTTTACACCTAACCCTAACCTTCCCCCTAACCCACACCCTAACCCTAACCCTTACTTTAACCCTAACCCTAACCTTAACCCTAACCCTGACCCTAACGCTAAACCTAACTCACAGGTAAGGGAGGAAACTCAGAGAAAATGCGGTTTGGAGTCACTAAGATTTACCCTAACCCTAACCCTAGCACTAACTACAAGGCTTAGGGAAAACCTCAGACAAAATGCGGTTTGGAGTCCCTACCCCTAACCCTAACCCTTACTTTACCCCTAACCCTAACCTTCACCCTAACCCTTACCCTAACCCTAACCCTAACCCTAACGTTCACCCTAACCCTAACCCTAACCCTAACCCTAACTCTAACCCTAACTTTAACCCTAACCCTAACCTTAACCCTAACCCTTACTTTACCCCTAACCCTAACCATAACCCTTAACCCTAACCCTAACTTTAATCCTAACCATAACCTTCACCCTAACACTGACCCTAACGCTAAACCTAACTCACAGGTAAGGGAGGAAACTCAGAGAAAATGCGGTTTGGAGTCACTAAGATTTACCCTAACCCTAACCCTAGCACTAACAACAAGGCTTAGGGAAAACCTCAGACAAAATGCGGCTTGGAGTCCCTACCCCTAACCCTAACCCTTACTTTACCCCTACCCTAACCTTCACCCTAACCCTAACCCTAACCCAAACACTAACCCTAACTTTGACCCTAACCCTAACCTTAACCCTAACCCTGACCCTAACGCTAAACCTAACTCACAGGTAAGGGAGGAAACTCAGAGAAAATGCGGTTTGGAGTCACTAAGATTTACCCTAACCCTAACCCTAGCACTAACTACAAGGCTTAGGGAAAACCTCAGACAAAATGCGGCTTGGAGTCCCTACCCCTAACCCTAACCCTTACTTTACCCCTAACCCTAACCTTCACCCTAACCCTAACCCTAACCCTAACCCTAACCCTAACCCTAACTTTAACCCTAACCCTAACCTTAACCCTAACCCTGACCCTAACGCTAAACCTAACTCACAGGTAAGGGAGGAAACTCAGAGAAAATGCGGTTTGGAGTCACTAAGATTTACCCTAACCCTAACCCTAGCACTAACTACAAGGCTTAGGGAAAATCTCAGACAAAATGCGGCTTGGAGTCCCTTACCCTAAACCTAACCCTTACTTTACCACCAACCCTAACCTTCACCCTAACCCTAACCCTAACCCTAACCCTAACCCTAACTTTAACCCTAACCCTAACCTAAACCCTAACCCTGACCCTAACGCTAAACCTAACTCACAGGTAAGGGAGGAAACTCAGAGAAACTGCGGTTTGGAGTCACTAAGATTTACCCTTACCCTAACCCTAGCACTAACTACAAGGCTTAGGGAAAACCTCAGACAAAATGCGGCTTGGAGTCCCTACCCCTAACCCTAACCCTTACTTTACCCCTAACCCTAACCTTCACCCTAACCCTAACCCTAACCCTAACCCTAACTTTAACCCTAACCCTAACCTTAACCCTAACCCTGACCCTAACGCTAAACCTAACTCACAGGTAAGGGAGGAAACTCAGAGAAAATGCGGTTTGGAGTCACTAAGATTTACCCTAACCCTAACCCTAGCCCTAACTACAAGGCTTAGGGAAAACCTCAGACAAAATGCGGCTTGGAGTCCCTAAATCTAACCCATACCCTTACTTTACCCCTAATCCTAACCATAACCCTAACCCTAACCCTAACTTTAACCCTAACCCTAACCCTAACCCTAACCCTAACTTTAACCCTTACCCTAACCTTAACCCTAACCCTGACCCTAACGCTAAACCTTACTCACAGGTAAGGGAGGAAACTCAGAGAAAATGCGGTTTGGAGTCACTAAGATTTACCCTAACCCTAACCCTAGCACTAACTACAAGGCTTAGGGAAAACCTCACACAAAATGCGGCTTGGAGTCCCTACCCCTAATCCTAACCCTTACTTTACCCCTAACCCTAACCTTCACCCTAACCCTAACCCTAACCCTAACCCTAACACTAACTTTAACCCTAACCCTAACCTTAACCCTAACCCTGACCCTAACGCTTAACCTAACTCACAGGTAAGGGAGGAAACTCAGAGAAAATGCGGTTTGGAGTCACTAAGATTTACCCTAACCCTAACCCTAGCACTAACTACAAGGCTTAGGGAAAACCTCAGACAAAATGCGGCTTGGAGTCCCTACCCCTAACCCTAACCCTTACTTTACCCCTAACCCTAACCTTCACCCTGACCCTAACCCTAACCCTAACCCTTACCCTAACCCTAACTTTAATCCTAACCCCAACCTTAACCCTAACCCTGACCCTAACGCTAAACCTAACTCACAGGTAAGGGAGGAAACTCAGAGAAAATGCGGTTTGGAGTCACTAAGATTTACCCTAACCCTAACCCTAGCACTAACTACAAGGCTTAGGGAAAACCTCAGACAAAATGCGGCTTGGAGTCCCTACCCCTAACCCTAACCCTTACTTTACCCCTAACCCTAACCCTCACCCTAACCCTAACCCTAACCCTAACTTTTACCCTAACCCTAACCTTAACCCTAACCCTGACCCTAACGCTAAACCTAACTCACAGGTAAGGGAGGAAACTCAGAGAAAATGCGGTTTGGAGTCACTAAGATTTACCCTAACCCTAACCCTAGCACTAACTACAAGGCTTAGGGAAAACCTCAGACAAAATGCGGCTTGGAGTCCCTACCCCTAACCCTAACCCTTACTAAACCCCTAACCCTAACCTTCCCCCTAACCCACACCCTAACCCTAACCCTAACTTTAACCCTAACCCTAACCTTAACCCTAACCCTGACCCTAACGCTAAACCTAACTCACAGGTAAGGGAGGAAACTCAGAGAAAATGCGGTTTGGAGTCACTAAGATTTACCCTAACCCTAACCCTAGCACTAACTACAAGGCTTAGGAAAAACCTCAGACAAAATGCGGTTTGGAGTCCCTACCCCTAACCCTAACCCTTACTTTACCCCTAACCCTAACCTTCACCCTAACCCTTACCCTAACCCTAACCCTAACCCTAACGTTCACCCTAACCCTAACCCTAACCCTAACCCTAACTCTAACCCTAACTTTAACCCTAACCCTAACCTTAACCCTAACCCTTACTTTACCCCTAACCCTAACCATAACCCTTAACCCTAACCCTAACTTTAATCCTAACCCTAACCTTCACCCTAACACTGACCCTAACGCTAAACCTAACTCACAGGTAAGGGAGGAAACTCAGAGAAAATGCGGTTTGGAGTCACTAAGATTTACCCTAACCCTAACCCTAGCACTAACAACAAGGCTTAGGGAAAACCTCAGACAAAATGCGGCTTGGAGTCCCTACCCCTAACCCTAACCCTTACTTTACCCCTACCCTAACCTTCACCCTAACCCTAACCCTAACCCAAACACTAACCCTAACTTTGACCCTAACCCTAACCTTAACCTTCACCCTAACCCTAACCCTAACCCTAACCCTAACTTTAACCCTAACCCTAACCTTAACCCTAACCCTTACTTTACCCCTAACCCTAACCATAACCCTAACCCTAACCCTAACTTTAATCCTAACCCTAACCTTCACCCTAACCCTGACCCTAACGCTAAACCTAACTCACAGGTAAGGGAGGAAACTCAGAGAAAATGCAGGTTGGAGTCACTAAGATTTACCCTAACCCTAACCCTAGCACTAACTGCAAGGCTTAGGGAAAACCTCAGACAAAATGCGGCTTGGAGTCCCTACCCCTAACCCTAACCCTTACTTTACCCCTAACCCTAACCTTCACCCTAACCCTAACCCTAACCCTAACCCTGACCCTAACTTTAACCCTAACCCTAACCTTAACCATAACCCTTACCCTAACGCTAAACCTAACTCACAGGTAAGGGAGGAAACTCAGAGAAAATGCGGTTTGGAGTCTATAAGATTTACCCTAACCCTGACTGTAGCACTAACTACAAGGCTTAGGGAAAACCTCAGACAAAATGCGGCTTGGAGTCCCTAACCCTAACCCTAACCCTTACTTTACCTCAAACCCTAACCATAACCCTAAACCTAACGTTAACTTTAATCCTAACCCTAACCTTCACCCTAACCCTAACCCTAACCCTAACCCTAACCTTCACCCTAACCCTAACCCTAACCCTAACCCTAACTTTAACCCTAACCCTAACCTTAACCCTAACCCTGACCCTAACGCTAAACCTAACTCACAGGTAAGGGAGGAAACTCAGAGAAAATGCGGTTTGGAGTCACTAAGATTTACCCTAACCCTAATCCTAGCACTAACTACAAGGCTTAGGGAAAACCTCAGACAAAATGCGGCTTGGAGTCCCTACCCCTAACCCTAACCCTTACTTTACCCCTAACCCTAACCTTCACCCTAACCCTAACCCTTACCCTAACCCTAACCCTAACATTAACCCTAACCCTAACCTAAACCCTAACCCTGACCCTAACGCTAATCCTAACTCACAGGTAAGGGAGGAAACTCAGAGAAAATGCGGTTTGGAGTCACTAAGATTTACCCTAACCCTAACCCTAGCCCTAACTACAAGGCTTAGGGAAAACCTCAGACAAAATGCGGCTTGGAGTCCCTAAATCTAACCCTAACCCTTACTTTACCCCTAATCCTTACCATAACCCTAACCCTAACCCTAACTTTAACCCTAACCCTAACCCTAACCCTAACCCTAACTTTAACCCTTACCCTAACCTTAACCCTAACCCTGACCCTAACGCTAAACCTTACTCACAGGTAAGGGAGGAAACTCAGAGAAAATGCGGTTTGGAGTCACTAAGATTTACCCTAACCCTAACCCTAGCACTAACTACAAGGCTTAGGGAAAACCTCACACAAAATGCGGCTTGGAGTCCCTACCCCTAATCCTAACCCTTACTTTACCCCTAAACCTAACCTTCACCCTAACCCTAACCCTGACCCTAACCCTAACACTAACTTTAACCCTAACCCTAACCTTAACCCTAACCCTGACCCTAACGCTTAACCTAACTCACAGGTAAGGGAGGAAACTCAGAGAAAATGCGGTTTGGAGTCACTAAGATTTACCCTAACCCTAATCCAAGCACTAACTACAAGGCTTAGGGAAAACCTCAGACAAAATGCGGCTTGGAGTCCCTTACCCTAAACCCAACCCTTACTTTACCCCTAACCCTAACCTTCACCCTAACCCTAACCCTAACCCTAACCCTAACTTTAACCCTAACCCTAACCTTAACCCTAACCCTGACCCTAACGCTAAACCTAACTCACAGGTAAGGGAGGAAACTCAGAGAAAATGCGGTTTGGAGTCACTAAGATTTACCCTAACCCTAACCCTAGCACTAACTACAAGGCTTAGGGAAAACCTCAGACAAAATGCGGTTTGGTGTCCCTACCCCTAACCCTAACCCTTACTTTACCCCTAACCCTAACCTTCACCCTAACCCTAACCCTAACCCTAACCCTAACCCTAACGTTCACCCTAACCCTAACCCTGACCCTAACTCTAACCCTAACTTTAACCCTAACCCTAACCTTAACCCTAACCCTTACTTTACCCCTAACCCTAACCATAACCCTTAACCCTAACCCTAACTTTAATCCTAACCCTAACCTTCACCCTAACACTGACCCTAACGCTAAACCTAACTCACAGGTAAGGGAGGAAACTCAGAGAAAATGCGGTTTGGAGTCACTAAGATTTACCCTAACCCTAACCCTAGCACTAACTACAAGGCTTAGGGAAAACCTCAAACAAAATGCGGCTTTGAGTCCCTTACCCTAACCCTAATCCTTACTTTACCCCTAACCCTAACCTTCACCCTAACCCTAACCCTAACCCTAACCCTAACCCTAACTTTAACCCTAACCCTAACCTAAACCCTTACCCTGACCCTAACGCTAAACCTAACTCACAGGTAAGGGAGGAAACTCAGAGAAAATGCGGTTTGGAGTCACTAAGATTTACCCTTACCCTAACCCTAGCACTAACTACAAGTCTTAGGGAAAACCTCAGACAAAATGCGGCTTGGAGTCCCTACCCCTAACGCTAACCCTTACTTTACCCCTAACCCTAACCTTCACGCTAACCCTAACCCTAACCCTGACCCTAACCCTAACCCTAACTTTAACCCTAACCCTAACCTTAACCCTAACCCTGACCCTAACGCTAAACCTAACTCACAGGCTAAGGGAGGAAACTCAGAGAAAATGCAGTTTGGAGTCACTAAAATTTACCCTAACCCTAACCCTAGCACTAACTACAAGGCTAAGGGAAAACCTCAGACAAAATGCGGCTTGGAGTCCCTAACCCTAACCCTAACCCTTACTTTACCCCTAACCCTAACCATAACCCTAACCCTTACCCTAACTTTAATCCTAACACTAACCCTAACCCTTACCCTAACCCTAACCCTAACCCTAACTTTAACCCTAACCCTAACCTTAACCCTAACCCTAACTTTAACCCTAACCCTAACCTTAACCCTATCCTGACCCTAACGCTAAACCTAACTCACAGGTAAGGGAGGAAACTCAGAGAAAATGCGGTTTGGAGTCACTAAGATTTACCCTAACGCTAACCCTAGCACTAACTACAAGGCTTAGGGAAAACCTTAGACAAAATGCGGCTTGGAGTCCCTACCCCTTACCCTAACCCTTACTTTACCCCTAACCCTAACCTTCCCCCTAACCCACACCCTAACCCAAACCCTAACCCTAACTTTAACCCTAACCCTAACCTTAACCCTAACCCTGACCCTAACGCTAAACCTAACTAACAGGTAAGTTAGGAAACTCAGAGAAAATGCGGTTTGGAGTCACTAAGATTTACCCTAACCCTAACCCTAGCACTAACTACAAGGCTTAGGGAAAACCTCAGACAAAATGCGGCTTGGAGTCCCTACCCCTAACCCTAACCCTTACTTTACCCCTAACCCTAACCATAACCCTAACCCTAACCCTAACTTTCATCCTAACCCTACCCTTCACCCTAACCCTAACCCTAACCCTAACCCTACCCCTAACCCTAACCCTAACCCTAACCTTCACCCTAACCCTAACCCTAACCCTAACCCTAACTTTGACCCTAACCCTAACCTTAACCCTAACCCTTACTTTACCCCTAACCATAACCATAACCCTAACCCTAACCCTAACTTCAATCCTAACCCTAACCTTCACCCTAACCCTGACCCTAACGCTAAACCTAACTCACAGGTAAGGGAGGAAACTCAGAGAAAATGCGGTTTGGAGTCACTAAGATTTACCCTATTAACCTTAGCACTAACTACAAGGCTAAGGGAAAACCTCAGACAAAATGCGGCTTGGAGTCCCTACCCCTAACCCTAACCCTTACTTTACCCCTAACCCTAACCTTCACCCTAACCCTAACCCTAACCCTAACCCTGACCCTAACTTTAACCCTAACCCTAACCTTAACCCTAACCCTTTCCCTAACGCTAAACCTAACTCACAGGTAAGGGAGGAAACTCAGAGAAAATGCGGTTTAGAGGCTCTAAGATTTACCCTAACCCTGACTGTAGCACTAACTACAAGGCTTAGGGAAAACCTCAGACAAAATGCGGCTTGGAGTCCCTAACCCTAACCCTAACCCTTACTTTACCTCTAACCCTAACCATAACCCTAAACCTAACCCTAACTTTAATCCTAACCCTAACCTTCACCCTAACCCTAACCCTAACCCTAACCTTCACCCTAACCCTAACCCTAACCCTAACCATAACTTTAACCCTAACCCTAACCTTAACCCTAACCCTGACCCTAACGCTAAACCTAACTCACAGGTAAGGGAGGAAACTCAGAGAAAATGCGGTTTGGAGTCACTAAGATTTACCCTACCCCTAACCCTAGCACTAACTACAAGGCTTAGGGAAAACCTCAGACAAAATGCGGCTTGGACTCCCTACCCCTAACCCTAACCCTTACTTTACCCCTAACCCTAACCTTCACCCTAACCCTAACCCTAACCCTAACCCTAACCCTAACTTTAACCCTAACCCTAACCTTAACCCTAACCCTGACCCTAACGCTAAACCTTAGCCACAGGTAAGGGAGGAAACTCAGAGAAAATGCGGTTTGGAGTCACTAAGATTTACCCTAACCCTAACCCTAGCCCTAACTACAAGGCTTAGGGAAAACCTCAGACAAAATTCGGCTTGGAGTCCCTAACCCTAACCCTAACCCTTACTTTACCCCTAACCCTAACCTTCACCCTAACCCCAACCCTAACCCTAACCCTAACCCTAACTTTAACCCTAACCCTAACCTTAACCCTAACCCTGACCCTAACGCTAAACCTAACTCACAGGTAAGGGAGGAAACTCAGAGAAAATGCGGTTTGGAGTCACTAAGATTTACCCTAACCCTAACCCTAGCACTGACTACAAGGCTTAGGGAAAACCTCAGACAAAATGCGGCTTGGAGTCCCTACCCGTAACCCTAACCCTTACTTTACCCCTAACCCTAACCTTCACCCTAACCCTAACCCCAACCCTAACCCTTACCCTAACCCTAACTTTAACCCTAACCCGTACCTTAACCCTAACCCTGACCCTAACGCTAAACCTAACTCACAGGTAAGGTTGGCAACTCAGAGAAAATGCGGTTTGGAGTCACTAAGATTTACCCTAACCCTAACCCTAGCACTAACAACAAGGCTTAGGGAAAACCTCAGACAAAATGCGGCTTGGAGTCCCTAACCCTTACTTTACCCCTAACCCTAACCATAACCTTAACCCTAACCCTAACTTTAATCCTAACACTAACCTTAACCCTAACCCTAACCCTAACCCTAACCCTAACCCTAACTTTAACCCTAACCCTTACCTTAACCCTAACCCTGACCCTTACGCTAAACCTAACTCACAGGTAAGGGAGGAAACTCAGAGAAAATGCGGTTTGGAGTCACTAAGATTTACCCTAACCCTAACCATAGCACTAACTACAAGGCTTAGGGAAAACCTAAGACAAAATGCGGCTTGGAGTCCCTACCCCTAACCCTAACCCTTACTTTACCCCTAACCCTAACCTTCACCCTAACCCTAACCCTAAGCCAAACCCTAACCCTAACTTTAACCCTAACCCTAACCTTAACCCTAACCCTGACCCTAACGCTTAACCTAACTCACAGGTAAGGGAGGAAACTCAGAGAGAATGCGGTTTGGAATCACTAAGATTTACCCTAACCCTAACCCTAGCACTAACAACAAGGCTTAGGGAAAACCTCAGACAAAATGCGGCTTGGAGTCCCTACCCCTTACCCTAACCCTTACTTTACCCCTAACCCTAACTTTCACCCTAACCCTAACCCTAACCCTAACCCTAACTTTAACCCTAACCCGAACCTTAACCCCAACCCTGACCCTAACGCTAAACCTTACTCACAGGTAAGGGAGGAAACTCAGAGAAAATGCGGTTTGGAGTCACTAAGATTTACCCTAACCCTAACCCTAGCACTAACTAAAAGGCTTAGGGAAAACCTCAGACAAAATGCGGCTTGGAGTCCCTAACCCTAACCCTAACCCTTACTTTACCCCTAACCCTAACCTTCACCCTAACCCTAACCCTAACCCTAACTTTAACCCTAACCCTAACATTAACCCTAACCCTGACCCTAACGCTAAACCTAACTCACAGGTAAGGGGGAAACTCAGAGAAAATGCGGTTTGGAGTCACTAAGATTTACCCTAACCCTAACCCTAGCACTAACTACAAGGCTTAGGGAAAACCTCAGACAAAATGCGGCTTGGTTGCCCTAACCCTAACCCTAACCCTTACTTTACCCCTAACCCTAACCATAACCCTAACCCTAACCCTAACATTAATCCTAACCCTAACCTTCACCCTAAGTCTAACCCTTACCCTAACCCTAACCCTGACCCTAACCCTAACCTTCACCCTAACCTAACCCTAACCCTAAACCTAACTCTAACCCTAACTTTAACCCTAACCCTAACCTTAACCCTAACCCTTACTTTACCCCTAACCCTAACCATAACCCTAACCCTAACCCTAACTTTAATCCTAACCCTAACCTTCACCCTAACCCTGACCCTAACGCTAAACCTAACTCACAGGTAAGGGAGGAAACTCAGAGAAAATGCGGTTTGGAGTCACTAAGATTTACCCTAACCCTAACCCTAGCACTAACTAGAAGGCTTAGGGAAAACCTCAGACAAAATGCGGCTTGGAGTCCCTACCCCTAACCCTAACCCTTACTTTACCCCTAACCCTAACCTTCACCCTAACCCTAACCCTAACCCTAACCCTCAGACAAAATGCGGCTTGGAGTCCCTAACCCTAACCCTAACCCGGACTTTACCCCTAACCCTAACCATAACCCTAACCCTAACCCTAACTTAAATCCTAACCCTGACCTTCACCCTAACCCAAACCCTAACCCCAACCCTAACCCTAACCCTAACCTTCACCCTAACCCTAACCCTTACCCTAACCCTTACTCTAACCCTAACTTATACCCTAACCCTAACCTTAACCCTAACCCTTACTTTACCCCTAACCCTAACCATAACCCTAACCCTTACCCTAACTTTACTCCTAACCCTAACCTTCACCCAAACCCTGACCCTAACGCTACACCTAATTCACAGGTAAGGGAGGAAACTCAGAGAAAATGCGGTTTGGAGTCACTAAGATTTACCCTAACCCTAACCCTAGCACTAACTACAAGGCTTAGGGAAAACCTCAGACAAAATGCGGCTTGGAGTCCCTACCCCTAAACCTAACCCTTACTTTACCCCTAACCCTAACCTTCACCCTTACCCTAACCCTAACCCTAACTTTAACCCTAAACCTAACCTTAACCCTAACCCTGACCCTAACGCTAAACCTAACTCACAGGCTAAGGGAGGAAACTCAGAGAAGATGCGGTTTGTAGTCACTAAGATTTACCCTAACCCTAACCCTAGCACTAACTACAAGGCTTAGGGAAAACCTCAGACAAAATGCGGCTTGGAGTCCCTAACCCTAACCCTAACCCTTACTTTACCCCTAACCCTAAACATAACCCTAACCCTAACCCTAACTTAAATCCTAACCCTAACCTAAACCCTAACCCTAACCTTCACCCTAACCCTAACCCTAACCCTAACCCTAACTTTAACCCTAACCCTAACCGTAACCCTAACCCTGACCCTAACGCTAAACCTAACTACCAGGTAAGGGAGGAAACTCAGAGAAAATGCGGTTCGGAGTCACTAAGATTTACCCTAACCCTAACCCTAGCACTAACTACAAGGCTTAGGGAAAACCTTAGACAAAATGCGGCTTGGAGTCCCTACCCTTAACCCTAACCCTTACTTTACCCCTAACCCTAACCTTCACCCTAACCCTAACCCTAAGCCTAACCCTAACCCTTACTTTAACCCTAACCCTAACCTTAACCCTAACCCTGACCCTAACGCTAAACCTAACTCACAGGTAAGGGAGGAAACTCAGAGAAAATGCGGTTTGGAGTCACTAAGATTTACCCTAACCCTAACCCTAGCACTAACTACAAGGCTTAGGGAAAACCTCAGACAAAATGCGGCTTGGAGTCCCTACCCCTAACCCTAACCCTGCTGTACCCCTTACCCTAACCTTCACCCTAACCCTAACCCTAACCCTAACCCTAACTTTAACCCTAACCCTAACGTTCACCCTAACCCTGACCCTAACGCTAAACCTAACTCACAGGTAAGGGAGGAAACTCAGAGAAAATGCGGTTTGGAGTCACTAAGATTTACCCTAACCCTAACCCTAGCACTAACTACAAGGCTTAGGGAAAACCTCAGACAAAATGCGGCTTGGAGTCCCTAACCCTAACCCTAACCCTTACTTTACCCCAAACCCTAACCTTCACCCTAACCCTAACCCTAACCCTAACCCTAACCCTAACTTTAACCCTAACCCTAACCTTAACCCTAACCCTGACCCTAACGCTAAACCTAACTCACAGGTAATGGAGGAAAATCAGAGAAAATGCGGTTTGGAGTCACTAAGATTTACCCTAACTCTAACCCTAGCACTAACTACAAGGCTTAGGGAAAACCTCAGACAAAATGCGGCTTGGAGTCCCTACCCCTTACCCTAACCCTTACTTTACCCCTAACCCTAACTTTTACCCTAACCCTAACCCTAACCCTAACCCTAACCCTAACTTTAACCCTAACCCGAACCTTAACCCCAACCCTGACCCTAACGCTAAACCTAACTCACAGGTAAGGGAGGAAACTCAGAGAAAATGCTGTTTGGAGTCATTAAGATTTACCCTAACCCTAACCCTAGCACTAACTACAAGGCTTAGGGAAAACCTCAGACAAAATGCGTTTTGGAGTCCCTACCCCTAACCCTAACCCTTACCTTACCCCTAACCCTAACCTTCACCCTAACCCTAACCCTAACCCTAACCCTAACTTTAACCCTAACCCGAACCTTAACCCTAACCCTGACCCTAACGCTAAACCTAACTCACAGGTAAGGGGGAAACTCAGAGAAAATGCGGTTTGGAGTCACTAAGATTTACCCTAACCCTAACCCTAGCACTAACTACAAGGCTTAGGGAAAACCTCAGACAAAATGCGGCTTGGAGTCCCTAACCCTAACCCTAACCCTTACTTTACCCCTAACCCTAACCATAACCCTAACCCTAACCCTAACATTAATCCTAACCCTAACCTTCACCCTAAGCCTAACCCTTACCCTAACCCTAACCCTAACCCTAACCCTAACCTTCACCCTAACCTAACCCTAACCCTAAACCTAACTCTAACACTAACTTTAACCCTAACCCTAACCTTAACCCTCACCCTTACTTTACCCCTAACCCTAACCATAACCCTAACCCTAACCCTAACTTTAACCCTAACCCTAACCTTAACCCTAACCCTGACCCTAACGCTAAACCTAACTCATAGGTAAGGGAGGAAACTCAGAGAAAATGCGGTTTGGAGTCACTAAGATTTACCCTAACCCTAACCCTAGCACTAACTACAAGGCTTAGGGAAAACCTCAGACAAAATGCGGCTTGGAGTCCCTACCCCTAACCCTAACCCTTACTTTACCCCTAACCCTAACCTTCACCCTAACCCTAACCCTAACCCTAACCCTCAGACAAAATGCAGCTTGGAGTCCCTAACCCTAACCCTAACCCGGACTTTACCCCTAACCCTAACCATAACCCTAACCCTAACCCTAACTTAAATCCTAACCCTAACCTTCACCCTTACCCAAACCCTAACCCTAACCCTAACCCTAACCCTAACCTTCACCCTAACCCTAACCCTAACCCTAACCCTAACTCTAACCCTAACTTATACCCTAACCCTAACCATAACCCTAACCCTTACCCTAACTTTACTCCTAACACTAACCTTCACCCAAACCCTGACTCTAACGCTACACCTAATTCACAGGTAAGGGAGGAAACTCAGAGAAAATGCGGTTTGGAGTCACTAAGATTTACCCTAACCCTAACCCTAGCACTAACTACAAGGCTTAGGGAAAACCTCAGACAAAATGCGGCTTGGAGTCCCTACCCCTAACCCTAACCCTTACTTTACCCCTAACCCTAACCTTCACCCTTACCCTAACCCTAACCCTAACTTTAACCCTAAACCTAACCTTAACCCTAACCCTGACCCTAACGCTAAACCTAACTAACAGGCTAAGGGAGGAAACTCAGAGAAGATGCGGTTTGGAGTCACTAAGATTTACCCTAACCCTAACCCTAGCACTAACTACAAGGCTTAGGGAAAACCTCAGACAAAATGCGGCTTGGAGTCCCTAACCCTAACCCTAACCCTTACTTTACCCCTAACCCTATACATAACCCTAACCCTAACCCTAACTTTAATCCTAACCCTAACCTTAACCCTAACCCTAACCTTCACCCTAACCCTAACCCTAACCCTAACCCTAACTTTAACCCTAACCCTAACCTTAACCCTAACCCTGACCCTAACGCTAAACCTAACTACCAGGTAAGGGAGGAAACTCAGAGAAAATGCGGTTCGGAGTCACTAAGATTTACCCTAACCCTAACCCTAGCACTAACTACAAGGCTTAGGGAAAACCTCAGACAAAATGCGGCTTGGAGTCCCTACCCCTAACCCTAACCCTTACTTTACCCCTAACCCTTACCTTCACCCTAACCCTAACCCTAACCCTAACCCTAACCCTAACTTTCACCCTAACCCTAACCTTAACCCTAACCCTGACCCTAACGCTAAACCTAACTCACAGGTAAGATAGGAAACTCAGAGAAAATGCGGTTTGGAGTCACTAAGATTTACCCTAACCCTGACCCTAGCACTAACTACAAGGCTTAGGGAAAACCTCAGACAAAATTCGGCTTGGAGTCCCTACCCCTAACCCTAACCCTTACTTTACCCCTAACCCTAACCTTCACCCTAACCCTAACCCTAACCCAAACCCTTACTTTAACCCTAACCCTAACCTTAACCCTAACCCTGACCCTAACGCTAAACCTAACTCACAGGTAAGGGAGGAAACTCAGAGAAAATGCGGTTTGGAGTCACAAAGATTTACCCTAACCCTAACCCTAGCACTAACTACAAGGCTTAGGGAAAACCTCAGACAAAATGCGGCTTGGAGTCCCTACCCCTAACCCTAACCCTTACTTTACCCCTAACCCTAACCTTCACCCTAACCCTAACCCTAACCCTAACCCTAACTTTAACCCTACCCCTAACCTTAACCCTAACCCTGACCCTAACGCTAAACCTAACTCACAGGTAAGGGAGGAAACTCAGAAAAAATGCGGTTTGGAGTCACTAACATTTACCCTAACCCTAACCCTAGCACTAACTACAAGGCTTAGGGAAAACCTCAGACAAAATGCGGCTTGGAGTCCCTACCCCTAACCCTAACCCTTACTTTACCCCTAACCCTTACCTTCACCCTAACCCTAACCCTCACCCTAACCCTAACCCTAACTTTCACCCTTACCCTAACCTTAACCCTAACCCTGACCCTAACACTAAACCTAACTCACAGGTAAGGGAGGAAACTCAGAGAAAATGCGGTTTGGAGTCACTAAGATTTACCCTAACCCTAACCCAAGCACTAACTACAAGGCTTAGGGAAAACCTCAGACAAAATTCGGCTTGGAGTCCCTACCCCTAACCCTTACCCTTACTTTACCCCTAACCCTAACTTTCACCCTAACCCTAACCCTAACCCTAACCCTAACTTTAACCCTAACCCTAACCCTAACCTTAACCCTAACCCTGACCCTAACGCTAAACCTAACTCACAGGTAAGGGAGGAAACTCAGAGAAAATGCGGTTTGGAGTCACTAAGATTTACCCTAACCCTAACCCTAGCACTAACTACAAGGCTTAGGGAAAACCTCAGACAAAATGCGGCTTGGAGTCCCTACCCCTAACCCTAACCCTTACTTTACCCCTAACCCTAACCCTAACCCTAACCCTAACTTTAACCCTACCCCTAACGTTAACCCTAACCCTGACCCTAACGCTAAACCTAACTCACAGGTAAGGGAGGAAACTCAGAGAAAATGCGGTTTGGAGTCACTAAGATTTACCCTGACCCTAACCCTAGCACTAACTACAAGGCTTAGGGAAAACCTCAGACAAAATGCGGCTTGGAGTCCCTAACCCGAACCCTAACCCTAACTTTAATCCTAACCCTAACCTTCACCCTAAACCTAACCCTAACCCTAACCCTAACCCTAACCTTCACCCTAACCCTAACCCTAACCCTAACCCTAACTCTAACCCTAACTTTAACCCTAACCCTAACCTTCACCCTTACCCTTACTTTACCCCTAACCCTAACCATAACCCTAACCCTAACCCTAACTTTAATCCTAACCCTAACCTTCACCCAAACCCTGACCCTAACGCAAAACCTAACTAACAGGTAAAGGAGGAAACTCAGAGAAAATGCGGTTTGGAGTCACTAAGATTTACCCTAACCCTAACCCTAGCACTAACTACAAGGCTTAGGGAAAACCTCAGACAAAATGCGGCTTGGAGTCCCTAACCCTAACCCTAAGCCTAACTTTAACCCTAATCCTAACCTTAACCCTAACCCTGACCCTAACGCTAAACCTAACTCAAAGGCTAAGGGAGGAAACTCAGAGAAAATGCGGTATGGAGTCACTAAGACTTACCCTAACCCTAACCCTAGCCCTAACTACAAGGCTTAGGGAAAATCTCAGACAAAATGCGGCTTGGAGTCCCTAACCCTAACCCGAACCCTTACCCTAACCCTAACTTTAACCCTAACCCTAACCTGAACCCTAACCCTGACCCTAACGCTAAACCTAACTCACAGGCTAAGGGAGGAAACTCAGAGAAAATGCGGTTTGGAGTCACTAAGACTTACCCTAACCCTGACCCTAGCCCTAACTACAAGGCTCAGGGAAAACCTCAGACAAAATGCGGCTTGGAGTCACTAACCCTAACCCTAACCCTAACTTTAACCCTAACCCTAACCTTAACCCTAACCCGGACCCTAACGCTAAACCTAACTCACAGGTAAGGGAGGAAACTCAGAGAAAATGCGGTTTGGAGTCACTAAGATTTACCCTAACCCTAACCCTAGCACTAACTACAAGGCTTAGGGAAAACCTCAGACAAAATGCGGCTTGGAGTCCCTACTCCTAACCCTAACCCTTACTTTACCCCTAACCTTAACCTTCAACCTAACCCTAACCCTAACCCTAACCCTAACCCTAACTTTAACCCTAACCCTAACCTTAACCCTAACCCTGACCCTAACGCTAAACCTAACTCACAGGTAAGGGAGGAAACTAAGAGAAAATGCGGTTTGGAGTCACTAAGATTTACCCTAACCCTAACCCTAGCACTAACTACAAGGCATAGGGAAAACCTCAGACAAAATGCGGCTTGGAGTCCCTCACCCTAACCCTAACCCTTACTTTACCCCTGACCTTAACCTTCACCCTAACCCTAACCCTAACCCTAACCCTAACTTTAACCCTAACCCTAACCTTAACCCTAACCCTGACCCTAACGCTAAACCTAAATCACAGGTAAGGGAGGAAACTCAGAGAAAATGCGGTTTGGAGTCACTAAGATTTACCCTAACCCTAACCCTAGCACTAACTACAAGGCTTAGGGAAAACCTCAGACAAAATGCGGCTTGGAGTCCCTACCCCTAACCCTAACCCTTACTTTACCCCTGACCCTAACCTTAACCCTAACCCTAACCCTAACCCTAACCCTAACTTTAACCCTAACCCTTACCCTAACCCTAAACCTAACTCACAGGCTAAGGGAGGAAACTCAGAGAAAATGCGGTTTGGAGTCACTAAGACTTACCCTAACCCTAACCCTAGCCCTAACTACAAGGCTTAGGGAAAACCTCAGACAAAATGCGGCTTGGAGTCCCTAACCCTAACCCTAAGCCTAACTTTAACCCTAACCCTAACCTTAACCCTAACCCTGACCCTAACGCTAAACCTAACTCAAAGGCTAAGGGAGGAAACTCAGAGAAAATGCGGTATGGAGTCACTAAGACTTACCCTAACCTTAACCCTAGCACTAACTACAAGGCTTAGGGAAAACCTCAGAGAAAATGCGGCTTGGAGTCCCTACCCCTAACCCTTACCCTTACTTTACCCCTAACCCTAACCTTCACCCTAACCCTAACCCTAACCCTAACCCTAACTTTAACCCTAACCCTAACCTTAACCCTAACCCTGACCCTAACGCTAAACCTACCTCACAGGTAAGGGAGGAAACTCAGAGAAAATGCGGTTTGGAGTCACTTAGATTTACCCTAACCCTAACCCTAGCACTAACTACAAGGCTTAGGGAAAACCTCAGACAAAATGCGGCTTGGAGTCCCTACCCCTAACACTAACCCTTACTTTACCCCTAACCCTTACTCTAACCTTCACCCTAACCCTAACCCTAACCCTAACCCTAACTTTAACCCTAACCCTAACCTTAACCCTAACCCTGACCCTAAAGCTAAACCTAACTCACAGGTAAGGGAGGAAACTCAGAGAAAATGCGGTTTGGAGTCACTAATATTTACCCTACCCCTAACCCTAGCCCTAACCCTAAAGCTAACCCTAACCCTAACCCTAACCCAAACCCTAACCCTAACCCTAACCCTAACCTTCACCCTAACCCTAACCCTAACCCGTACCCTAACTTTAACCCTAACCCTAACTTTAACACTAACCCTGACCCTAACGCTAAACCTAACTCACAGGTAAGGGAGGAAACTCAGAGAAAATGCGGTTTGGAGTCACTAAGATTTACCCTAACCCTAACCCTAGCACTAACTACAAGGCTTAGGGAAAACCTCAGACAAAATGCGGCTTGGAGTCCCTACCCCTAACCCTAACCATAACCCTAACCATAACCCTAACTTTAATCCTAACCCTAACCCTAACCCTAACCCTAACCCTAACCTTCATCCTAACCCTAACCCTAACCCTAACCCTAACTCTAACCCTAACTTTAACCCTAACCCTAACCTTAACCCTAACCCTTACTTTACCCCTTACCCTAACCATAACCCTAACCCTAACCCTAACTTTAATCCTAACCCTAACCTTCACCCAAACCCTGACCCTAACGCTAAACCTAACTCACAGGTAAGGGAGGAAACTCAGAGAAAATGCGGTTTGGAGTCACTAAGATTTACCCTAACCCTAACCCTAGCACTAACTACAAGGCTTAGGGAAAACCTCAGACAAAATGCGGCTTGAAGTCCCTACCCCTAACCCTAACCCTTCTTTACCCCTAACCCTAACCTTCACCCTAACCCTAACCCTAACCCTAACCCTAACCTTCACCCTAACCCTAACCCTAACCCTAACCCTAACTTTAACCCTACACCTAACCTTAACCCTAACCCTGACCCTAACGCTAAACCTAACTCACAGGCTAAGGGAGGAAACTCAGAGAAAATGCGGTTTGGAGTCACTAAGATTTACCGTAACCCTAACCCTAGCACTAACTACAAGGCTTAGGGAAAACCTCAGACAAAATGCGGCTTGGAGTCCCTACCCCTAACCCTAACCCTTACTTTACCCCTAACCCTAACCTTCACCCTAACCCTGACCCTAACGCTAAACCTAACTCACAGGCTAAGAGAGGAAACTCAGAGAAAATGCGGTTTGAAGTCACTAAGATTTACCTTTAACCCTAACCCTAACCCTAACCCTGACCCTAACCCTAACCTTCACCCTAACCCTAACCCTGACCCTAACCCTAACCCTAACCTTCACCCTAACCCTAACCCTAACCCTAACCTTTCACCCTAACACTAACCCTAACCCTAACCCTTACCCTAACTTTAACCCTAACCCTAACCTTAACCCTAACCCTGAACCTAACGCTAAACCTAACTCACAGGTAAGGGAGGAAACACAGAGAAAATTCGGTTTGGAGTCACTAAGATTTACCCTAACCCTAACCCTAGCACTAACTACAAGGCTTAGGGAAAACCTCAGACAAAATGCGGCTTGGAGTCCCTACCCCTAACACTAACCCTTACTTTACCCCTAACCCTAACCTTCACCCTAACCCTAACCCTAACCCTTACTTTACCCCTAACCCTAACCATAACCCTAACCCTAACCCTAACTTTAATCCTAACCCTAACCTTCACCCTAAGCCTAACCCTAACCCTAACCCTAACCCTTACCCTAACCTTCACACTAACCTAACCCTAACCCTAAACCTAACTCTAACCCTAACTTTAACCCTAACCCTAACCTTAACCCTAACCCTTACTTTACCCCTAACCCTAACCATAACCCTAACCCTAACCGTAACTTTAATCCTAACCCTAACCTTAACCCTAACCCTGACCCTAACGCTAAACCTAACTCACAGGTAAGGGAGGAAACTCAGAGAAAATGCGGTTTGGAGTCACTAAGATTTACCCTAACCCTAACCCTAGCACTAACTACGAGGCTTAGGGAAAACCTCAGACAAAATGCGGCTTGGAGTCCCTACCCCTAACCCTAACCCTTACTTTACCCCTACCCCTAACCATAACCCTAACCCTAACCCTAACTTTAATCCTTACCCTAACCTTCACCCTAACCCTAACCCTAAGCCTAACCCTAACCCTAACCCTTACCTTCACCCTAACCTTACCCTAACCCTAAACCTAACTCTAACCCTAACTTTAACCCTAACCCTAACCTTCACCCTAACCCTTACTTTACCCCTAACCCTAACCATAACACTTACCCTGACCCTAACTTTAATCCTAACCCTAACCTTAACCCTAACCCTAACCCTAACCCTAACCCTAACTTTAACCCTAACCCTAACCTTAACCCTAACCCTGACCCTAACGCTAAACCTAACTCACAGGTAAGGGAGGAAACTCAGAGAAAATGCGGTTTAGAGTCACTAAGATTTACCCTTACGCTAACCCTAGCACTAACTACAAGGCTTAGGGAAAACCTCAGACAAAATGCGGCCTGGAGTCCCTACCCCTAACCCTAACCCTTACTTTACCCCTAACCCTAACCTTCACCCTAACCCTAACCCTAACCCTAACCCCAACCCTAACCCTAACTTTAACCCTAACCCTAACCTTAACCCTAACCCTGACCCTAACGCTAAACCTAACTCACAGGTAAGGGAGGAAACTCAGAGAAAAGTCGGTTTGGAGTCACTAAGATTTACCCTAACCCTTACCCTAGCACTAACTACAAGGCTTAGGGAAAACCTCAGACAAAATGCGGCTTGGAGTCCCTACCCCTAACCCTAACCCTTACTTTACCCCTAACCCTAACCTTCACCCTAACCCTAACCCTAACCCTATCCCTAACCCTAACTTTAACCCTAACCCTAACCTTAACCCTAACCCTGACCCTAACGCTAAACCTAACTCACAGGTAAGGGAGGAAACTCAGAGAAAATGCGGTTTGGAGTCACTAAGATTTACCCTAACCCTAACCCCAGCACTAACTACAAGGCTTAGGGAAAACCTCAGACTAAATGCGGCTTGGAGTCCCTACCCCTAACCCTAACCCTTACTGTACCCCTAACCCTAACCTTCACCCTAACCCTAACCCTAACCCTAACCCTAACTTTAACCCTAACCCTAACCTTCACCCTAACCCTGACCCTAACGCTAAACCTAACTCACAGGTAAGGGAGGAAACTCAGAGAAAATGCGGTTTGGAGTCACTAAGATTTACCCTAACCCTAACCCTAGCACTAACTACAAGGCTTAGGGAAAACCTCAGACAAAATGTGGCTTGGAGTCCCTAACCCTAACCCTAACCCTTATTTACCCCTAACCCTAACCCTAACCTTCACCCTAACCCTAACCCTAACCCTAACCCTAACGCTAACTTTAACCCTAACCCTAACCTTAACCCTAACCGTAACCCTAACGCTAAACCTAACTCACAGGTAAGGGAGGAAACTCAGAGAAAATGCGGTTTGGAGTCACTAAGATTTACCCTGACCCTAACCCTAGCACTAACTACAAGGCTTAGGGAAAACCTCAGACAAAATGCGGCTTGGAGTCCCTAACCCTAACCCTAACCCGGACATTACCCCTAACCCTAACCATAACCCTAACCCTAACCTTCACCCTAACCCTAACCCTAACCTTCACCCTAACCCTAACCCTAACCCTAACCTTCACCCTAACCCTAACCCTAACCCTAACCCTAACTCTAACCCTAACTTTAACCCTAACCCTAATCTTAACCCTAACCCTTACTTTACCCCTAACCCTAACCATAACCCTAACCCTAACCCTAACTTTAATCCTAACCCTAACCTTCACCCAAACCCTGACCCTAACGCTAAACCTAACTCACAAGTAAGGGAGGAAACTCAGAGAAAATGCGGTTTGGAGTCACTAAGATTTACCCTAACCCTAACCCTAGCACTAACTACAAGGCTTAGGGAAAACCTCAGACAAAATGCGGCTTGGAGTCCCTACCCCTAACCCTAACCCTTACTTTACCCCTAACCCTAACCTTCACCCTAACCCTAACCCAATCCCTAACCCTAACCTTCACCCTAACCCTAACCCTAACCCTAACCCTTAACTTTTACCCTAACCCTAACCTTAACCCTAACCCTGACCCTAACGCTAAACCTAACTCACAGGCTAAGGGAGGAAACTCAGAGAAAATGCGGTTTGGAGTCACTAAGATTTACCCTAACCCTAACCCTAGCACTAACTACAAGGCTTAGGGAAAACCTCAGACAAAATGCGGCTTGGAGTCCCTACCCCTAACCCTAACCCTTACTTTACCCCTAACCCTAACCTTCTCCCTAACCCTGACCCTAACGCTAAACCTAACTCACAGGCTAAGGGAGGAAACTCAGAGAAAATGCGGTTTGGAGTCACTAAGATTTACCCTAACCCTAACCCTAACCCTAACCCTGACCCTAACCCTAACCTTCACCCTAACCCTAACCCTGACCCTAACCCTAACCCTAACCTTCACCCTAACCCTAACCCTAACCCTAACCTTCACCCTAACCCTAACCCTAACCCTAACCCTAACTTTAACCCTAACCCTAACCTTAACCCTAACCCTGACCCTAACGCTAAACCTAACTCACAGGTAAGGGAGGAAACTCAGAGAAAATGCGGTTTGGAGTCACTAAGATTTACCCTAACCCTAACCCTAGCACTAACTACAAGGCTTAGGGAAAACCTCAGACAAAATGCGGCTTGGAGTCCCTACCCCTAACCCTAACCCTTACTTTACCCCTAACCCTAACCTTCACCCTAACCCTAACCCTAACCCTAACCCTAACTTTAACCCTAACCCTAACCTTAACCCTAACCCTGACCCTAACTCTAAACCTAACTCACAGGTAAGGGAGGAAACTCAGAGAAAATGCGGTTTGGAGTCACTAAGATTTACCCTAACCCTAACCCTAGCACTAACTACAAGGCTAAGGGAAAACCTCAGACAAAAGGCGGCTTGGAGTCCCTACCCCTAACCCTAACCCTTACTGTACCCCTAACCCTAACCTTAACCCTAACCCTAACCCTAACCCTAACCCTAACCCTAACTTTAACCCTACCCCTAACCTTAACCCTAACCCTGACCCTAATGCTAAACCTAACTCACAGGTAAGGGAGGAAACTCAGAGAAAATGCGGTTTGAGTCACTAAGATTTACCCTAACCCTAACCCTAGCACTAACTACAAGGCTTAGGGAAAACCTCAGACAAAATGCGGCTTGGAGTCCCTAACCCTAACCCTAACCCTTACTTTACCCCTAACCCTAACCTTCACCCTAACCCTAACCCTAACCCTAACCCTAACTTTAACCCTCACCCTAACCTTAACCCTAACCCTAACCCTAACCCTAACCCTAACTTTAACCCTAACCCTAACCTTAACCCTAACCCTGACCCTAACGCTAAACCTAACTCACAGGTAAGGGAGGAAACTCAGAGAAAATGATGTTCGGAGTCACTAAGATTTACCCTAACCCTAACCCTAGCACTAACTACAAGGCTTTGGGAAAACCTCAGACAAAATGCGGCTTGGAGTCCCTACCCCTAACCCTAACCCTTACTTTACCCCTAACCCTTACCTTCACCCTTATCCTAACCCTAACCCTAACCCTAAACCTAACCCTAACTTTCACCCTAACCCTAACCTTAACCCTAACCCTGACCCTAACGCTAAAAATACTCACAGGTAAGATAGGAAACTCAGAGAAAATGCGGTTTGGAATCACTAAGATTTACCCTAACCCTAACACTAGCACTAACTAGCAGGCTTAGGGAAAACCTCAGACAAAATTCGGCTTTGAGTCCCTACCCCTAACCCTAACCCTTACTTTACCCCTAACCCTAACCTTAACCCTAACCCTAACACTAACCCTTACCCTAACCCTAACTTTAGCCTAACCCTAACCTTAACCCTAACCCTGACCCTAACGCTAAACCTAACTCACAGGTAAGGGAGGAAACTCAGAGAAAATGCGGTTTGGAGTCACTAAGATTTACCCTAACCCTAACCCTAGCACTAACTACAAGGCTTAGGGAAAACCTCAGACAAAATGCGGCTTGGAGTCCCTACCCCTAACCCTAACCCTTACTTTACCCCTAACCCTAACCTTCACCCTAACCCTAACCCTAACCCTAACCCTAACTTTAACCCTAACCCTGACCCTAACCCTAAACCTAACTCACAGGCTAAGGGAGGAAACTCAGAGAAAATGCGGTTTGGAGTCACTAAGACTTACCCTAACCCTAAGCCTAGCCCTAACTACAAGGCTTAGGGAAAACCTCAGACAAAATGCGGCTTGGAGTCCCTAACCCTAACCCTAAGCCTAACTTTAACCCTAACCCTAACCTTAACCCTAACCCTGACCCTAACGCTAAACCTAACTCAAAGGCTAAGGGAGAAAACTCAGAGAAAATGCGGTATGGAGTCACTAAGACTTACCCTAACCTTAACCCTAGCACTAACTACAAGGCTTAGGGAAAACCTCAGACAAAATGCGGCTTGGAGTCCCTACCCCTAACCCTAACCCTTACTTTACCCCTAACCCTAAACTTCACCCTAACCCTAACCCTAACCCTAACTTTAACCCTAACCCTAACCTTAACCCTAACCCTGACCCTAACGCTAAACCTAACTCACAGGTAAGGAAGGAAACTCAGAGAAAATGCGGTTTGGAGTCACTAAGATTTACCCTAACCCTAACCCTAGCACTAACTACAAGGCTTAGGGAAAACCTCAGACAAAATGCGGCTTGGAGTCCCTACCCCTAACCCTAACCCTTACTTTACCCCTAACCCTAACCTTCACCCTAACCCTAACCCTAACCCTAACCCTAACCTAACTTTAACCCTAACCCTAACCTTAATCCTAACCCTGACCCTAACGCTAACCCTAACTAACAGGTAAGGGAGGAAACTCAGAGAAAATGCGGTTTGGAGTCACTAAGATTTACCCTAACCCTAACCCTAGCAATAACTACAAGGCTTAGTGAAAACCTCAGACAAAATGCGGCTTGGAGTCCCGTACCCTACCCCTAACCCTTACTTTACCCCTAACCCTAACCATAACCCTAACCCTAACCCTAACTTTAATCCTAACCCTAACCTTCACCCTAACCCTGACCCTAACGCTAAACCTAACTCACAGGTAAGGGAGGAAACTCAGAGAAAATGCGGTTTGGAGTCACTACGATTTACCCTAACCCTAACCCCAGCACTAACTACAAGGCTTAGGGAAAACCTCAGACAAAATGTTGCTTGGAGTCCCTACCCCTAACCCTAACCCTTACTTTACCCCTAACCCTAACCTTCACCCTAACCCTAACCCTAACCCTAACCCTAACCCTAACTTTAACCCTAACCCTGACCCTAACCCTAAACCTAACTCACAGGCTAAGGGAGGAAACTCAGAGAAAATGCGGTTTGGAGTCACTAAGACTTACCCTAACCCTAAGCCTAGCCCTAACTACAAGGCTTAGGGAAAACCTCAGACAAAATGCGGCTTGGAGTCCCTAACCCTAACCCTAAGCCTAACTTTAACCCTAACCCTAACCTTAACCCTAACCCTGACCCTAACGCTAAACCTAACTCAAAGGCTAAGGGAGAAAACTCAGAGAAAATGCGGTATGGAGTCACTAAGACTTACCCTAACCTTAACCCTAGCACTAACTACAAGGCTTAGGGAAAACCTCAGACAAAATGCGGCTTGGAGTCCCTACCCCTAACCCTAACCCTTACTTTACCCCTAACCCTAAACTTCACCCTAACCCTAACCCTAACCCTAACTTTAACCCTAACCCTAACCTTAACCCTAACCCTGACCCTAACGCTAAACCTAACTCACAGGTAAGGAAGGAAACTCAGAGAAAATGCGGTTTGGAGTCACTAAGATTTACCCTAACCCTAACCCTAGCACTAACTACAAGGCTTAGGGAAAACCTCAGACAAAATGCGGCTTGGAGTCCCTACCCCTAACCCTAACCCTTACTTTACTCCTAACCCTAACCTTCACCCTAACCCTAACCCTAACCCTAACCCTAACCCTAACTTTAACCCTAACCCTAACCTTAATCCTAACCCTGACCCTAACGCTAACCCTAACTAACAGGTAAGGGAGGAAACTCAGAGAAAATGCGGTTTGGAGTCACTAAGATTTACCCTAACCCTAACCCTAGCAATAACTACAAGGCTTAGGGAAAACCTCAGACAAAATGCGGCTTGGAGTCCCGTACCCTACCCCTAACCCTTACTTTACCCCTAACCCTAACCATAACCCTAACCCTAACCCTAACTTTAATCCTAACCCTAACCTTCACCCTAACCCTGACCCTAACGCTAAACCTAACTCACAGGCTAAGGGAGGAAACTCAGAGAAAATGCGGTTTGGAGTCACTAAGACTCACCCTAACCCTAACCCTAGCCCTAACTACAAGGCTTAGGGAAAACCTCAGACAAAATGCGGCTTGGAGTCCCTAACCCTAACCCGAACCCTTACCCTAACCCTAACTTTAACCCTAACCCTAACCCTAACCCTAACCCTAACTTTAACCCTAACCCTAACCTTAACCCTAACCCTGACCCTAACGCTAAACCTAACTCACAGGTAAGGGAGGAAACTCAGAGAAAATGCGGTTTGGAGTCACTAAGATTTACCCTAACCCTAACCCTAGCACTAACTACAAGGCTTAGGGAAAACCTCAGACAAAATTCGGCTTGGAGTCCCTACCCCTAACCCTAACCCTTACTTTACCCCTAACCCTAACCTTCACCCTAACCCTAACCCTAACCCTAACCCTAACTTTAACCCTAACCCTAACCTTAACCCTAAACCTGACCCTAACGCTAAACCTAACTTACAGGTAAGGGAGGAAACTCAGAGAAAATGCGGTTTGGAGTCACTAAGATTTACCCTAACCCTAACCCTAGCACTAACTACAAGGCTTAGGGAAAACCTCAGACAAAATGCGGCTTGGAGTCCCTACCCCTAACCCTAACCCTTACTTTACCCCTAACCCTAACCTTCACCCTAACCCTAACCCTAACCCTAACCCTAACTTTAACCCTAACCCTAACCATAACCCTAACCCTGACCCTAACGCTAAACCTAACTCACAGGTAAGGGAGGAAACTCAGAAAAAATGCGGTTAGGAGTCACTAACATTTACCCTAACCCTAACCCTAGCACTAACTACAAGACTTAGGGAAAACCTCAGACAAAATGCGGCTTGGAGTCCCTACCCCTAACCCTAACCCTTACTTTGCCCCTAACCCTAACCTTGACCCTAACCCTAACCCTAACCCTAACCCTTACCCTAACGCTAACTTTAACCCTAACCCTAACCTAAACCCTAACCCTGACCCTAACGCTAAACGTAACTCACAGGTAAGGGAGGAAACTCAGGGAAAATGCGGTTTGGAGTCACTAAGATTTACCCTGACCCTAACCCTAGCACTAACTACAAGGCTTAGGGAAAACCTCACACAAAATGCGGCTTGGAGTCCCTAACCCTAACCCTAACCCGGACTTTACCCCTAACCCTAACCATAACCCTAACCCTAACCCTAACTTTAATCCTAACCCTAACCTTCACCCTAACCCTAACCCTAACCCTAACCTTCACCCTAACCCTAACCCTAACCCTAACCCTAACTCTTACCCTACCTTTAACCCTAACCCTAACCTTAACCCTAACCCTTACTTTACCCCTAACCCTAACCATAACCCTAACCCTAACCCTAACTTATATCCTAACCCTAACCTTCACCCAAACCCTGACCCTAACGCTAAACCTAACTCACAGGTAAGGGAGGAAACTCAGAGAAAATGCGGTTTGGAGTCACTAAGATTTACCCTAACCCTAACCCTAGCACTAACTACAAGGCTTAGGGAAAACCTCAGACAAAATGCGGCTTGGAGTCCCTACCCCTTACCCTAACCCTTACTTTACCCCTAACCCTAACCCTAACCCTAACCCTAACCCTAACCTTCACCCTGACCCTAACCCTAACCCTAACCCTAACCCTAACTTTAACCCTAACCCTAACCTTAACCCTAACCCTGACCCTAACGCTAAACCTAACTCACAGGCTAAGGGAGGAAAGTCAGAGAAAATGCGGTTTGGAGTCACTAAGATTTACCCTAACCCTAACCCTAGCACTAACTACAAGGCTTAGGGAAAACCTCAGACAAAATGCGGCTTGGAGTCCCTAACCCTAACCCTAACCCTTACTTTACCCCTAACCCTAAACATAACCCTAACCCTAACCCTAACTTTAATCCTCACCCTAACCTTAACCCTAACCCTAACCTTCACCCTAACCCTAACCCTAACCCTAACTTTAACCCAAACCCTAACCTTAACCCTAACCCTGACCCTACGCTAAACCTAACTCACAGGTAAGGGAGGAAACTCAGAGAAAATGCATTTCGGAGTCACTAAGATTTACCCTAACCCTAACCCTAGCACTAACTACAAGGCTTAGAGAAAACCTCAGACAAAATGCGGCTTGGAGTCCCGTACCCTACCCCTAACCCTTACTTTACCCCTAACCCTAACCATAACCCTAACCCTAACCCTAACTTTAATCCTAACCCTAACCTTCACCCTAACCCTGACCCTAACGCTAAACCTAACTCACAGGCTAAGGGAGGAAACTCAGAGAAAATGCGGTTTGGAGTCACTAAGACTCACCCTAACCCTAACCCTAGCCCTAACTACAAGGCTTAGGGAAAACCTCAGACAAAATGCGGCTTGGAGTCCCTAACCCTAACCCGAACCCTTACCCTAACCCTAACTTTAACCCTAACCCTAACCCTAACCCTAACCCTAACTTTAACCCTAACCCTAACCTTAACCCTAACCCTGACCCTAACGCTAAACCTAACTCACAGGTAAGGGAGGAAACTCAGAGAAAATGCGGTTTGGAGTCACTAAGATTTACCCTAACCCTAACCCTAGCACTAACTACAAGGCTTAGGGAAAACCTCAGACAAAATTCGGCTTGGAGTCCCTACCCCTAACCCTAACCCTTACTTTACCCCTAACCCTAACCTTCACCCTAACCCTAACCCTAACCCTAACCCTAACTTTAACCCTAACCCTAACCTTAACCCTAAACCTGACCCTAACGCTAAACCTAACTTACAGGTAAGGGAGGAAACTCAGAGAAAATGCGGTTTGGAGTCACTAAGATTTACCCTAACCCTAACCCTAGCACTAACTACAAGGCTTAGGGAAAACCTCAGACAAAATGCGGCTTGGAGTCCCTACCCCTAACCCTAACCCTTACTTTACCCCTAACCCTAACCTTCACCCTAACCCTAACCCTAACCCTAACCCTAACTTTAACCCTAACCCTAACCATAACCCTAACCCTGACCCTAACGCTAAACCTAACTCACAGGTAAGGGAGGAAACTCAGAAAAAATGCGGTTAGGAGTCACTAACATTTACCCTAACCCTAACCCTAGCACTAACTACAAGACTTAGGGAAAACCTCAGACAAAATGCGGCTTGGAGTCCCTACCCCTAACCCTAACCCTTACTTTGCCCCTAACCCTAACCTTGACCCTAACCCTAACCCTAACCCTAACCCTTACCCTAACGCTAACTTTAACCCTAACCCTAACCTAAACCCTAACCCTGACCCTAACGCTAAACGTAACTCACAGGTAAGGGAGGAAACTCAGGGAAAATGCGGTTTGGAGTCACTAAGATTTACCCTGACCCTAACCCTAGCACTAACTACAAGGCTTAGGGAAAACCTCACACAAAATGCGGCTTGGAGTCCCTAACCCTAACCCTAACCCGGACTTTACCCCTAACCCTAACCATAACCCTAACCCTAACCCTAACTTTAATCCTAACCCTAACCTTCACCCTAACCCTAACCCTAACCCTAACCTTCACCCTAACCCTAACCCTAACCCTAACCCTAACTCTTACCCTACCTTTAACCCTAACCCTAACCTTAACCCTAACCCTTACTTTACCCCTAACCCTAACCATAACCCTAACCCTAACCCTAACTTATATCCTAACCCTAACCTTCACCCAAACCCTGACCCTAACGCTAAACCTAACTCACAGGTAAGGGAGGAAACTCAGAGAAAATGCGGTTTGGAGTCACTAAGATTTACCCTAACCCTAACCCTAGCACTAACTACAAGGCTTAGGGAAAACCTCAGACAAAATGCGGCTTGGAGTCCCTACCCCTTACCCTAACCCTTACTTTACCCCTAACCCTAACCCTAACCCTAACCCTAACCCTAACCTTCACCCTGACCCTAACCCTAACCCTAACCCTAACCCTAACTTTAACCCTAACCCTAACCTTAACCCTAACCCTGACCCTAACGCTAAACCTAACTCACAGGCTAAGGGAGGAAAGTCAGAGAAAATGCGGTTTGGAGTCACTAAGATTTACCCTAACCCTAACCCTAGCACTAACTACAAGGCTTAGGGAAAACCTCAGACAAAATGCGGCTTGGAGTCCCTAACCCTAACCCTAACCCTTACTTTACCCCTAACCCTAAACATAACCCTAACCCTAACCCTAACTTTAATCCTCACCCTAACCTTAACCCTAACCCTAACCTTCACCCTAACCCTAACCCTAACCCTAACTTTAACCCAAACCCTAACCTTAACCCTAACCCTGACCCTACGCTAAACCTAACTCACAGGTAAGGGAGGAAACTCAGAGAAAATGCATTTCGGAGTCACTAAGATTTACCCTAACCCTAACCCTAGCACTAACTACAAGGCTTAGAGAAAACCTCAGACAAAATGCGGCTTGGAGTCCCTACCCCTAACCCTAACCCTTACTTTACCCCTAACCCTTACCTTCACCCTAACCCTAACCCTAACCCTAACCCTAAACCTAACCCTAACTTTCACCCTAACCCTAACCTTAACCCTAACCCTGACCCTAACGCTAAACCTTACTCACAGGTAAGATAGGAAACTCAGAGAAAATGCGGTTTGGAGTCACTAAGATTTACCCTAACCCTAACCCTAGCACTAACTACAAGGCTTAGGGAAAACCTCAGACAAAATTCGTCTTGGAGTCCCTTCCCCTAACCCTAACCCTTACTTTACCCCTAACCCTAACCTTCACCCTAACCCTAACCCTAACCCTAACCCTAACCCTAACTTTAACCCTAACCCTAACCTTAACCCTAACCCTGACCCTAACGCTAAACCTAACTCACAGGTAAGGGAGGAAACTCAGAGAAAATGCGGTTTGGAGTCACTAAGATTTACCCTAACCCTAACCCTAGCACTAACTACAAGGCTTAGGGAAAACCTCAGACAAAATGCGGCTTGGAGTCGCTACCCCTAACCCTAACCATTACTTTACCCCTAACCTTAACCTTCACCCTAACCCTGACCCTAACGCTAAACCTAACTCACAGGCTAAGGGAGGAAACTCAGAGAAAATGCGGTTTGGAGTCACTAAGATTTACCCTAACCCTAACCCTAACCCTAACCCTGACCCTAACCCTAACCTTCACCCTAACCCTAACCCTGACCCTAACCCTAACCCTAACTTTAACCCTAACCCTAACCTTCACCCTAACCCTGACCCTAACGCTAAACCTAACTCACAGGTAAGGGAGGAACCTCAGAGAAAATGCGGTTTGGAGTCACTAAGATTTACCCTAACCCTAACCCTAGCACTAACTACAAGGCTTGGGGAAAACCTCAGACAAAATGGGGCTTGGAGTCCCTGACCCTGACCCTAACCCTTACTTTACCCCTAACCCTGACCATAACCCTAACCCTAACCCTAACTTTAATCCTAACCCTAACCTTCACCTTAACCCTAACCCTAACCCTAACCCTAACCCTAACCTTCACCCTACCCCTAACCCCAACCCTAACCCTAACCCTGACCCTAACTTTGACCCTAACCCTAACCTTAACCCTAACCCTGACCCTAACGCTAAACCTAACTCACAGGTAAGGGAGGAAACTCAGAGAAAATGCGGTTTGGAGTCACTAAGATTTACCCTAACCCTAACCCTAGCACTAACTACAAGGCTTAGGAAAAACCTCAGACAAAATGCGGCTTGGAGTCCCTACCCCTAACCCTAACCCTTACTTTACCCCTAACCCTAACCATAACCCTAACCCTAACCCTAACCCTAACTTTAACCCTAACCCTAACCTTAACCCTAACTTTAACCCTAACCCTAAACTTAACCCTAACCCTGAGCCTAACGCTTAACCTAACTCACAGGTAAGGGAGGAACCTCAGAGAAAATGCGGTTTGGAGTCACTAAGATTTACCCTAACCCTAACCCTAGCACTAACTACAAGGCTTAGGGAAAACCTCAGACAAAATGCGGCTTGGAGTCCCTAACCCTAACCCTAATCCTTACTTTACCCCTAACCCTAACCATAACCCTAACCCTAACCCTAACTTTAATCCTAACCCTAACCTTCACCCTAACCCTAACCCTAACCCTAACCTTAACCCTAACTTTAACCCTAACCCTAACCCCAACCCTAACCCTAAACCTTACCCGAACTTTAACCCTAACCCTAACCTAAACCCTAACCCTGACCCTAACGCTAAACCTAACTCACAGGTAAGGGAGGAAACTCAGAGAAATGCGGTTTGGAGTCACTAAGATTTACCCTAACCCTAACCCTAGCACTAACTACAAGGCTTAGGAAAACCTCAGACAAAATGCGGCTTGGACTCCCTACCCCTAACCCTAACCCTTACTTTACCCCTAACCCTAACCTTCACCCTAACCCTGACCCTAACGCTAAACCTAACTCACAGGCTAAGGGAGGAAACTCAGAGAAAATGCGGTTTGGAGTCACTAAGATTTACCCTAACCCTAACCCTAACCCTAACCCTAACCCTAACCTCAACCCTAACCCTAACCCTAACCCTAACCCTAACCCTAACCTTCACCCTTACCCTAACCCTAACCCTAACCCTAACTTTAACCCTAACCCTAACCTTAACCCTAACCCTGACCCTAACGCTAAACCTAACTCACAGGTAAAGGAGGAAACTCAGAGAAAATGCGGTTTGGAGTCACTAAGATTTACCCTAACCCTAACCCTAGCACTAACTACAAGGCTTAGGGAAAACCTCAGACAAAATGCGGCTTGGAGTCCCTACCCCTAACCCGAACCCTTACTTTACCCCTAACCCTAACCTTCACCCTAACCCTAACCCTAACCCTAACCCTAACCCTAACTTTAACCCTAACCCTAACCTTAACCCTAACCCTGACCTAACGCTAAACCTAACTCACAGGTAAGGGAGGAAACTCAGAGAAAATGCGGTTTGGAGTCACTAAGATTTACCCTAACCCTAACCCTAGCACTAACTACAAGGCTTAGGGAAAACCTCAGACAAAATGCGGCTTGGAGTCCCTAACCCTAACCCTAACCCTTACTTTACCCCTAACCCTAACCATAACCCTAACCCTAACCCTAACTTTATTCCTAACCCTAACCTTCACCCTAACCGTAACCCTAACCCTAACCCAATCCCTAACCTTCACTCTACCCCTAACCCCAACCCTAACCCTAACCCTTACTTTAACCCTAACCCTAACCTTTACCCTAACCCTGACCCTAACGCAAAACCTAACTCACAGGTAAGGGAGGAAACTCAGAGAAAATGCCGTTTGGAGTCACTAAGATTTACCCTAACCCTAACCCTAGCACTAACTACAAGGCTTAGGGAAAACCTCAGACAAAATGCGGCTTGGAGTCCCTACCCCTAAACCTAACCCTTTCTTTACCCCTAACCCTAACCCTAACCCCACCCTAACCCTAACTTTAACCCTAACCCTAACCCTAACTTTAACCCTAACCCTAACCTTCACCCTAACCCTGACCCTAACGCTAAACCTAACTCACAGGTAAGGGAGGAAATTCAGAGAAAATGTTGTTTGGAGTCACTAAGATTTACCCTAACCCTAACCCCAGCACTAACTAAAAGGCTTAGGGAAAACCTCAGACAAAATGCGGCTTGGAGTCCCTAACCCTTACCCTAACCCTTACTTTACCCCTAACGCTAACCATAACCCATACCCTAACCCTAACTTTAATCCTAACCCTAACCTTCACCCTAACCCTAACCCTAACCCTAACCTTCACCCTAACCCCAACCCCAACCCTAACCCTAACCCTAACCCTAACTTTACCCCTAACCCTATCCTTAACCCTAACCCTGACCCTAACGCTAAACCTAACTCACAGGTAAGGGAGGAAACTCAGAGAAAATTCGGTTTGGAGTCACTAAGATTTACCCTAACCCTAACCCTAGCACTAACTACAAGGCTTAGGGAAAACCTCAGACAAAATGGGGTTTGGAGTCCCTACCCCTTACCTTAACCCTTACTTTACCCCTAACCCTAACCTTAACCCCTTCCCTGACCCTAACCCTAACCCTAACTTTAACCCTAACCCTATCCTTAACTCTAACCCTTACCCTAACGCTAAACCTAACTCACAGGCTAAGGGAGGAAACTCAGAGAAAATGCGGTTTGGAGTCACTAAGATTTACCCTAACCCTAACCCTAACCCTAACCCTAACCTTCACCCTAACCCTAACCCTAACCCTAACCTTCACCCTAACCCTAACCCTAACCCTTACCCTAACCCTAACCTTCACCCTAACCCTAACCCTAACCGTAACCCTAACCCTAACTTTAACCTTAACCCTAACCTTAACCCTAACCCTGACCCTAACGCCTAACCTAACTCACAGGTAAGGGAGGAAACTCAGAGAAAATGCGGTTTGGAGTCACTAAGATTTACCCTAACCCTAACCCTAGCACTAACTACAAGGCTTAGGAAAACCTCAGACAAAATGCGGCTTGGAGTCCCTACCCCTAACCCTAACACTTACTTTACCCCTAACCCTAACCTTCACCCTAACCCTAACCCTAACCCTAACCCTAACCCTAACCTCAACCCTTACCCTAACCCTAACCCTAACCCTTACCCTAACCTTCACCCTTACCCTACCCCTAACCCTAACCCTTACTTTACCCCTAACCCTAACCATAACCCTAACCCTAACCCTAACTTTATTCCTAACCCTAACCTTAACCCTAACCGTAACCCTAACCCTAACCCTAACCCTAACCTTCACTCTACCCCTAGCCCCAACCCTAACCCTAACCCTAACTTTAACCCTAACCCTAACCTTTACCCTAACCCTGACCCTAACGCAAAACCTAACTCACAGGTAGGGGGGAAACTCAGAGAAAATGCCGTTTGGAGTCACTAAGATTTACCCTAACCCTAACCCTAGCACTAACTACAAGGCTTAGGGAAAACCTCAGACAAAATACGGCTTGGAGTCCCTACCCCTAAACCTAACCCTTTCTCTACCCCTAACCCTAACCCTAACCCTAACCCTAACCCTAACTTTAACCCTAACCCTAACCTTAACCCTAACTTTAACCCTAACCCTAACCTTAACCCTAACCCTGACCCTAACGCTAAACCTAACTCACAGGTAAGGGAGGAAATTCAGAGAAAATGCGGTTTGGAGTCACTAAGATTTACCCTAACCCTAACCCCAGCACTAACTAAAAGGCTTAGGGAAAACCTCAGACAAAATGCGGTTTGGAGTCCCTAACCCTAACCCTTACCCTTACTTTACCCCTAACCCTCACCATAACCCTAACCCTAACCCTAACTTAAATCCTAACCCTAACCTTCACCCTAACCCTAACCCTAACCCTAACCCTAACTTTAACCCTAACCCTAACCTTAACCCTAACCCTGACCCTAACGCTAAACCTAACTCACAGGTAAGGGAGGAAACTCAGAGAAAATGCGGTTTGGAGTCACTAAGATTTACCCTAACCCTAACCCTAGCACTAACTACAAGGCTTAGGGAAAACCTCAGACAAAATGCGGCTTGGAGTCCCTACCCCTAACCCTAACCCTAACTTTACCCCTAACCCCAACCTTCACCCTAACCCGAACCCTAAACCTAACCCTAACCCTAACCCTAACTTTAACCTTAACCCTAACCTTAACCCTAACCCTGACCCTAACGCTAAACCTAACTCACAGGTAAGGGAGGAAACTCAGAGAAAATGCGGTTTGGAGTCACTAAGATTTACCCTAACCCTAACCCTAGCACTAACTACAAGGCTTAGGGAAAACCTCAGACAAAATGCGGCTTGGAGTCCCTACCCCTAACCCTAACCCTTACTTTACCCCTAACCCTAACCTTCACCCTAACCCTAACCCTAACCCTAACCCTAACCCTAACCCTAACTTTAACCCTAACGCTAACCTTAACCCTAACCCTGACCCTAACGCTAAACCTAACTCACAGGTAAGGGAGGAAACTCAGAGAAAATGCGGTTTGGAGTCACTAAGATTTACCCTAACCCTAACCCTTGCACTAACTACAAGGCTTAGGGAAAACCTCAGACAAAATGCGGCTTGAAGTCCCTAACCCTAACCCTAACCTTTACTTTACCCCTAACCCTAACCATAACCCTAACCCTAACCCTAACTTTAATCCTAACCCTTACCTTCACCCTAACCGTAACCCTAACCCTAACCCTAACCCTAACCTTCACCCTACCCCTAACCCCAACCCTAACCCTAACCCTAACTTTAACCCTAACCCTAACCTTAACCCTAACCCTGACCCTAACGCTAAACCTAACTCACAGGAAAGGGAGGAAACTCAGAGAAAATGCGGTTTGGAGTCACTAAGATTTACCCTAACCCTAACCCTAGCACTAACTACAAGGCTTAGGGAAAACCTCAGACAAAATGCGGCTTGGAGTCCCTACCCCTAACCCTAACCCTTACTTTACCCCTAACCCTAACCTTCACCCTAACCCTAACCCTAACCCTAACCCTAACTTTAACCCTAACCCTAGCCTTAACCCTAACCCTGACTCTAACGCTAAACCTAACTCACAGGTAAGGCAGGAAACTCAGAGAAAATGCGGTTTGGAGTCACTAAGATTTACCCTAACCCTAACCCTAGCACTAACTACAAGGCTTAGGGAAAACCTCAGACAAAATGCGGCTTGGAGTCCCTACCCCTAACCCTAACCCTTACTTTACCCCTAACCCTAACCTTCACCCTAACCCTAACCCTAACCCTAACCCTAACTTTAACCCTAACCCTAACCTTAACCCTTACCCTGACCCTAACGCTAAACCTAACTCACAGGTAAGGGAGGAAACTCAGAGAAAATGCGATTTGGAGTCACTAAGATTTACCCTAACACTAACCCTAGCACTAACTACAAGGCTTAGGGAAAACCTCAGACAAAATGCGGCTTGGAGTCCCTACCCCTAACCCTAACCCTTACTTTACCCCTGACCCTAACCATAACCATAACCCTAACCCTAACTTTTATCCTGACCCTAACCTTCACCCTAACCCTAACCCTAACCCTAACCCTAACCTTCACCCTAACCCGGACCCTTACGCTAAACCTAACTCACAGGCTAAGGGAGGAAACTCAGAGAAAATGCGGTTTGGAGTCACTAAGATTTACCCTAACCCTAACCCTAGCCCTAACTACAAGGCTTAGGGAAAACCTCAGACAAAATGCGGTTTGGAGTCCCTACCTCTAACCCTAGCCCTTACTTTACCCCTAACCCTAACCTTCACCCTAACCCTAACCCTAACCCTAACCCTAACCCTAACTTTAACCCTAACCCTAACCTTAACCCTAACCCTGACCCTAACGCTAAACCTAACTCACAGGTAAGGGAGGAAACTCAGAGAAAATGCGGTTTGGAGTCACTAAGATTTACCCTAACACTAACCCTAGCACTAACTACAAGGCTTAGGGAAAACCTCAGACAAAATGCGGCTTGGAGTCCCTACCCCTAACCCTAACCCTTACTTTACCCCTAACCCTAACCTTCACCCTAACCCTGACCCTAACGCTAAACCTAACTCACAGGCTAAGGGAGGAAACTCAGAGAAAATGCGGTTTGGAGTCACTAAGATTTACCCTAACCCTAACACTAACCCTAACCCTAACCCTAACCCTAACCTTCACCCTAACCCTAACCCTAACCTTAACCCTAACCTTCACCCTAACTCTAACCCTAACCCTAACCCTAACCTTCACCCTAACCCTAACCCTAACCCTAACCCTTACTTTACCCCTAACCCTAACCATAACCCTAACCCTAACCCTAACTTTAATCCTAACCCTAACCTTCACCCTAACCCTAACCCTAACCCTAACCCTAACCTTCACCCTAACCCTAACCCCAACCCTAACCCTAACCCTTACCCTAATTTTAACCCTTACCCTAACCTTAACCCTAACCCTGACCCTAACGCTAAACCTAACTCACAGGTAAGGGAGGAAACTCAGAGAAAATTCGGTTTGGAGTCACTAAGATTTACCCTAACCCTAACCCAAACCCTAACCCCAACCTTCACCCTAACCCTAACCGTAACCCTAACCCTAACCCTAACCGTCACCCTAACCCTAACCCTAACCCTAACCCTAACCCTAGCCCTAACCCTTAGGTTAGGGTTAGGGTTAGGGTAAAGGTTAGGGTTAGGGGTAAAGTAAGGGTTAGGGTTAGGGGTAGGGACTCCAAGCCGCATTTTGTCTGAGGTTTTCCCTAAGCCTTCTAGTTAGTGCTAGGGTTAGGGTTAGGGTAAATCTTAGTGACTCCAAACCGTCTTTTCTCTGAGTTTCCTCCCTTACCTGTGAGTTAGGTTTAGCGTGAGGGTCAGGTTTAGGGTTAAGGTTAGGGTTAGGGTTAAAGTTAGGGTTAGGGTTAGGGTTAGGGTTAGGGTTGGGGTTAAGGTTAGGGTGAAGGTTAGGGTTAGGATCAAATTAAGGGTTAGGGTTAGGGTTATGGTAAGGGTTAGGGGTAAAGTAAGGGTTAGGGTTAGGGTTAGGGACTCCAAGCCGCATTTTGTCTGAGGTTTTCCCTAAGCCTTGTAGTTAGTGCTAGGGTTAGGGTTAGGGTAAATCTTAGTGACTCCAAACACCATTTTCTCTGAGTTTCCTCCCTTAGCCTGTGAGTTAGGTTTAGCGTTAGGGTCAGGGTTAGGGTTAAGGTTAGGGTTAGGGTTAAAGTTAGGGTTAGGGTTGGGTTAGGGTTAGGGTTAGGGTGAAGGTTAGGGTTAGGGGTAAAGTAAGGGTTAGGATTAGGGGTAGGGACTCCAAGCCGCATTTTGTCTGAGGTTTTTCCTAATCCTTGTAGTTAGTGCTAGGGTTAGGGTTAGGGTAAATCTTAGTGACTCCAAACCGAATTTTCTCTGAGTTTCCTCCCTTACCTGTGAGTTAGGTTTAGCGTTAGGGTCAGGTTTAGGGTTAGGGTTAGGGTTAGGGTTAAAGTTAGGGTGAGGGTTTGGGTTAGTGTTAGGGTTAGGGTTAGGGTGAAGGTTAGGGTTAGGGTTAGGGTTAGGGTTAGGGTAAGGGTTAAGGTTAGGGTTAGGGTTAGGGTTAGGGTTAGGGTGAAGGTTAGGGTTAGGGTTAGGGTGAAGGTTAGGGTTAGGGTTAGGGTTAGGGTTAGGGTTAGGGTTAGGTTGAAAGTTAGGGTCAGGGTTAGGGTTAGGGTTACGGGTAGGGTGAAGGTTAGGGTTAGGGTTAGGGTAAGGGTTAGGGTGAAGGTTAGGGTTAGGGTTAGGGTTAGGGTAAATCTTAGTGACTCCAAACCGCATTTTCTCTGAGTTTACTCCCTTAGCCTGTGAGTTAGGTTTAGCGTTAGGGTCAGGGTTAGGGTGAAGGTTAGGGTTAGGGGTAAAGTAAGGGTTAGGGTTAAGGGTGGGGACTCCAAGCCACATTTTGTCTGAGGTTTTCCCTAAGCCTTGTAGTTAGTGCTAGGGTTAGGGTTA